>NC_133770.1:240697165-240938536 GCF_003597395.2 Chelonoidis abingdonii
TATGTATAGTTGGGGTTATTTTTTCCAATGTGCATCACTTTACGTTTATCCACATTACATTTCATTTGCATTTTGTTGCCCAATCACTTAGTTTTGTGAGATCTTTTTGAAGTTCTTCACAGTCTGCTTTGGTTTTAACGATCTTGAGCAGTTTACTATCATCTGCAAACTTTCCCACCTCACTGTTTACCCCTTTCTCCAGATCATTTATGAATTCTCCAGATCATTTATATATTTGCATGACTGGCAGCATTTGGGTGCTAAGTGCTTGAATTTCCTTTTCTTTTGCCAATTATTTTAGAGACTGGGAATTCAGTTTTGCAACTCATGTGCTGCCCTAACTGGAGCCATGTGGAGCTCAAGTAGCCAGCAGGCTGAATATAACCCCTTGCTGAAAGTGCCCTGTGAAGCTTAGAAGCTTGGCAGTGTCCTGACTTTTTCTGTTGAAAATTCCCTGAGGAGCTAAAGGATCTGGAGGGCCCATGCCTCTCAGTTTACCCTCACTTTCAGCTGCTCTGCAAATCTTAAACTGCAGCCATGCATGCTTTATAAAGAATGTAATCAGCCATGCACGCTGCTAGGACTATGCATTACTCCAATGCATATTTTCAAAAGCACCTGTCCTCGGTGTTCCCTTCTCTTTATCTGTACCATACATATCTCAAAACCACCATAACTGCTTCACCTGAAATTTAAGACACTTCAGGGTTAGTTTTGCAGAAGTTATTGAGGTGTCTTAATCGAGTATTGTAATGTAAAGCTTGTTACAACCTTAACAATGAAGAGACTACCATCTCTCCATAATGCAGGATGGGAGCATGTCTGACTGAAGGCTTGTCTATAAGAACACTTAACTTGACAGCAAGCTGAAGTGTAAATCTGTCCTGTACTGGCCTGTGCGCACTAACTGTCCGTGTTGACAGTGCTGCCACACACTAAAATTTCCCTACGTGGCTCTTATCTACTTCCATTTCAAAGCAAGGTGGGTAAAAACATACACACACACACACACACCCAACCAGTAATACCTGGCCAGTCATTTTGCTGTGAGAATTATTATATATATATAATATAAATTCTCACAGCAAAATGACTGGTGCAGTCTGGGCATCACTGCTATATTTTGATCCAGGTGAATGACATTAGGAGAAATGTCATTTCATGTTCTCCTACCACTAGGTATGCCCAGTTCTAGAAGCGAACTAAAGGCCCAATCCTTTAGCTCCATGAGGTCCTACTGAAGTGAATGGAAGCTGTGACATTCAGCACTTCGCAGGATTAACCATATAATGGGAAAGGTGGGTGCACCCCTGACCCCAAATAATCTTAATTTAAAAGGCCTCAAAATAACAATGATTAAAAAGACAGCCTGAATATCATGAAATCAATCTTCTGCTTACATTTCACATGCTGAAGCACGGGTAGTTCCTTGGTGCCCATGTATTTTATTTCTGTAAATAGGAAAGCTCAATAATTTAACTCAAATCTCAATGTCGAAAGGACTAGCTCAACATTTTTATTTTTTTTATTGTACGTTTGGTATACAATGTGCTAGCAGGCTGCCACATGGAGCAGAAAGCTTGTAATTTCAATTACATGACATTTCAAGTAGAATGGGCCTTAATGTTGAAGATAGAGATTAGAGGTGGTTGCCAATATGCAACAAAGCTTGAGGAGGATTATTATTTTTAAATTACCTTAAGAACCAAGTTAACTAGCTCACCCTGTGTGCCTGAGCAGATTGTGGAAACTGAAAGATTAAACAGTTGGTGAACTCTAATAGAAAAATGAATGTTGTGTGAAAAATCTTTACATGGTATTGGGCAGAAAGATTAGCTGCTTGAATAACAGCCATCTTTCTCACCTTCCTGGTCAGGATTAATCACAAGTGCGCACTCACAGATAATGTGTTGAAAAATGGAATTATTTGACTGTATTTGGAGGCATCTGTGACAAATGTTTCTATTTAAGTTTACTTTTATATGAATTGGTGAATTGCATATGAGAAAGCTTATGAGTGTTTTTCTTTGTTGTGGTATTATTTCCCAAAGCTTCTAGTAAAACTTTCACTTAATGAACAAAAATATGCATAAGATAAAGTTCAATCAAAAATTATTTCTATTTCCAACATGTCAGGAACTAATTACTAGACAAAGAATGCAATCCTAGGCAAATTCCAATATTTTTGCATTTTCCATTTAAATAACTTGGTTTTATTGGAAACAGACAGTTCCACTTGAAATTTTCTTTATCTTTTATTTGTCTTCTATGCTCTTATCCTCAGTCAAAAATTACTCATTGCAGGCTGCGCTTGGAGCCAATTGTTCTTGACTGCAGGGAAGCTGGCAATCTAAGGCAGGCTACCTCCACATCTTAAAATCTCTTCTTATTCTATGAATTCATAGGGGATGCTGTGATCTAGAATGAAAAATATTCTCCCTGAAAATCACGTTAAACTGCTCTATATCTCTGATAAAAGGCATTTGTGAGGGTTTGGGCCTCTGGTTACCGAGCAATACAGCCTAGTGGCCAGAGTCCATAGAATCGCCCTGAGTTGCAGGGCAGTACAGCCTGGTGACCAAAGGCTCTCCCACTCCACCAGGTCCTGGCTCCGGTCTTAACCGCGGCGTAGGACCTTGCCCCTGGCTCAGCAGGGGGGTCCAACCAAAACACGGTGAGGCTTGCCAGGGGCAAGGTACCAGTCTGTCACCACCACCCCCAGGTTGCTTCCTACTGGCTTGAGCGTTGAGGTCTCCCACGAGTCCCTAAGTTCCCTGGGGGCCTCTGGGTCAGTTGCTTCCCGAGTTCCTCCTGTAGTAGGGCTTCAAGCCAGCACGGAGAGGCTTCAGTCCCCGGCGTCTCCGTGGGCAGTGGCTGGTCCTCTGCTGGAGCTTCCCAGTCAGGTCCTTCCCCTGCGGCTGCCAGCCCAGACTGAGCTGGGCTCCCTCCTTTTATACTCCCAGAGCACTTGGAGCATGCCCAGTACGGACAGGGCGGGACTTCCGCCATCAGTGCTACTGGCCTGATGCTGCTGGGGCTGGTGCAGGGCAGTGATGCCCCATCACACATCATCCCTGTCATAAGGTATAATTCCCAAATCCGAACCTTAGCATCCAAAATTTGGGTACCTGCATGAATTCCTCTAAGCTTAATTACCAGCTTAGATCTGATAGCACTGCCACCACCCAAAAATATAGTGTTTTGGGGCACTCTGACCTCCCCAACCTTCCCTGGGGACCCCAAGAACCCAAATCCCTTGGATTCTTAAAACAAGGAGAAATAAACCATTCCCCCACCTTTCTCCCTCCCAGCATTTCCCTCTCTGGGCTACCCTGAGAGATTACTGATTCAACTCTTTAAATCACAATACAAAGAAGCATGTCCCTTCTCTTCCACAAAGAGGCAAACAGATACAAGGAAAACAGAGAGAGAGATTCTATCTCTCCCCCCACCAGTCCTGGTGAGTTTACCCCCAATCCCCTGGGATAAAACAAGGGAAACAAGGAAAAATCAATCAGGTTCTCTAAAAAGAAATCTTTTAATAAAAGAAAGGAAAAAAATAAAGAATTATCTCTGTAACTTCAAGATGTAAATATTACAGACACTAGAAAGAAACTTTTCCCCCCGGTACCAATCCAAATCAAAATATTCCCAGCAACTACACATATAAAAGTTAACCAGCCAGATCCACAATTGCAAATAGAGTAAAACAATTAAAAAAAAAAACTAAACCACCTGTTCTACTTACTATTTGAACAGAAACTTAGAGAGCCTGTAGTAATGTCTGGTCTCTCTCAGACCCCCCGTGAGAAGAACACCAGAACAAAGGACCCACACTCAAAACTTCCCTCCACCCAGGGTTGAAAGTATCTTGTCCTGATTGGTCCTCTGGTCAGGTGTTTGGATCCCTGTTTGTTAACCCTTTCCAGGTGAAAGAGACATTAACCCTTAGCTATCTGTTTATGACAATCCCCCTTAAGAAGGATCCTCGTGGTTGGTCCACCTTCTCCTCCCCCTCACTAGAGAAGAAATCTGCATTAGCATGGTCCTTACCTGGGCAATGAAACATGCGGAAGTCATAGGGTTGGAGGGAGAGGTACCATTGCATAATCCGGGGGTTTGTGTCCTTCATACTATGCATTCACCATAGGGGGGCAGGATCTATGATCAACCTGAAGTTATTCCCCAGCAGATGATAACATAGGGCGTCAATAGCCCATCTGATCGCCAAGGCCTCTTTCTCTATTGTGGAATAATGTTGTTCAAGGGGGAACAGTTTATGACTTAGATACAGTATGGGATGGTCTTCACCATCTAATTCCTGGGAGAGTACGGCCCCTAAGCCTACCTCTGAGGCATCTGTTTGAAGTATAAATTCCTTTAAGAAGTCTCAGTGTCGCAGGACTGGTTCTTGCATGAGTCGTTCTTTCAGGGTTTCAAAGATATCCTTGCACTGTTCTGACCACTCTTCTTGTCAAGACTGCGAGTTCTTTGTCAGGTCCAATATGGGGGCAGCTATGGATGCAAAATCTGGCATGAAGCAGCGATAATATCCGGCTAGGCCCAAAAACTGGCGCACCTGTTTCTTCATCGTGGGGATAAGTACGTCTATGAGGGCTTGCACCTTGCTGATTAGGGGTGCCAGTTCCTCCCCCCCTTTATATCCGAGATAATTTACCTCTTCTTGCCCGAGGTGGCACTTTGCTGGGTTAGCTCTGAGGCCAACTATTTTGAGGGCCTGCAACACCCCAGCCAGATGGTGTAGGTGGTCCTCCCAGTTGTTGCTATACACTACAATGTCATCTATATATGCCACCGCATACTGGTTGTGGGATTGTAAGACTTTATTCATCAGCTGCTGGAACGTAGCAGCGGTGCCGTGTAGCCTGAACGGCATGGTTATAAATTGGAAGAGGCGGAAAGGCATTGGGAAGGCTGTCTTCTCCCGAGAGTTTGGTGTGAAGGGGATCTGCCAGTAATCCCCTTGGTTAGGTCTATGGTTGACAAGTACCTCACACCTCCGAGCCATTCCAGCAGTTTGTCCACCCGCGGCATCTGGTATGCGTCAAAGCGGGAGATGGCATTGACCTTTTGGAAGTCGATACAAAAATGGGTAGTCCGGCAGGCTTTGGGACTAGGACAATGGGGCTGCGCCACTCACTCGTCATTTCCTTCATGACCCCCATCTCCAGCATTGTCTCCAGCTCCCATTGGACCGTGTCCTACATTTTCCAGGGCAACGGTCGGTGGTGGTCTCTTACCTTCTGACCGGAGGTGGTTGTGATGTGATTACTCATTAGGGCAGTTCGTCCCAGGTGGGCGGATAAGACATTGGGGAACTCATCTATCAGTTGTTGTAGTTGCTCTCGCTGCACTGGGGTGAGGCCTGCGCCTAACGTCACCGGCCTTGTGTCCGGGGGCTCCCCTACTAGGGGCCAGAGTTCCGACTCCAGGGTGGACAGGTCGATGAGCAGGGCTTCCCTGGTTTTCCAGGCCTTCAGAAGATTCACATGGTAGATGCATGTCTCCTTCTGTCGCCCCAGTAGTCGGATCTCTTAGTCTACTGGTTAAACTCGCCGGACTACCTCGTAAGGTCCCTGCCATTTGGCCAGATGTTTCGATTCGGCCGAGGTTAACAAAAGCAGCACCCGATCCCCTATGGCAAAGCTCCACCCCCTAGTTCCTTGGTTATAGAGGCATTCTTGGTTCACTTGGGCCTTCATCAGGTTTTCCCAGGTGAAGGCCCCAAATGTTCGGAGCCATTCTCGGAGTTGTAACACGTACTGGGTGGTCCCGAGAACTAGTGTCTCCAGGGCTTCCCACTCCTCCTTCAGGAGGTCCAGGATCCCCCTGGGCTGCCTGCCGTACAGGAGTTCAAAGGGTGCGAACCCCGTCGAGGCCTGGGGTACCTACCTTATGGCGAACAGCAGGGCTGGCAACAGGGTATCCCAATGGGCAGGGTCCTCCTCCACAAACTTCCAGAGCATGGACTTTAGTGTGCCATTGAAACGTTCCACTAGGCCATCTGTCTGGGGATAGTAAACTGACATCTGGAGCATTCGTATGTGGAGGAGGCGACACAGTTCAGCTATCAGTTTAGAGGACACGTTTGTGCCCTGGTCTGTCAAGATTTCCGCTGGTGTCCCAACCCTGGTGAAAATCTTCAGTAGTTTGATAGCAATCGCTTGCGCAGTCGCAGCCCACAGAGGCACGGCTTCAGGGTAACGCGTTGCGTAATCCACGACCACTAAGATGAAGCAGTTCCCTGTCTTGCTTCTTTCAAGGGGGCTGACTAGGTCCATCCCAATCCATTCAAAGTGTAGTCCAACAACTGGCATAGGAATCAGAGGTGCCCGGGATACGCTTTTTGGTCCCGCCAGCTGGAATTTCAAGCAGGACGCACAGTAGTCCCGAACCTCCTGGTGTATGCCAGGCCAGAAGAACCAGTGAGCTATCCTCTGGAGGGTCTTTTCCCACCCCAGGTGCCTAGCCCAGGGGTTTGCATGGGATAGTTGGAGGAGGCTTCATCGCAGCCTCCGGGGGACCAAGAGCTGACAGAACATCTCCTGGGTCCATGGTTCCTGCACTACCCGATATAGGCAGTCCTGCCATATGTCAAAACTGGGGCCCTGTTGGGGCCTTGGGGTTGGGCCTTCATCGGGGCCAGGACTGGTGGCCTGTTCCCAGGCCCTACTCTAAGGTCAGGTCCTCTCTCTGTTCCTGTACAAAGTCCATGTCTAGCTCCAGTTCTTTTTGTGTGTCCTCCACCAAAAGGGGCCTTAAGGACGGGGAGGTCGCAGGGGTCTCCCCCAGCGCCGATGCCTCTCCTCTGGGGTCGACCCGTGGCGTGCATCCGAGCAACCCCACTCGTGGAGGCCTAGTCCCGTCCATCTGTGGGTCGGATGGTTGGTACCTCCAGAGGATCTCCCCAAAGCCTGGCCAGTCTCGTCCCAACACTACCAGGTAGGCTAACCTGGGGGCCACGCAAACGTAGAGGTCCCCCTCCCGGCAAGAGACTTCTGTCTTCACCCAAGCCACGGGGTAGGAGCAGATGTCCCCATGCACACATTGCAAGTGCATCTGAGTGCCAGAGAGTTTGAGGTCTGGGACCAGCCCCTCCCATATGAGGGCCTGACTGCACCCCGAGTCCATGATGGCATTTGCGAGGATCCCTTCGACCCGTACAGAGACCACGAGCTTTCCTGGTCCTCTCTTCCGGGCCCTTCGTCCGGCGACCCAGGCTTGTCCATAATTGCAGTCCATAAATGGGCAATTCCGCCAAAAATGTCCTCCTTGTCCCCACTCCCAGCACCCCTTTTAGGCCTCAGCGGGTCCAGGGCCTCCACCCAGTGGGCTCCCTTGCTCTTGGGGTTGTTGGTCCCTTTGTGTCGGTACCCAGGTGGCCCTGTGTCTGGACTCAGGGCTGAGGAGTTTCAGAGGTATGAGGTGGGCGCCAGATGACAGCTCCTGGGCTCCTGTCCCCTGGGAATTTCCTTTGCCTGGCCCAATCCTTCGACTGGAATTCCCTGTTACTCGGGGTGGCGCCTCAGCCCCCTCGGTGGACAAGTCTTCCTCCATCAAGGCCACCACTGCTGACAAGGTCGCCAGTCGATGTCGGTGTACCCAGGCCCTTCCTCCTGGAGGCAGGATCTGGGTGAACTGCTCCAGTGCCCCCATCTTCGCTACCCAAGGTCCAGTCAAGCCCTCCTGGTTCACCCACTTCCAACAGTGGTCTCGTATCCATTGGGCCACTGCCTGGAGCTGGGTCCCAGGGGGATACTGTTCTTTGCGGAGGCACTAGTGATAGGTCTCTGGGCTAATGCCGGTATGGTCCAATATGGCCGCCTTCACCCGGGGGTACTCTAGGGCTTCCCGGGGATTAAGGCTATGGTAGGTGGCCTGGGCCTGTCCCATCAGATAGGGGGCTAGTAGGGTGGCCCAATGCTCCGGGGGCCACCTGGCGGCGGTCACCACCTGTTTGAACATCACTAAGAACGCCTCTGGGTCATCTTCTGGCCCCATCTTAGTGAGACGTACCGACAGTTCGCCCAACTTCTCCCTGCGCCCGGCTCCAGCCAGTAGGGCAGCTGCATCTCCCACCGGGCGTAATAGTGTGGCCATCTGCTGAACCAGGTGTTCTTATTGTGCCTGCTGCTGCTCTTGAAGCTGGGTTATCAGTAGCTGCTGCTGGCTGGCCATCTGCTGCATCATCTGCACCTGCTGCTGCTGTTGGGCTGCCTGCTCTTGCTGCCTTTCCAGCATCCACTTTAGAAGCTTCTTCATCTCCATCTTCAGGATTAATGGGGTGCTGCCCCGTCACAGCATTCTTAAAAGATGAAGGAATGCTTTCTGCTGGAAGCCAGCTTCTCCTCTTGGAGTGTCCTACATTGTTCTGGTAAAGCAATTCTTAGGCCTTGATTCTGGAATCAGATCATTTCACCTGAGCAGAACTCCATAGATGTCTGTGGGACTTCACATCTGTGTGAGGGTCCATGACATAGATTCAATTGCAGGATCAGAACCTTAATGTGTATCATGTTTCTTCCAACAGGAATATCATCAATGACTTTTGGCACCAAGCTAATGTGGTGCTAAAGTCTGAAGCATGAACTATGACATCTAAAAGAAACTCTTGCTAACATGAGCAATTTATAACTATAGACAATTTCCCCTAACCCACTCCAGCCCCACTGAGTTACAATATTCTTCAAAAATGCAATGAACTAGTTAAGGCCCTGATTACATTTTGGCCTCTTCCTTTGTATTTGTTGGCTAAGTGATCTAAGTAAAGAATACAAAAATAAATATATTGTATGTGAAGACATAATGAAGATGTGGAAAAAACCTTAGCAAAATACTGACATATGGCTGACCTTATAAGTTGGCACATCTCTTGACAATATTGATTTAACATTTTTCTGATGCTATATTACCTCACCATGCCTTGATTCAAAGTTAGTGAATGGGGCCCAATGTGATTTCCATAAGTAAAAATGACATGGATGTTCTTTCAGTAATTTCCTTGTACTGAGATGTAAAACTCCTTGTTAATGTAAACATCCATTTTTAAAATGTAATGAAACATTAAATGTAAGGCATAGTTTGGAACCATAATGGCAAAGAAGATATTAAATAAACTAAAAACACCCACATTTATATCCAACACTGTCCCAACCTACCCAGTTGAAAGGAACAACCAGGAGAGGATCTACCATTGTCACAGATGATTAAAGTTTGAATTAACTGAAATTCTAATGTTTGCATAGAAATAATCTGGAGTATGTTTTTTAAGGGGATCAAGAGGCTATATTATAGCACTAGTTGGCTCCACTATTGTTATGCTTCAGAGTAAAGTTACACTATGCTTGCAAGTTTGTATTGGTCTGTTTGTACTATGCCTGGCCAAAAGACAATAAGACTAAGCTCTGTAAAGTGGCACAGGGAGGTGTAAATTACACCTTGCTGCACCAGCAAAAGTGCCTTGCAACCCTGAGGGTTTATCTTAACTTACATAGTGTTACTGCTGCCATCTGCCCTAAGGTTTTCTGTGAGGCGGGAGAAGCAATTTTAAATTATGCTAGAGCCATGAATCAGTATACTTCCCAGCCACCGTGGTCATGCCACCTCTTCTAGGTATGACTATCTACTTTTCAGGCTATGCTGGCTCTGCAGCATAGGGAACTGGCACAGCTGTGTGATGGGAACACTAGGGACCCTTAGCAGGGTTTACACTAGTGCAAACTCTGAAGTGAATATGGGCCTGAAAACATAAATCATTTTCATCCAAAGCCATGTATGAAAAATTGCTATCCCTACTCTGCCTCCTAAATGATTGAAACCTACTTTGATATGTCCCTGAAATGCACAGAATCAGAGAGTGATCACAAGAGTCACAACATTTTATTATCATAATAACCTTTTTGGCTTGTTTGTGTTGGTTTTCATTCTCATTCATATCATTATCAAATGAGTGTATTTATATGTTTATAGTTTTTACAATGTTTGTTTGTCACTAAATTTCAAATATTTAGTATCACATGTACTCAGTAAGTAATGATGCAGTATTGCTTTTGCCTTTGACACATTATGGCCTGACTTGTAGTTACTGATACTTGTGGTGTTGCATGTACTCTTGATCTTTTTATCAAAACATGACAAATCGTAACAAATCGTCAGTGTGTAGGATTGAACCTGGGCCCTTTGGAGCTTAGTTCATGAGCCTCTACCACATGAGCTAAAAGCCAGCTGCCTGTTTGCTGAAGCTGTACAGCAGACTTTTTTAACTCTCTGTAAGTAGTCTCAGTGCCATTAGGCGGAACAGAACACCACACCCAGAAGGCGTGTGGGTTGCAAAAGCATTTAATAAACTGATCGCAAACTGGGGGATAGATTCTACCCTCAGTTATTTCATTGACTTCACTGGCAGTTGAAGGCATATGTTGACAGAAGAAATTGGATACATGAAAATGTATATGGGTTTATATGGGTATATATATTTTAAGTCATGCATATTTATGTCATTTATATGTGTACTCACATAAACTGTGTATGTCTTCTGTGTATGTCTTCATGTAGGAGTCTGTGTGTGCATAATTGTATGACATCTCTGTAGTTACAAAGATATACACAGTGTGTGTGTGTGTCTTTGAGTACATACATAAACATACACAAACTTATACATGGATATTTATATAAGGGAAAATATATCTAAATAATCAATATAAAAACTATAACATAGAGCCACATTCTGATCCCTTTCCCCACAATGAACACACTGACTAGCTCCTAATGCCCTGGGTAGCCCTATTGCTTCAAACTGAACTGCTCATAAAATAAGGTGTTGTTCAACATAAGTAAAAATATTGGAATCTGTCACTAAATAACTATGGGCTTGATCCTTCAAACACTTACTGATGTGAGTAATTCCATGCATGTGAATAGTCCTAATGAGTTCATTGTGTCTGATGCTGAGAACTCACAGCTGCCACTGAAATTGCAGATGCTCAAAACCTCTCAGGATCAGGACCAATAGGGGCTATTCATCTGTCTGAAATTAGCAGAATCAGATCTAAATTTGTATAGTTTATGGTCTCCTCCAGATATTCTACTTTAATACTTGGGGCCAAATAGGAATAATTTTAATTAAAATGGAAGTGCTATGGAAGCAAATTTGCACACTGAAAATGGTACCATCATTCCAAAAATCGCATCACTAAATAAATATGCCAATTAAAATCTTGAACAGCTTTGACAGTGTTGATTGATATGATTTAATATAAGGCCAGTTTCTCTTTCCTATGCAAATCTTTACATTTTAGATATTTCTTTATCAACATTGCATTCTAAAGTTGTATGGTCAAATCTAGCAAAGAATTTATGCTTCACGGGAGTTGGATACTTAAAAGGTGGTGTTGTTTGTTTTGAATAGATCTGAAATATAAAATATTCTGTATAACGGTGTATTTTGAAGAATATATTTATTTCTTGGGGAAATAGCAAAGGTAACTACAGTACATATAACTTGTTTTTACTGTTTAAAAAAATAACACTAGGTCTTTGGATGAAATAGTTTGGCAATGTAATAAAGTAAACTCTTATGTTCTGATATGTTTTAACTGATATTTTTGCTCATTGTTTTTATGACTAAGTCCTGAACATCTGGTCATATGTTTTAGTTTATCTCAAACAGATAAAATCTTATCAGTTTATCTCCATAGTTTTATGTTTTTGAAGACATCTTTTAAAAGCACGTTGAACAGTTCCAAAAACCTGTAGGTAACTCTAAATATTAGTGTTCAATAGTCGAAAGACTGGGTAGATATTTTGCTTGCCAGGATATCTTCCAAACTGCTTATGATGCTGCCATGATTTAGTTACCTTCCCTGAAAGGAAGACTTGCAGTGATACAACAGTATTGGAAATGTTGGTTAGGAAATTGATAGATATTCCCAGAAGTGCTGCTTTGCAGTGATATTGGGCCATATTTTATGTTGATTTAAAGTGAGTACAATGCCACTAAAGTCAATGGGACTACACAGAGTGTAAATCGTTGCAGAATTTGGCCTGACATGCTGCCTCAATTTGAGCACCAGTTTCTATGCAGTATAGCTTTGCTTAAAACTACTAGATATTTTGAATCTAATCCATCTCTTACCCATTTGTACCTTAAAATAAATAATTTCACAATAAATATTTTCTATAAAGCCAACATTTTTATTAATTGCACTTTAAACTTTTAAAGCACCATTTAAATACCTAAATTAGGAGAACATTGTCATAAATAGATAGGTAAGGTAAGGGTTAAGTTTCTTTTACCTGGAAAGGGTAACCAAACACCTGACCAGAGGACCAATCAGAGAACTGGATGTTTATAGTCAGGGGCGGGAATTTGTATACTCGGGGTCTTTTGTTTTTTCTGGCTGTGAGTTAACAAAGGTTTGCCCTCCTAACTCCTTCTTTATTTAAATATTATACCAAAAGTCTGTGAGTACAAAGGAACCCCAAAGCAATTCCGCTATGAGGAGCTTTGTGTTGTACGAATAGATTGGATGGCTGTGTCTTTTGTTGTTTCTCTCGGCTGTGAGTGTACCTTTCTCCTAACTGCATCTTATCTCCAAGTGTCTCCTACACCTCTGTGAGTACAAAGGAACCCCAACAATTCGGGTCTATGAAGCTTTGGGTTGTATTTACATGTATGGTGGATTGGTTGGACTGGTTAAATCGGGCTATCTTTAAAACAGACTGTTTTTCATATTTTTTATAAAGCAAGAGCCTGTATTGAGTTTCTTAATGGCAAGATTATTGTTTTATATTTCCTTTTTTTTATATAAAAACTTTTCTTTTAAAACTTGTGGAAGTTTTCTTTCCTAGGGAGGCAAAGGGAAGGGAAAAAGCCAGGCTGTGGGCTATTTCCTATTGCTTTCAGGAAAGAAGCAGGCACGGGGAAAGGCAAAGCCAAGCTGTTGATATTTGCATCTCAATTGTCCTGAGGGTAGAGAACGCTTATCTCTTGGAAAGCAGAAGAAACCGGTTTCTTGATACTCGAGCTAGACCAAGAGAAGCCGGGGAAGGAGGGAGGGGAAGGGTTTTCTCCCCTGCTCTTAGCATCCAAGGGATTGGAATCTGGGTGTCCCACCAAGGAGGGTTGGGGACACCAGAGAGAGGAAAGGGGGGATCAGGCCCATCAATTCCTGATCTGATGGCAAGCGAGAATATCCAAGCTGGTAGTGAGCTTGGGAGTTTCAGGTAAGCCCCAGATTTTGGACGCAAAAGTTCAGGTCTGGGACGGGAGGTTCCCAGGCTTGCTCTTGGTCTAGCCTGCGAGTATCAAGAAACGTTTCTCGCTTCCCAAGAAGATAAAGCGTTCTCTACCCTCAGACAATTGAGATGCAAAATATCAACAAGCTTGGCTTTGCCTTTCCCCGTGCCTGCTCTTCCCTGAAAGCAATAGGAAATAGCCCACAGCCTGGCTTTTCCTTCCCTTTGCCTCCCTAGGAAAAGAAACTTCCACAGTTTTAAAGAAAAGTTTATATAAAAAAGGAAATATAAAACAATAATCTTGCATTAAGAAACGTCAATACAATGCTCTTGCTTATAAAGAAGAAATTATGAAGCAGTTCTGAGTTTATAAAAGATAGCCCGATTAAACCATGTCCAGACCAACTGGCCACATAGTCAGGTTAAAACACCGCAAGAGCTCTCATCAGCCGAATCGCTTTGGGGATTCGCTTAGTGTACTAAGCAACTGCAGGTGTAGGAGACACTTGAGATAAGATGCAAGTTAGGAGAAAGGCTGTTAATCAAAGCCGAGAAATACAACAAAAGACAAGCCAAGTCCACACATGCTATTCGTTAAACCATAAGCCTCCTCATTAAGACAGCGAAGATGCTTTGGGGTCTCTTGTAACTACCAGACTTCTTTGGTGATTAATATTTCGATAATAAGAAGAGAGTTAGGAAGGAATACCTTTTTACTCCAGCCGAGACAAACAAACAGCTCCGAGTATACAAATTCACGCCCCTGAACTTAAACAATCCAGTTCTCTATTGGTCCTCTGGTCAGGTGTTTGGTTACCCTTTCCAGGTAAAAGAAACTTAACCCTTACCTTACCTATCTATTTATGACAAACATATCATTCCAACTTTCTTTTACTCTAGCAGGGCCACCCAGAGGATTCAGAGGGCCTGGGGTCTTTGGCGGCAGGGGGCCCCTGCTGTGGGTCTTCGGGGCACTTCGGCAGTGGGTCCCAGAGCGGAAGGACCCCCCGCCGCCTAATTGCTGCCAAAGACCCGGAGCAGAAGAAGCTCCGGGGGCCCAGGCCCCACGAGAGTTTTCCAGGGCCCCTGGAGCAAGTGAAGGACCCCACTCCAGGGGCCCCGAAAAACTCCCATGGGGGCCACTGCGGGGCCCAGGGCAAATTGCCCCACTTCCCCCCCCCCACCCTCGGGCGGCTCTATACTTTAGATATAAATGTAAAAATACTTTTAAAAATTCTAGTATTCCCCTTTCTTTTTACCTGCATTTAGCATCAACCTGTTTGGGACCTGGATGTCATGTGTGCCAGAAACGGAGAGTCCCCAAGCCAGAAACTCCTGAAAGACTCCTTAGCCGCAAAAGAACTGCAGACCATGGAAAAACATCTAGCTGGTGCGTATAGTGACAAGGAGTCATAAAACATCAAACCCTATACACCCAAGTAACCCACTTAAATCAGTTGGACTACTCATGTGAGTAAGGAGAGGAAACATTGTCTGAGACACTGACAAAAGTAGATGAGAAATTGAATTGTAACCTCTCTTTCTCTTCGCTTGCTGTTTTGTTAACAGGAAAAAAATACATCTATTTGAAGCCAAAGATTTTAAACTTGACTGTGTATGGTAAGGTAATTAAAACACTATCCTGAAAATTTCATTACATATTTATTCCCATAGCTCAGTAATACCTCAGGTGGTAGTGAATTATTGTTGCTAGACCCCCAGGTTATAAATCTTCCAAAAGTCTTCAACAGACCAGTGTATTAATAAAACACTGGCCTGAGGCATAAGCCAGTTAGCACCTCTCTGAGATTTAATGGGAGTTCCGGTTGATGAGGATTAGGGCCATTGTGTATAATAGAATCTCTGCTACAGTAGTGATAGTAGTAATTTTTTTAAGAGTACAATAAAGTAACTGGGCCGCCCAGAGGATTCAGGGGGCCTGGAGTCTAATCATTTCCCCATTGTTTCCTCAAGGACCCTTAGTATTGTCTGGGCCATACCTTATCTTTGCCCTTGTTTTATATCCTGTTATTCCCCCTCTAACAGCCTCATTTGATTTAACTCTTTGCAGTCAGTCAGGATAATATCAAACAGGTGAACTGGGGTACATATTTATAAAATAAAAATACATGTGACTCCCTCATACTCCATTGCAGTTCTCTGGCACCAGCACAAAGGGTAATGAGATATTCTGAAATGTCTTCTCTCTCCTCACCCAATTGTTTGGGTTGTTGGGAGCTGGCACTAGGTTATAGACTCCTTTGATAGTCTATTTCACTGTTGCTGGATATACTAGAATACAGAATCTTTCTGGTCAGTTCACCATTGCCAACCCTCTTCTACTACCTATACTCCAGGGATAAGATACAGGATCACAAAATGCTCTTGATGGGTTGCTCCCTCATGTCCAGCCCTCCTTCTGTTTACCACACCCAAAGGTTGGTCATGTCACGTCCCCTCCTTGTGCCTCAGTTTCCCCAGCTGTGTAATGGAAATAATGATATTAAGCTCCTTTGTAAAGTGCTTTTGAAATCTACAGATGAAAAGTGCTATATGCGATCTAGGTATTTTATTTTATTTGAGAATGGTTCTTGTTGAGCATCTGTTTCCCTGTGACTGGTTTTCTCCATTTGTCTCTGTATCAGGAACGGGGTTTTGGAATATGTAGACTTGCCTGGGCAGTTCTCTTTATTTACAAAATCTAAACTTGCAGTATTTGGGTTTGGTTCAGCAGATGCAAATGCAACATTTTTAGCAGGTTCAAATTTTCACCTATACAGTGCCCCCATCATTCCCTGCGGACTGCACCATAATGCTTTCATCTAAATGCCAGTCACATAAGTTACAGTTGTCCAGTGGCAGCTTTATATTATACACAGGGTGAGAGGCTTTTTTGTTGGTAGTTAATTCAGGCAACTTTTCTGTTTGGTTTGAAGAAATAATTCTGTGGTCACTGCCCTCTTCCTGAATGTGTTTTATCACAAAAAAAAACTTTTTAATGTGTTAAAAACCTTATGAATGTGTTGTGAATCAAACTGTTGTTCTGGTATTTCTGATGCGTAAATAGGATACCCTTGGATCACTCTGTTACCCACATGTTATTTTCATTTAAATAACATTAACAGGAGGTTTTCTGACAAAATCCCAAGTCGTGTCCCAATTACAGTATTTGATGTGTATCAAATAATACTGTAGTGTTGGAAATTCAAAACTAGGTTTATTCATTTAGTTGGAAAAGTTGATGTTGAAGTAAAATCAACAGATGTGGTATGTATTAAATAAAACTGAACAGTTGTGAAAATCTTTTTAATTATATATGGAGAAAGTGATTAAAATCGTTTTTTTTTCTGTAGAATCAATCACTAATTTAAAATCATGGAAACATGGACAAAGAATATAATGTTTATAGAACTCTTACTAAAGCATGGATATTCTAGATCAGTTTTCCAGCATGATCTCCTCTGCATCAAGGCGAGGAAGTTAAAGAGTTTAGTCATTTTGCAATGATACAGGTTAATTTTAATTTAAAAGAACACATACCACATTTGGTTTAAATTATGAAACTTACATTATTGCTTGTTGACCCCTGAGATTTGAACCAGATATCTTACAAATTTCAAAATGACATGTATTGATTTTTTTTAAAGCATACAGTAATTATTTCAAAAGGTAAAATGCAAACAACTGCTTGATTTTAATGAGGTCAGTGTTTCATTTAAATTGTTTTAAGTTTAAAGCAACAATAAGAAATATCCTTAACTGTCTAGTGAATATATAAACAATAATGACCCTTGTAAATTTGCTAGTAGGAAAACATTTGTTCACTAAAGAGCCTGGGTAGTATATCCTTTGAGATTTCACTGATAATTTTTAGTCTACCTTCTCTAGTGGACTAGTCTTCTAACATGTTGAATATCTTATTTTAGACCAGCAGATACAATTTTTTTTTATTTTTAAAAAAGTAAATGAATAAAATATTTAATAAAATATGAGCACATTTTAATGTAGACCAATTCTACTTGTGTATACTCATAATTTATAAATGTATAGTATAAACATTGTGCATATTTGGTAAACACAGGTGGAAGTGAGTAAGAATAGATTCTAAATAATAGTTTTAGAAAATCAGATTTGGGATTGCTGTAGGATTTCTTGTATCCTGAAGTCTTTGCTGTTAAGTCACAAATGCAGTGCAGATTTTCTGTGGGTTGGAGGCTTCATTATACAAATACAGCTTGTAGTCCATGGGGCTATGCCAGTTCTCAACTGCTGAGAATGTGGCTCATACTGTTTAAAGCAAAATGACACTGCTGTTGGTTCTAAAGGAAGGTGATTGTGTATCTCAAAACAAAGTTAAATAGAGTCATCTGCCAGTGAGGGTGTGAAATTGACAACAGTGGTGGAATATAAACTAGATGATTCAAGGAATGTCTTGTCAAGTTCCTTGACATGTTTACTTGTGAGGGTTTTCATTTTGCTAGCATAGTAAAGTACCAAACCACCATTACTTGAACTTTGTTGGACACACTGTAATGAAATAATTTACCTGTAAATTAGAAACATAAATAGCTTTTGAATGAATTCAGAAGCAAAGATTCGTCAGTAACATTGAATTGTCCTGGCCAAGATAGGGCTTTATTTTTTAATACCTTAGAAAGGAAAACTCCCACCGAACTGATTGAGAGTTTGACTTGTGTAACGTTGAAGCCCCTTTATGGACCAAATTCTACGCTTGGATTTTAATGCATGGCTTCTGCTGAACTTATTGAAACCTGTGCATTTTCAAACCGTGTGTCCATGGAATTAGATGCTGAGATGGATTAGAACCACAAAATTCAGATCCAGAATCTGTCAAAATTTCAAACATACCAGAGTTCGAGCATGTTTGGTCACTTATAAGGATAGGATCCAGGAGTAAAATTCAGATTGTGAATCGGGTTTAGATTCCACCCTCACAACAGCTGAGGTTTGCTGAGAGCCAGAGTTTTTGCCAGTCTTTATTTGTTACTAAAGAGAAACCTCATAGAAGTTAAGGGAATATAACTTGGGAGAAATAATGGAGGTTATTATTGATTTTAATGCTTTTCATATCAAGAAAAGATAATTACAAAATGATGTCGTATTCCATTTCTGAGGAATGAACTTTGAAGGAGAAATGGCTTGCAAAAACATATATTTTGGATTGTTAGTTCTCTGTCTTCCATTGCAGGGTCGGCTGAGAGATGATGAGTAGGTTTTCTCTCCACAATCTCAAGCTGTGTTCACCATTCATTCATACTTTAAATCAATTTTAAAATCACAAAGAAGAGAAATTACATATGTTAGGCTTCTCTACACAGACAGACAGTGTGCAGTATACATTTGCAGCACTTTAGCCTGCTGTGCTTAACTGTCCATATGGACCCGGCTATTATATACCAAAAATGCTCTTTGACCTGCTGTTTCAAACAGCAGAACATCGAAGAGCCCCATGGAACTTTCAGTTCATGATCACAGGGTCCACATGATAATTTAGTGTACAGCAGGCTAGAGCACTGTACATTCAGACCCTGGCTTGCCATGCACCAAGTCTCCATGTGGACACATCCTCAGTGTATCCTTCTTTTTACTTTAATGTTACTGTTGTCTTTTTTCTGTGTGCAGACATTGAAAAGGACCTAGCACTCTGGGAAGAAGCAAGTAATAGTCCACATATTAATTTAGTTGCATCACATCATCCAGGAAATCTTCAAGCCACAGTAGGACAAAATTCAAGGCCTCAAGTGCCAAGTCAAACTGGGAAAAATATTCAGCTGCAGCTGCAAGGAAACAAATCATCACCGCTTCCTACTAACAGCAGAGCGCAGATCTCCAGTATCTCAAACAGTAGGCCTCAGACTTCCAATATGCAGAGCAACAGGCCTCCAACGCCATCGACTCCAGGAAGCAGACCTGCAACCCCAAATAGTTTGTTGCCACGATCTCATACCTCTAGCAACCAGGGAAATAAGGATGGAATCCTTAGTATGCAAAGGAGCAGATCCTTAACGTCGAAGAGTCAAATTGGGAGGACTCTTGGCACTCCTTCAGGGCTAGCTGTAGAAATGGGCGGAGATATTATTGGAACTGTCCCTCAAAGAATCAGTTTGTCAGAAGTAAGATTTCCAATATATTTATTTTTTACTAATTTTAAGACCATAAAAACTATAAAATTAGGATATGAGGGTTTTTTATTTGTATTTTAGTTTCTTGTAGTTAGGCTTGGAGGAATATATTTATTTATTTTGGAACTTGATTTGATTTTTATTGGTAAAAGTTCATAAACTACAGCAGAATTAATGCCCACTGAGAGCAATACAATTTCTATGAGAATGCTTACGTATGGAATTTTAATCAAGATTATTTTAGAAATATAAGGGTTAATTTTTTGTTCACAGAGCTGACTAATCTTACTTTTATCCAACAGAAAAGCCACTCAAATATTTGACAGATAATAGTGATTACTAAAGTTTTGAATTGGTAGATTTGCTTTATAATATCACTAAATTACTTTGAAATGAGAAGAAAAGCTAATATAATAGAGCCAGTAGCTAATAAGTTTAATACTGCTTTGCAAACTGGGCTGATTCATAGCATTAAAAAAAGCCTGTTTCTTACATAGTAGTGGGTTTTACATAATTAGTCTGTGGTGAAAAGAAAGACAAGTTACTTTGGAAATTGAATTACCGAATTTAGAACACTTTTTAAATAAGTTGGTTAGTACAGAGACTTTAATGCTATTTTTGCAGAGTTATATTAGCATTTCCTTTAGATGAGCTATTTCTGAAAGCATATTACTGTCCTTAAAATGGGTTTGGAAATGACATAGGGCATAAAAGATGTTAAATCAGGTGAATTATTTTTAGAGCAAAAATTTTAAAAATCACTGTTGTTTAGAGAGTTGTAATGTATGCTGTGGAGATAGGTAAACTGAGGCAAAAGTGACTCCACAGCTGTAGAAGGTGGGGAGCCAGGCACTCCCATTAGATCTGGCTGGAAAACTGACATCCCCTTCCTCTGAAAATTGTGCATTGTTGAAATGGACTGAAATGAAATGCCACAAACATGAAATTTTTTTGCAGAAAGGGTTTTCGAGGGGGAAAAAAATCACTTGTGACATTGACAAGAGCCTTCCAGCCCAGCTGCCAGAGAGACACAGAGCCTGACTGCTCAGCCTCCTTCCAGGAGCCAGAGAGCCTAGCCACTCAGCCCCCCCACTCCTCCAGCTGTATGCATGCCCAGACACTGACATTTAGATGTTTTGGGGGGTCTTTAATGCCATAACCTTAAAGACCAAGGGAGGTTAGGCACCTATGGGATTAGACAGTAGCTGAGTAGGGCTTTTGTGAATATCAGTGGTGCCTAAATGTTGAACTTAGGCTCTGAAAGTGGCAGATGCTTAAGTCCATGTGAATCCCACCCAAAGTGCTTCCTCACTTGGTTTTCATGTTTTCCTGGACCTTTCTACAGTGGAAGCCAGGGAGACTACTCTCCATTGGTAGCATATTTGACCATGCTCCTCCTTCCTGGGAAACATACAGTCTTAAAATGGTCCAGTCCTGCTTGATTTTAAACAGCAACTTCTTCATACCCTGGAAACTCCATCCAAATGAGTAAGGCTCATGTCAGGAGCCACCTGCCCATTAACCTTATCCACTTCAAAACCTAGCTGTGTTCGTGTCTGAGAGGTGGTCTAATGGATAACACTGCATCTCACAATTCCTACCTGCTTAGAGTCAAAATTGTAAGATGAACTAGGAAGTGGAAGAAACGTAAATATTAGGAATCCCCATTCGTATTAAGTAATTCCTGATGTATGGCATAAAACACCCCAGTCTCCAACAGTCAATGACTGCACTTTCCATCCTGGTGATCTGCACTGGCTATAGTACAGGCTCTTCCTATGCAAAAAGAATTAGTAATGAAAAGATGTGGGATAACCCTAAATGTGCAAAGGACCTCCAGGAGATAACCAAAGTCTGGACTTAAGGGGAATGCTGCCCATGCAATATCAAACACCCCAACTTTTAAGGGTGGCAGGGTAGATGCAACACTCCACAAACATACACTGGGCATATGAGCTCCATCAAGTGACGTCTTGGGGTGACCGGCTCACCTGCTTTCTTCTGATCTGTTTTGAAAAATGAAGGGACAACTCAGACACCTGCAGGCCTCTAACACATGCACCCTTGTTATGGTTGTAGTTGTGATGATCCTTGATTTTGCTCTTCCCTTGATGTGGCACCTGCGCAAATTTTGGTATCTCCCTCCTCATCCCCAAGCAGTACTGGAAGTCCCTCATAACCCTGCCTGCCTTCTCCTCATTGGCTTCTGTTCCCAGGTGGTCTTCCTTTGCTTACTGAGGGCAATGTAACATTGTCTGCCAGTGGCCTGGCCACAAGCCCAACTTGTCACTCGCTAACCGTGTTCCTGAACAACTTTCCATTATTTTGGGGAGTCACCCTGGAGATATCCACTGGGGAAGGCTGTGGGTATAGGCAAAAGCTGTGGTGGCAACTGCACAGTCATTTCCCCTTGCCCCCTAATTGAAGAAAGCAGTCCATGACTCTCTTACCTACCGAGGCCATATGGGGACAGAACCTGACCACCAAAGCAATGTGACTTCTGCCATCTTTGTGATTGGGACACCACTCTGTTAGCCATCAGTACTCCTTTTTGGCTGTCCGGCATGCCTTGGCTCCTGGATGCTTAGAAAAGGAGAGGTGGGCTTTCTGAACATACTTAATAAGCATTTCTGCCCCATGATACTTGATGCAGCTGTTTACAATGGGAAGTTCTTTCTTTGCTTCAGTGTTCACGGCTGAGGATGTTAGGGAGATTCCCAAACCTGAGCCATCCTTTGTAGGTGACAAATCTGAGGAATTGTCACAGATTGAAGTGTCACTAGAGGAGGTTTTGGAATTAATTGATACACTTAACAGTAGCAAGTGTCCGGGACCAGATGGCATTCACCCAAGAGTTCTGAAATAACTTGTATGTGAAATTGCAGAACTATTAACTATGGTTTGTAACCTGTCCTTTAAATCAGCTTCTGTACCCAATGACTGGAATATAGCTAATGTAATGCCAATATTTAAAAAGGGATCTAGAGGTGATCCCGGCAATTACAGACCCATAAGTCTAACATCAATACCAGGCAAATGACATAGTGCTCCAACTCCAGCCTCACAGAAGGAGCACTCATCTAAGATGGTTCGTCGGGCACCATCATCCGCTGCGGCACCATCGACACCGGCACCACAGATTGCAGCTCCACCTGGCGCGGCACCGTCGATTCCAGTCCCACAAGGGCCGTTGAGTCCGGTGCCAGACAGCTCCCCGGCTCCTGCTGTGGTTGAGCTTGTTCTCCCTTCTACGCCAGAGACCTTCTCTATGGCAAGGGAGCTCATTGCTATGACGGAGCCGATACATCCTCAACCCCCGGCACCGCCGGTGCGGGTTGTTCAATCCATCGGCAAGCCGGCCCTGGTAAGGCCTCCTTCCGTCGGTCCACCAGAGAGACGTCATTCCAGATCACAGTCTCGCAGACACTCTTGATCACGTCGTTCCTGCTCCTGGCGCCACTTGCAGTTCCGGCACCGCTCTCCATCGCGGTACCGGTCGCACTCACAGCGACGTTCAACATCTCGTTCACTAGAGAGATACTCCCGGCACTGATCCGGCTCTCAGCACCGATCTCAGTACCGTGTATACCGCAGTCGCTCCAGACGAAGGGACTCGAGATCCCGGTCAACTTCCCGGCACTGGTACGGTAGAAGGTCCCGGTCTTGCTCGCAGTACCGCCATAGCTCCCGGTACCGCTCCCCGGAATCAAGCGTCAAGAACAATGTCACCCTCCCAGGGTCTCTTGGCACCATCGTGGCCTTCGAGACACACATCAGTATCGTCTCAGGCTGGCAGTGCATCCTACCGTCAGGAGGGTGACTCTGACGTCCCCAGCCAATATCTGGAGAGACAAAGCCACAAACAAGGGCCTCATCACTGGTCCTTCTGGACACCATAGGCATACCACCAGGCCCAAGGTGCCCCATCAGTGTCTCAATGCTCGGCCCCGTCAGAACACCAGGTACCAGAGGTGACAGTGAGCCACCCTCCCCCTACAGGCACGGATGAGGCTCCAGTTCCATCTGCAGTCACCAAGGTTCCACCTGATGCAGATGACGCCCCTCAAGTACACGACCCACCTCAGGACCTGTTGGTCCCGGGCCTCTCCTCTTCCGTTTCACCTGATGAGGCGGTAGCAGGAACATCCTCCTCAGGCCCTCCACCAGTCGATCTCAGGGCCCATCAAGACCTCTTGAGGCGAGTGGCCCAGAATATGAACTTGAAGATGGAGGAGGTCACTGAAATAGAGGACCCCGTCGTGGACATCTTATCGGCTGATGCACTGCTAGAGTGGCTCTCCCGTTCATCCACACTATACAAGCCAATGCGGACACCATTTGGCAATCCCCAGCTTCAATTCCACCTACAGCTAGGGGAGTAGAGAGGAAATATATGGTCCCCTCAAAGGGGTATGCATATCTCTACACCCACCCACCTCCCTGCTCTCTGGTTGTCCAATCAGTGAACGAACGGGAGCGTCATGGCCAGCAACCATCAGCTCCTAAGGCGAAGGAGGCTAGACGCATGGAGCTCTTAGGCCGCAAAATATACTTGGCTGGGGGCCTCCAACTTAGGGTGGCAAACCAACAAGCCCTCCTAAGTCGGTATAAATTTAATATGTGGGTGAACGTGGGGAAGTTTACGGAGCTTCTTCCCCAGGAGTCCCGTCCAGAGTTTACGGCCCTGCTTGAAGAGGGTAAAAAGGTAGCAAGAACCTCCCTCCAGGCCTCTCTGGATGCAGTGGACTTGGCTGCCAGAACTCTGGCATCCGGAGTGACGATGAGGCATATCTCCTGGCGCCAGGCTTCAGGCCTTCCTCCTGAATTGCAGCAGACCATTCAGGATTTACCCTTTGAGGGCCAGGGCCTTTTCTCAGACAAAACTGACCCCAGGTTGCAAAGTCTGAAGGACAATCGTGTCATAATGCGCTCACTGGGCATGCACACGCCAGTGACCCAACGAAGGTCCTTCCGGCCCCAGCCACACCGCCCTTACAACCAGACTAGGCCGCATCAGGACACTACCAGAAGGCGTGGCAGGAGTAATCGGCGGAGGCAGTCTGGCCATCAAGGAACCCAAAGTCAAGTGCCTCCTAAACCACCAACGGGGCCCAAGCAAAACTTTTGATGGGACGCCCGAGGACGGCCCACTAGTTATCCTACCGGATCCTTCTCCCTCCTTTTTCAACCACCTCTCTCATTTCCTCCCTGCCTGGTCCCAGCTAACCTCAGATCGTTGGGTCCTCTGCATGGTGGAAATGGGATACCACCTCCAGTTTGTTTCAACCCCACCCCTCCCTACCGTCCCTCTTCAGGGACCCCTCTCACAAGCAATTCCTCTTACAAGAGGTCCAGGCGCTCCTAAAACTGAGAGCCATAGAGGAGGTGCCAAAAGACATGGGGGGCAAGGGGTTCTATTCCTGCTACTTCTTAATCCCCAAGGCAAAGGGAGGTCTACGACTGATCCTAGACCTGTAAGAACTCAACAAATTCCTGATAAAGCTGAAGTTCCGCATGGTATCCCTGGGGACCATCATCCCATCCCTGGATCCGGGAGACTGGTATGCCGCCCAAGATATGAAGGAGCTTATTTCCACATTGCAATTTATCCACCACACAGATGGTACCTCCATTTTGTGGTCAACCGCCAACACTTTCAGTTCACGGTACTTCCCTTTGACCTTTCTACAGCTCCAAGGGTCTTCACCAAATGCATGGCTGTAGTAGCCTCCTCCCTCCGGCGTCGTTGAGTACACGTGTAATAAGCCTCCTGTCCCAAATCTGGACCTTAGCGTCCAAAATCTGGGTGCTTAGCCTGAACCTCCAAGCTTAATTACCAGTTCGGATCTTATCTCGCTGCCACCAATCAGGATTCGGAGTACCTGATAAACTCTCCCGGGTCTCCCCAATCCTTTCCCTGGGGGGCCCCCAAGACCGAAGCTCTTAGTCTTACGGCAAGGGGAAATACTCCATTCCCCTTCCCCTCCCTCTCTCCCCCAGACTGTTTCCTCTCTGGGCTAACTTGAGAGTTTTTGATGCAATCTCTTTACATCCACAATACCAGAAGCCTTTCCCCTTTCTTCCACAAGAGGACAAACCTCAGCACAAGGAAACAGAGATGATTTTATCTCTCTATTCCCCCTTCCCACCAGATTTCTGGTGCTGCTGAGCTTACCCTTCCGTAGACCACACAAAGAAGAATCCCCTCCCTTGCTTCCTTAACCTACCAGGAGAGGAAAACTCACAAGTCTTAAAAAGAAAAACTTTATATTAAAAAGAAAGAAGACATAAGAATATAACTCATGCATCAAGATGACATTACAGCTATTGCTATATAAGACTATTAATAACAAGTCTGATTCAAAAAGATATCCAATTTAAAACATTCCAGCAATTCACATGTAAATACAAAACAAACATATCAAAAGCCTTTGTTGCTACCTTTTGTACTTACAACTGAGGGAACAGAACGGTAGAAAGAAGCTTGCGATAGAAAAAAAACTTTCCTATTAGCGGAGAAACAAACGAAACAGGAACAAAGACAAACAACCAGAGTTCCCTTCCTCACTTTGAAAATCCGTTTCCGTGATTGGTCCTTGGTCAAGTGTTTGGTTCCCTTTGTAACCCTTACAGGTAAAAAAACATTACCCTTAGCTATCGGTTTATGACAACACGCTTCTACCCGTATCTTTCGACGATTGGCTTCATTCGAGGGACTTCCCAGTCACAAGTCATCGCAGCACCTGTGCATCATCAGAGACCTTCGGGACCTAGAGCTCATGATCGACACAGAAAATCTACTCTGACACCCACGCAGAGAATAGACTTTCAATCAGAGCTGTTCTGGACTCTCGATCTGGCCAGAGTCGCTGCCTCCCCGAGTCGCATTTTCAATAATTCGAGTTTAAATCACTTTCCGACAACGTCGGTTGCGCATGCCTTGGCCTAATTGTCCACATGCCTCCTCACCTTCTGACAAGTACGCGAGGGCTACGTCCCGTCCTTCCAACCTTGGCTTGCTTTCAATATACCGTCCACACAGCAGAAGGGCTGGATTCGGTGATGACTAATCTCCCAGAAAGGTTTTCGACTCCTGTACTTGGGTTAGACCCCTCTCTGTGTGCGCAGGGATGCTATTCACTCCACCGAACCCCGTGGCGCCTAACCACAGACCCGTCATCTCTGGGTTGGGGTGCCCACGTCAGAGCCCTTCACCCTTCAAGTCTCTGTTGCCCCAAGGGCTGGCCCTGCACATCAATGGGTGAGGGACTGAGAGCTTCCGTCTAGTCATTGCCAGTGTTGTTTGGGACCATTCTATAAGGCCGTTGTGTACAGTGTCACTCGACAACACAACGGCCCTGTATTTTATATTGACAAGCAGGGCGGAGCGACGCTCCTCCCTCCTTTGTCAAGAAGCCATCCGCCTCTGGACTTTTGCATAACCCACCGGTATCAATTTGGTGCGGTCTTATTCTCTCAAGAGTCCAGAACACTTGGCAGCATCACCTTAAGCAGGTCCATTCTTGTCTCACAATGGTCAATTCGTCAGATATTATCCATTCCTGTTTTTCCGAGAGGTGGGGCTTTCCCCCATAGACCCTCTTGCCTTCCCAAGAGAACAGGAAATGCCAGGTTGTTCTGCCTTTCCAAGGCGTTCCCGGCTCCCTCTCGAGACGCATTCCTGATCCCATGGAAGAGGGCACCTATTTTATGCCTCCCACGTTTCCGCATCCACCAGAGCCTAGTCAAGCTCCGCAGGGGACGACGAGCCCACTGATCCGCTCATTGCTCCAGCTACTGGCCAAGGCAGCATTGGTACACCTGTTGTTCGACTTCTCAGTGGCAAGACCCCGATCGCCCCTGCCTCTGGACGGATCTCAAACACAGAGACTTCAGGCAGGCTTTCACACATCCGGACTGCATCCCTTATCTCACACATGGCTGCTGTGTGGTTGAGCCAGTCTGAGTTGCGTGGCTCTTGCCTCGGTTACACCAGGTGCTGTTGGGCAGTAGAAGCCTTCCACAAGGACGACATACTTGCCACAGTGGAACCGTTTACTCTGAGCTACCAGTAGGAAAACTTAAGTCCCTGGCCAGTATCTGTCCCTACTGTCTGCGGTTACCTATGGTCCCCTGAAAGAGCAGCGGCCTGGCGGTCTCCTCTAAAGGTGCCACCTGGAGCTATTTTACCACCTTCCATCAGGGAAAAAAGTGGCCAGTTCAATTCTTTCTCACCCCATAGTTTCCAGGTTCCTAAGGGATTTGGAGCGGTTGTACCCTCAAGTCAGACGCCCCGACCCCTACCTGGGATCTAAACCTGATGCTAGCCGACTTATGGGTGCCCCTTTTGAGCCTCTTGGCCACCTGCCTCGCTGCTGTTACCTCTCCTGGAAGACAGGCTTCCTCATCGCTATCACCTCGGCAAGACGAGTAATCGGAGCTTCGGGCCTTGACAGCGGATCCCCGTAAATGGTATTCCAACAAAGGACAAGGTACGCTGCGGACCGCACCCTCTTTACTCCCAGGTTGATGTCTGCTTTTCATGTCAATCAAGACATCTTTCTCCAGTCTTTTTCTCACAGTCGCACTCATCGCGTCGCGAACAAAACTAACTACCTTGGATGTCCGCAGGACTCTCGCTTTTTTTTATAATTCGAGGAGACAAAAAGCCCTTCCGACGTCTGCCTCAGCTCTTTGTAGCAGTGGCAGACCGGTGAAAGCATGCCGGCTCTCTCCAATGAATTTCTCTTTGGGTGACATCCTGCATCCAAACATGCTATGATATGGCTCACTTCTGGCTAGCCATCTCCACTGCCATTCTAACTCAGGCGCACAGCCTCATCTGCGCTTTCTGGCCCATGTCCCCATCCAGGAAATATGTCGCGCTGCTACCTGGTCATCGATTCACACCTTTGCCTCACATTACACATTGGTTCAGCAGTCCAGAGATGATGCAGCCTTTGGCTCACCAGTTTTGCATTCTGCAACGTCTCACTCCAACCCCACCGCCTAGGTAAGGCTTGGGAATCACCTAATTGGAATCGATATAAGCAAGCACTCGAAGAAGAAAAGATGGTTACTCACCTTTGTAACTGTTGTTCTTCGAGATGTGTTGCTCATATCCATTCCAAACCCGTCCTCCTTCCCCACTGTTGGAGTAGCCAGCAAGAAGGAACTGAAGGGCCGTTGGGTTGGCAGAGGTATATATCCGGCGCTATAGCGGCGCCAGTTCAGGGGGCGATTCAGCCGACCCACTGAGTGTTGCTAGGGTAAAAATCTTCCGACGAGCATGCATGCTGCGCGCGCACACCTAATTGGAATGGATATGAGCAACACATCCTGAAGAACAACAGTTACAAAGGTGAGTAACTGTCTTTTCTGTCCTTATGCTTTAGGAAAATCGTTGAGTGACCAGATGATCAGAAGGGCTAAAAAAGTGGACTAATCAGTGTGATAGCGGCATAAACAATGCTCCCATGCTTCAGGAATTCTGCTCCATAAACCAGAAAACTTTGCCCAGCTCTGCACTACAGTCACTGCAACTAAGAAAACACAATAAAAATAAACGTTCATAATGCTGAAGTTTTTGGACCTCAGCTTTGTGCATAGCAACTTTCACTGTTGAACTTTAATTTTTGTTAATAGATTTTTTTTAAAGCATTCCCTATTCATATGTAAGGTAACAGATTCTGAGTATTTAGAGCGAGATTCTGAGGATCTGTTTCATGATCTTTATAACCTTTATTTTCAGTCAGACTTACCACTGAAATGTTAAGACTATCTATTTACATTTGGTTGCTAAACTGCCCTTCCCTGCCTCTCTCTCTGAAACCCAAGAATATTATAAAGAAAGTTGCCATTGTATTATTTTATATTAAGAACTGACTGTAAACAGTTTAAAAAATAAACACATGCCCAGCCGTCTCTTAATAAAAATAGTATTTACATTTTGATGCCAATCAATTGTTCAAAGCCCCACTTCCACTATCCCAATAGCTTTGTGATATGTTGGAGGTAAAAATAAGTTTTAAATAATTCATCATGATCCTGCTTCTTCTCCGACTGAAGTCAATGGAAAAATTTCCATTGACTTCAGTAGGCTTTGGGTAAGATTTTTGCTTTTTGATCTTGCACTATAGAAGTCAATGGGAGTTTTGCCTTTGACTTATATGGGAGCAGGATCAAGCCCCACTGGATCAAAACCTGTTCCCCTCTTATTGCATGATATCTCAGGACATGATCCTGGTAATACTGGGATATATGGAGTACTGGCATTCAGAACATGTTTCCACTGGGTTTTGTATGACTGTAATTTCCAAGATAAGTGTACAGGAATCCATAACAATATTAATTCAAAA
The DNA here is from genome assembly GCF_003597395.2 of Chelonoidis abingdonii. NCBI lineage: Eukaryota > Metazoa > Chordata > Testudines > Testudinidae > Chelonoidis > Chelonoidis abingdonii. The sequence goes on from NC_133770.1 coordinate 240,726,924, forward strand.
ACGAATCCTTTCTCAGATTAACAGGAGAAGTAAAATGAGCCCCAAATTTTCTTGCCTTATCTGAAAACCATTTAAATTCTGGGTTATTTTGATGAGAGAGTACTGGATTTTATTGAGGCTTTCATCTGTCCAATTAACTGAGATTGAAGTGCTTGCTTCTATCAGTATTCAAAGCCAACCTTTCTATGTAATTTATCTAAAATGTATCTGTTTATGACAGGATGAATTGTTACATCAATTTCAGCTTGCCCACCAACCATGGATATTGCCAAGTGACACAGAGAGTGAAGGTGTGGAAGCAGAGCAAGATAAATGTGAGTATGTTTGTTGGGAGCTGATGGTGCCTGAGAGAATATATGTAAAAAATTCTCCCCTCCCCTCATTTTCATAGGGCCAAATCCTGCACCCCTTATTCACAGAAGTAATCTTTACTCCAGTAGGGCTATTCTCATAATGATTACTCACATGAGTGAGGGTTGAAGGATTGCACATGTAGTACTTCTTTACACAAGCATTCCTACAGTCAAGATCCTGCAAGTTATTTTGCTAGAAGCTGGGAATGAGCGACAGGAGATGGATCACTTGGTGATTACCTGTTCTGTTCATTCCCTCTGGGGCATCTGGCTTCGCCACTGTTGGAAGACAGGATTCTGGGATAGATGGACCTTTGGTCTGACCCAGTAGGGCCATTCTTATGCTCTTATACAAGCATAGTCCCTTTGAAGGCTGTAGGTCCAATCATGTTAGTAAAGGTCAACTGGATTATGACCTAAATGAAAGAACAAGTAAAGTCAAGTAATGCACACTATGAATCTCCATACATTGAAGCTTTAACCAATCATATTTGGTTATGCACTACCTATAAATAATCTTGTTGGAAATGTTAAATGTTCTGCAAATTGAATTTATTTTAAGCACAGCGGCTTGTGATCTGTCAGGCTGAAAATGTATGCTATTTCCTAACCTATTTTTGGCTTTATGGATATGAAGAAAACCAGACTGTTTAATCAGGTGCTTAGAGCACTTTGTACATGGAACTAGAACTGCTTGAACAAACAGCATTACAGTAAGAAATGCCAGGTTCCTACAGGAATAGTCACTGGAGAGCAATGTATAATTAATGAAGATCGCGTCTGATAAACAGAATACATTTTTGAAAATGATGTCACTTGAAAAACTGAAGATTTACATCTGCTCACGCTTATATTGCAAGTTCACGGTTAGCCTGTGGTTTGACTTTCATGTTACAATTTACACATTGAGATTCCCAAAGTAAAAAAAAAAATATGTACCCCTTCTCTCTCATTGTTACACTTTTGGCTGTTTTACCTTTATGTTAGTGCATAACCTATAGGCCCAATTTGTCAACCTTTTGTGAACGTGAAATTCTCACTTATTCAGGTATTCTGTATATGAAAAGCACCCCTTTGTAAAGGCCCAGATCCTCACAACTAAGGGTATGTCTACACAGGAGCTAGGAGGATGCTTCCCAGAGCAGATAGACAGAAATGCATGAACTGTGCTCAAGCTAGCACTGTAAAAGTAGCACTGTGGCCACAGCGGCATGGGTGGAGTTTTGGACTAGCATCCTGAGTACAGTCCTACATAATTCCCTGGATATGTACTCAGACAGCTAGCCTGAACCCCAGCCTGTGCCACTGCAACCTGCTATTTTTAGCATGCTAGCTTGAAGAGAGCTAGCACATATCTGTTTACTCGTTCTGGAAAGCACCTTGCCAGCTACTGTGTAGATATACCCGGTGTGTTCTAAGAGGACCCTGTGCTTGCCCTCTGTGCAAGAGTTACTTTTACTTTGGGTTCACAAGTAATGCCAGACCAGGTGGTAATTAAATTCAGCCCACTGGGTATCTAGTGCAAAATCTTTGACACCTCTGACACTTATCAACACAATTAGTTTTAGCTAGAACTTGTGACAATGAGAGCAGAGAAGAAAAAAAATATAATTGTAAATAATAGTTTCCTTTACGAAAATGATTTAGGCTGTAACATGCTCTCGTCTTGAATTTATGCCTACATAGCATCTTGCATAATGACCTATTGCACTATTTAAATTAGGTCATTCTTTGTACTAATATAGGTAGAGAAGGGAGAACAAAAAATGTTTGATCTAAGCAATGTTACACTGTATGTGACATCTGAGAATGGTAGATTGGGTTAAAAATCAGTTTAAAAAAAATAATTATGTGGTAATAGCAGCCATCTGGAGATGGAATGTCAGTGTTGTAGCCAAGCACGATTCAGAACTTTAACTGCTAGAAAAAAGGACCTGTCAAAACCCAGGTGTTGAAATGCCTGTAAAGTGAAGAGCCAATGAGAAGACTGGCATACCTAATGATACCAGTTTTCAGTGCTCACTACAGGTAGTGCAGCTGGCAAAGTATGGACAGATTCAATTCATCCTAGAGTAAAGTTAATAAATGACACTTAAGTCTGCATGGACACTGTATATGTAATTTAATGTTGAGGGGCCTGAAAGCTAATAATTTATGGGTCTGAACAGAAAAGCTGCTGAATTAATCTTTACAATAGTAACACCTGTTCTTTGACTCAGCTTTTAATAAATTATATAAGGATAATATTTTCCACATTCTTTGGCTTCTTTGAGATAATAGCACCCAGGTGTAAAGCTAGTCTTGAGTAGTGGGAAAATTTCTCTAACAATGCAAAAAGTTAGGAGACAAATGATCTCAGTCACCTTGTGTTCTTTTATTTTATCTTCTAATGAGCGTTACACTGGGTAACATTTACAGAATCAACTACCTTACTTATGAGTCTAAAAGAAGACTTTCACAGGCAAAAATAGCAATTTAGTGCCTAATTTCCATCAATTTTTAGTGGGAAATAGGTGCCTAGCTGACTGTTGTGCCTTTGAAAATCTCCCTGTAACTAAGTCCCATTTTCAAAAATGATGTAGGTGGCTAGAAGCTGAAGTATTATTGAAAGTCAATGGGTCTTAGGTTCATAAGGAACTTTTGGAAGTTTGAGTTAAGTGCCTAAGTAAGTCATTTTTGAAAATGTTAGCTGTAGTTTGTAAAATAGAACAGGAAGAACCCAAAACAATTGGCAATAAATCATTTTTTAACAGTTCAAATCAGTTAGAGCAAAGTGAAAATGAGTTTTCTTTGACATTAAATGCCAGGATAGAGACTTCTAGAACTCTTTATTTAGTAAAAGAAAAGATAATGGGGAAAAAGAGAAATGTTATGGCAATGAAGGAAAGAAAAATAGTCACCAACATTGTTGCTTGGTACCTAAAACAATGTTTTTTTCCTGTCAGTGTAAATATCATCCATTCATGAGTTGTGGCCACAGTCAATAGATATATCATGTGAGTGTAGTAGTTGCCATTATAGTGCCAGTCTTTATGAGTCTAACTCAACTCTTCATATTAAAAATATAACTAAACAAAAAAAAAAAAACAACTAACGTGTCCTCCTCCCCAAAAAGGAGAACCCTAATCTTTACCCAACCTTTACCCTAGTGTGGGTTCAGAAGAAAGTGTCATGACCTCAATAGCAATTAAAGCTCTTACAGCTACTGGGTTTATTCTCCCTTGATTTTCTGTATACTCTGAACTCCTGGTGATTGCATTAGGTCTATGTGCTATGTTTGCACAGAACCTTGAACTTGCACAAAATCAGAGACTTGAGATTCTCTTTTCATTTCAAATGACAACCTAGGCCCACCAAAAAATCAGCAGCCATGGGCTGATGCGTTTTTCTCTTCAGATGCCAGCACAGAGCCCCTCTGCCCCTTTCCATTGCTGTCTTCACATGCCTGGTGGCTTGCTTTTCTCTCCCCTGAGACTTCAGAGAGTGCATGGTGGCCACTCTCTTCTCAGAAGGAGAGATGATAAGAAAAAACCCTCCAATTCCTTCGAGTTTCTAGGTCTGGCAAGAAGCAACTTCCCCTTCAGAGGGTAGCAGGACCGGGCTATAGCATCACACAGTAGCTAAAAATCCCTTAATGGAAGAAACTGAACCTCCCAGTGAACCTGCAGAAGTTCATTCAGTAATTGCTCCTGAAAACAGACCCTGCACAGCCTGGTTCATATAGCACACGCACATTAAAGTAAATACAGCAAAGTTGGTTCATTATTATTTGTGTTGTGGTAAAGGCAGGGATGGCTCAAGTTCCCTGTGCGCAATGGAAAGATGGCACGTGGTTGAAACAATTTGCAGTCTAAGCCCTGTTATAGACCTGAATTGAGGGACAGAAGACTTGGGATTTTCCCCCACATTTGTGCTCATATTGATCTTGATTCTGCACCACTGAAGTCAATAGAAGCTTTACAGTTGACTTCAGTGGGCATAGGAAGAAGCCTTCTCTCACCGATTCTCTTTTGGTTCTGCCCTGAGTAGCAGACCTAGCAAGTCTCAGCCCAAGTTTACAAATACAAGAAGTTCAGATTTTGTTCGAGAGAGTCTGATTTTGGTGTCCCTATTCACAGGTTAAATGCTTTTATAGAAAGTGTCTGATAAGGATAATTTCCACATCTTTATATGGCTAGATTATTCTTTTTCTAGCTTGATTTTGGAAAAAAAGTGGCTACAAAATTTAGGAGACAGTCATCAACTCTGAAGAAACGAAGCAAAGAGCCCAACTCTGCCAGCTTTACCCATACCGAATAGCTCCAAATTAGTAGAAAATAAATGTGAATATTCAACATGAGGGAGGGTGGCAGGATCAGACCCAAAAAGAGCAAAAAAAAAGGCACATTAAAAGGGCACATCATTACATTTCTTACTGAGCGCTCAGTTCTGCCACTCTTATTTATGCTGAATAGTAGTTTGCCCCATAAGAAGCCCTGCTGATTGAGACTGTTGGCAAAATGGAACCACTCGCTTAGTCAGATACTAGAAAGGATTGGGCCCTTATCTCCGAGAATTGGGTTGTGCTGTAAAGGTATGTTGGAGCCCTCAGTTAGTATCCATTCATATAAACGACTCTAGATGTGCCATAGTGAGACAAGCCAGCTGCTTGTCAGTCATTGGTAGAAAAAGCATATGACAGTGCTCTCAAGAAGTTAAACATTTATGCTGGATCAGGATGTGTTTGGTTTGATTTGGTTTTGGGGGGTTTGTTTTGTTTTTGTTTTTTAAACCTTCCTCTTTTCGAAGGTAGGTACTACTCAGCAAGAATAAGATTTGCAAAACAAGAGTCTCAGTGAAAATTATTAATTGCAATATTCATTACATGAACACAAATGCTTCCTTTAGTCAGTATTTTTATTCTCCTGCCACACTCATTGCTGGGGGAGAGTAGAACAACACACCGTAGCATAGGGTGACCAGCCAGCAAATGTGAAAAATCGAGACGGGGCGGGGGTAATAGGAGCCTATATAAGAAAAGGACCCCAAAATCGGGACTGTCCCTATAAAATCGGGACATCTGGTCACCCTACCATAGCATCACATTCTCTTCCAAAAGGTATGAATTTAAGGCAAAACCAGTCTCTCTCTCTATAGGAAACAATCTCAATGTAAAGTATGTGTGCAAAGCAGTTGCTTAACCCCTGTGTGGCATAAAAATTAGCTCCATGAAGGCCCGTCCATGGCAGTGTACAAGATATAGGAAGTGGGGAGAGCATGGCTGGGCCAAGGGAGAAATGTCAGTGCACACACCTCTCATCCACACTGTATTCCTATGAGGAATGAGTGTGTAAAGGCCAGCACAGCCTATTCTAGTCATGTTGGGCAGGAGGAGGCTCAGCAGAGCAACTTGGGGCAGACATAATCGAGCCCTTAGTTGATATCCATACTAAGAAATACCACTCTATATGTGCCATTTTGAGAGATGTCAGCTGCTTCCCCAGGTATTGTTTGACAGTCATATGTGGAATGAGACCATGACATAGTGATCTTATGAGAGTCAAATATTTATGCTGGCTCATGATTTTTTTTCTAAAGCTTCTTCTTATCAGAGTTCTCAAGGACACAGTCAAGTGAATTTGTCATGGTACAATTCCCCACTCTGAACTGTAGCATTCAAAAGATGGGGTACCAGCATGAATTCCTCTAAGCTCAATTACCAGCTTAGAACCTGTAGCGCTGCCACCAACCAGGAATTCCAGTGCCTGGTACACTCTGGTCCCCCCAAAACCTTGCCGGGGAAACCCCCAAGACCCAGATCCTCTTGGATTCTTAGACACAAGGAAGTAAACCTTTTTCCCCCTCCGTGCCTCTCCCAGGCTTCCCCTCCCTTTGGTACCCTGGAAAAATCACTGTGATTCAAACTCCTTGAATCACAAAACAGAGAGGACAATTCACCGTTCTCCCTCCTTCTCTTTCCCCCTCCCCAGACTCTTCCTGAGAGAGAAAGTAATGCCTGACACCAGATGACAAATTTAACGCGTTTCTCCCCCCTTCCTCCTTTCGCTACCACCAATTCCCTGGTGAATCCAGGACCCCATCCCCTGTGGGTCTCACACCAGAATAAAAAAAAAATTCAGGTTTCTTAAACAAGAAAAAACTTTTAATTTAAAGAGAGAAAAACAGTAAAGTTAGTCTTTGTAAATTTTAAATGGAATAGCCTACAGGTTTTTTAGCTATAGGCACTGGGGAATAACCCTACCCAGCCAAGTATACAAGTACAAAATTTAATCCTTCAGCAAAATTACGAATTTGAACTTCCTTCAGCCAAATACACAGTTAAACTCCTTCCAGCCAAATGCACATTTGCAAATAAAGAAAACGAACATAAGCTTAACTCGCTTTATCTATCTAGTACTCACTATTTTGAACTTATAAGAGCCTGTATCAGGGAGATTGGAGAGAAACCTGGTTGCACGTCTGGTCCCTCTGAGCCCCCAGAGTGAACAACAAGCAAATTCTAACAGCACACACAGAAACTTCCCTCCCTCAAGATTTGAAAGTATCCAGTCTCCTGATTGGTCCTCTGGTCAGATGACAGCCAGGCTTACTGAACTTGTTAGCCCTTTACAGTCAAAGAGATATAAAGTACTTCTGTGCTATTAACTTTTCTTATCTGTTTATGACATGAATTGTAAAACTAACACCAGTTAGGAAGACATTACGTAGCGTCACTTGTTGGAGCAGCAGAATTTTTTCCTGACAAACTATTGTACTGCAAACACTAAAGCATGTGCTTATATGCCTGCAGGACTGGGGCTGGTGGTTCTGTGGTTGCAGAGCTCATCTTATTGTTATCAGTGCCAGAAAACTTTCATAATCTTTGAAAAATGAAATGAGATATTAAAAGTTCTTTTTTGAGGGAACCAAATGTGCCCCTGAATGAATGAATGAATACAAACATTTTTAGATGTTATATAAAACAAAGGTGGGAAAGCAATAAATGAAATTTATCAGTTAAAAAGATGATAAAAAGATCCATAAAATCCTACACATAAAAAGATCCCTCATTACTCCAGGTTCCTGTCACAGTTATATAATTTTGTAGATTTCAAAGTGCAAAATGAATTCATCCTCATTGAAACTATGTGAATATCCATTATATTAACTGCCAAGAAATACCGTAACATAGATATAAATGTTTGACTTCTAGTTTAGACTTTAAAGGTTTTCCCTTTATGTTCAAATAAACATTACAAATGGGATTCTAGGCTTTTAGGAAAGATTTGTTGGCCAGTCATCATTTCCTGTAGTCTACAAAATTTTACTTCATTTATAAACAAGAAGGAAGAATATATACAGCTAAGTTTAAAAGATAACAATAAATTATTATTTATCTTGGTTGTTTGAAAAATGTACTTTGTCATACAAAAAAGGTTTGTATCAGAAGAAAAGCACAAATATAAAATACAGTGCGCTATATAAATTATAATAAAAATGTCCCAATAGCTATATATTGATAAAGCAACTCTGAGTTGTATCTGGAGAACTATCTGGTTTGAGTTACTTAAATGTAAGTTGTTTCAACAACATGTTCATTGTTAAATGATTTATCTAAAATACTAATTCATCTAAAAGCAAAGCTTTTGAGGAAATTAAAGTAGGTATAGTTTTTTTAACTAAAGAATTTAACACAATAAAGTAATGTTTTTACTGACATATTTAGGCTTAGTCACCATTAGTCAGTTTAAAAAGGTAGCCAATGTGACTAAAAGATTAAACTTTACACAAAAACACAACCAACTTTCCTTCAAATTTCAACTAAATCAAGAGGATGCCATGCATAGGCCTTGATTCACCAAAGCACACACTTAAGTTCAGTCACATGGTGAAATGATTTTTTGAGTAGAGATGTACTTAACACTTAATTTTAAGTACCTACTTTAAGCACGTTAAGTGCTATGCTGAATTGAGGGCTTAGCAAACTTGGCTACTCTAAGTAATGCCCAGGTGGCTGTGGCCCTGTGGCACCTGTGAAGATTACACTGATGCACTGGCCATATTTCCACCCTAGGAATGCCTTCAGTAAAGCGTATATGCAGTGCTGTTGTAGCCGTGTTAGTCTCAGGAGATCAGAGGCACAAGGGTGAGGTATTATCTTTTATTGGACCAATTTCTGTTGGTGAGAAAGACAAGCTTGTCTCTCTCTCCAGTAGAAGTTGGTCCAAAAAAAGATAATACCTCACTCACCTTCTCTCTTCAGTAAATCCTTTATGTGAGATTTGGAGGCTGCAGAGAGTATTCCCAGCTGGGGAGATCTGGCAGCTTTCTAGCTTCTTTGCACTACAGGAGCAGTGTAAAGGGATCAGTGCAGAGTTAAGGTTGAGCCCTATCTGTCTAGCTTTCTTGGTTCTTCTATGACAACCACCACTGTAGTAGCAGAGCACTGTCACAACAGGCAGAGATGATATTCTGTAGCCTATTATAGTTTTTGTCACATATTCTTAACTTTCCTTCACGTATGATCTCTAAGAGCTCAGTTCAAGAGACCATGAACCTCATTCTTTTTTGCCCTGCACATTGGCACCTGTACAGAGCAAATGGAAAGTAGATATGAAATGCTAACAAGTCAGAATGGTAACACCTTACATCCACTTTGCACCGGTATAAAAGACTCCATAAGGTGGATGGCAGGGGAGCATCAAACCATGTATGCATACCCTTCTGCACTGCATAAGGTCTGGACAATATCTTGGTTTCACAGCTGGCTGATTGTTTCAGCAGAAGGGTCAGATTGCCACAGAAACCAGGGAAAATTTTAAATTCTTTGTGGCCCAATATACAGAAGTGACCAGGAGGGGAAGAGTTCATGAAAAAGAGCTGATTTCCTTCTGCGGCCCTTAGTATGCTACACTTTTAAAACTTTAAATCCCCTCCAACATCTGTGTAATACATTTTACAAGACTGGCAGTTATTCTGACTCAAAGCTGCAGTAACGCCGTGCAGCACAAAGTGGGAAAGGCTTACGTTTAGGGAGAAGGAAGAGCTGGGAGGGGTTACGTTTATATATCATATATATAAAAGAAATAATTGTGGCTGAGAAACCCCTTTAGTGGAAAAATTCATGAGCTAGCACTGTTGAGTTGTAATCCCTGATCTATGAAATTGGCTGTCTATATAGCCCATGAGTAAATCACTTTGGGCTTGTCTACATTATCCACAGTATATTTAGCGGGGGGGTGAATTGCAGTTTGCATTAAAGTGTGCTGTAACTACTCTTTAGCACAAATTAAAAAGTATCTAGTTCATGTTAACATAGTCCTATTTAAAAGGTAACTATGTTAATGCAAAATAGGTACCTTTTAGTTTGGGCTAGGAGGATCTACATGGGGCAGTTATGGTCCAATTCACAGTGCAGAGACATATAGACAAGCTCATAATTTCTCAATATGCAATACTAATGTGCCCATCACTGTGGTGTCTTAAATACCATCCAACTTCTCTGTGTCTCATTTTCCCAGTCTGTAAAATGGGAGTAATATCATCTGCCGACCTCACAGGACAATTTTGAGAATTAGCTAGTTAATGTTTTGCATATTGCATTCCAAATAGAGCGCCTGATTCTGATCTTATGCTAACTTCACTGATTTCAGTTACTCATTTTTATTCTGGTGTCCTGCCACTAGTCAATGGAGAATTAGGCCCACTAGTTGCTATCTGTACAAGCATTAACTTATTGTCACCCTCTCTTATATTAGAAAATCAGACTCTTTCAGTAGTTTTAGTCACGTACCTTTCCAAAGCTGTTTCCTGCCAGAGTGACCTGATGGCATCTAAGGAAGAGATCACTCTCTGTTGGGCGTTTGACAGTTTCTCAAGCATAGTATTATAGGAATAGCCATGCTGAATCATCTTGTACAGTATCCCATCTGTAAGAGTGGCTAGTGCCTGATGCTTCGGAGGAAGGTGTAAGAGTACACATAATGGACAATTAAGAAGAAATTTGCCTTGTGAATTCCATAACCCTTGTCTACTAATGGTACGTAGATAGGTTTATGCCCTGAAGCATGAAGTATTGTATCCCTTATATCTTTTTGTCCAGTAACATTCATATAAATGCGTAATCATGTTTCAAATCCTACTTAGGTCTTGACCTCAGTAATATTTTGTGGCAGCAAGTTTCAGAGGTTAATTATGCATTATGTTACCAAAAAAAATTGAATGTTGTCTTATTCTTGTATTACGAGAGTATATAGGCATGCCCAGTTTACGTTCTTTATGCCATTCATTATTTTGCATATATCATTGTAATCTCCAAAAACTGTACAATCCTAATCTTTTCAATCTCTCCTCATGTAGAAGAGTTTCCATACCTCTAATAACTTTCATCATCTGTCTCTGGACCCCTTCTATAAGTGTCCTATCTTCTTTGAGATAGGGTGGCCAGCGTTGGGCCTGGTATATCAGGTAGGTAGGTAGAGAGATAGCTAGATAGATATGATGGAGTAAAATCATGGAAATAAGTGACTGGAAAAAACTCACTGGGGCTTTTGGTCACGACATCATTTCCCTCATCCTTCCCCCTGCCATTACAAGGCATGAAAACATTTCAGTTCAAACACAAAAGTCCTGTCTTGGCAGGCAAAAAAGGTGTTAATGCAGTTGTTTATGGGAAACCTAGGCTACAACACAGCTAATACACATTCCAACCATGTTAGCTTGCATCTTAGTGAGTATTAAAAGGGCTTTTTAATCAAGTTAAGCAATTTTGATTGCGTTAGCATGATTGAAAACCTCATCTTTTTATGTTTGTCAAGACTGGGCCAAAGTATCTTGTTAATCATCATCATAATCAGTGCCACCAATATACTAAGTATTTCAAACATAGCAAAGATTTTAGTAGTGTCATTGAATCTGGCTACATTTTATTAAAGTTGAGTCTGATGGGTGCTTATAAGAAAAACAGTTTCTAGCAGTTCTCAAACTGTGGGCCGCAACTCCAAAGTTCTTTTAATGGGGTTGGCAGGGCCAGTGTTAGACTTGCTGGGGCCCTGAGCTGAAACCAAACCCTGAGTCCCACCGCCGGTGGCTGAAGCCAAAGCTCAAGAGCTTCAGCCCTGGGCAATGGGTCTCAGACTTTGGCTTCAGACCCTGTGAAGCAGGGTTTGGTTTGTGGCTTTAGCCCCAGTCCCCAGCAAATTTAACACCAGCTCTGGGACAGCAGGGCTTGGGCTTTGTCTTCAGCCCACATGGCAGATGCAGGGGGATGGGTCCTGTAGTAATTTTTGTTGTCAGAAGAAAGTCACGGTGCAATGAAGTATGAGAACCGCTGAGTTAAACTTAAGGCAAAGATGAAAGAAATTAATGAAATAAATATAAGGTTAATGTGCAGTAAGGACTTAGCTAGTATTTCACAGGTGTTATTTCTGTTGTTATGCATTCTGTTGAATACTCATGTACAAAGCTGAATAGAGTCATATGTAAAATCCACAGCTACTCCTTGAGAAAGAGAAAAATAAACATCTTGTTACAAGTATGTCAGGTTGGTTATCTCCAACTAAAGTTGTTCGTTCGTGTGGCACTTCCTTGGGTCCAACAGATGAGTAGTGTAGTTGTGCGTGCTCAAAAGAATTGGATAAATATGAAATCAGTGTACTTTGCTAGTTCTTCTGGTGCTTAGTAGAGTTGGGAGAAGGCTGGTAAAAAAAACCTTCAGGGATATTCACTCAAGACTGCATGTGAATTTGGTTTGAATGTCCCTCTTATGCGATGGATCCTGCCACTCGATCTTCACAAGCAGATCCATTTGCAGGAACACTCATATCTTTGCTTTCTGTGATACTTTAGTTACCAGCAATGTTTGCAGAAAACAAATATCAAAGTTGCATGGACGTGTGAGCATTTGTGGAAACTGAATTTTAAATTTGCACTGGTAAGCATTCACCCTGAAGCTGCATGGTGGTTGCTCATTCAGTCAGGAATAGAAACAATGTCATATGATTTATTTGATTAATTACAATTAACCAACTCATCTCAGGCTTCTTACACTGCACGCTAGTCATGATTCATCAATAACATTAAAACATTGTTACATGTACATCACTCCATTTTAGGTCACAGTATTCTATTTGGAAATATGGGAAATCCTGCATAATATAGCAAACACAGTAAAGATCGAGATTTCTCATTCTATTTTTGTATATAATGGTTTCAGCACTACTTTCTTGTTTTGTGTTTATTTTCACAGGTTTGTGAAATCAGTGGGAATATTGAAGACTTTAATTAAAACAAAATCATAATGATCAAACCTACACCTGAAGATCTGTTTTAGTTTACATATAATGATTTAAATAGTTATTTTTATAATATCAACAATACTTAAATGGAATTATTCTGTGTGGATGCTTTAATGCACCGAATCAGATTACTAACTATGGCACAGTGTCCTTAGGTAAAGAAGGTTTACTGTCACTTTTGAATACATAGTTAGTATAATGTTTTTTGTTCAGTTTATATCCCTGTTATTTTGGAGTGACATTTGATATATTAAACTTTGCCTGATCAAAACAAACTTTGCTTAAAGATTTATGTATTTTAACTTGTCTAAGGTTTTCTACTCCTTATATTTTTGTAATCTTTTCTCATTTTTAGATTAATAAACATTAAAGCATTCACCCACATCTATCAATATGTAAGTCCTGTTCAAGTCTCTCAGAGAGCTAGTTGCTCACCATAATCACCTGGAGAGAGGCATAGGCAGGGAAGAAAGAGAGTGGTAAGGAAGGGAGATGTAGCAGAAACAGGTGTTGCCTATGTCACACAGCTTTGTACTGAGTTTATCTACTTTGTTCTTAAAAAATAAACACAGATTCTGTTAAAATGGAATACACACATGAGGAATGAAACATGCATGCCAAAAATAAAGCACTACGGGAATTTCATGTAGACAATGAATTTTATTTACCCATATAAATTACTGAAACAAATTATCTGTTTTAAACAAGTTAATTGGTGTAAGCTGCTTGTTTGGAATTTTAAGACATGTCTGCGCACAAATATCAAATTAAGGGATGTGATGATGAGTACATTTATGGGTCTCATTTAGCTGTTGATTCTGTTAAGCATATTTGCAGCTTGTTTTCTTTTGTCTTCTGTTAGATTCAGTTGTTTCTGTATCTTAGCCATAATTGTATAATGAAACTGCTTGCAACTGTTACAAAAACAGACTGTAACCACCATCTGTTTAAGAAATAAAAATGAATTCCCTATCCTTAACACTCAAACAATATGGTATATTGGTTGTTTTTTTTTTGCCTTGCTCGAACACATGGAATGCTGGCAGGTAGCAGACCAGACCACATGGAAGATCATGCTAGAAAATGTTCCTGACTCATAGATATTTTGCTTTATGAACCATAATACCTCTGGCCCCAATCTTGCACTGAGCTATGCACAGGTAGACTGATGGCCCAATGGAGTCTATCCCTGCCCCACCCAGTGCTCATTGCAGGACTGGGACCTTTATACTTATCCCTAGGTCATGAAGAAAACTTGGTTACACAGTACACACTTGAAATATGCTTGGAAGTAAGTGTGTGTGTCTGTGAGTGTGTATGCATAAACACCGACTCTCTGGTTTCCCCCTCCTGCCCAGCACCTCCTATCTGCTGGCACCTCACCAATCAACTCCTCCTCCCTTGCTCCAAGTGCCTTCCGCCTGCCACAGTCAGCTGTTCCGTGGTGTGCAGGTGGCACTGGAGGGGAGGAGCAGGGACAGGGAGCACTCAGGAGAGGGGGTAGAACTGGGCAGGAAGAGGCAGGGCAGGGATGGGGGCTTGGGAGAAGGGGTGGGGGTGGGGCCAGGGGTGCAGTGGAGGGGGGGATTGAGCACCCCTGGGGCCGCAGAGGAAGCTTGCACCTGTATGTGTATATGCCTACTGAATGGTCTGGGATAACCCCATTTCTAATATTTATCTTTGTGCCTATCACTGTTTGCCCATTACATACAAGTTAAAACTAACAAGGCTTTGGTTTATTTAAGGAAAGGTGGTGGAGAATGATGACAGGATTTTCACCCTCCCATTCAGAACTTGTCTGTAATGTTGTGGAATTGTCACATGAGAGCACATTAGAATCCAGCCTCTTTGGCAGTCTGTTGGCTCCAAGAACTGCTTTACATTGTAAGAACTGAAGACATGTTTGGGTGGGTTGTTAAAATGGCTGGGGTGTGAGTGGTTTATGTTTTCAGGGAGGAAGTCTCCTGGATGCGAGAAAGAAAGGCAGGCTTATGCATCTTGGTGTGGCACAGCCAGATAATAGTTTAAAAGATCGTACTTCGTATACATCTGGTAACCGAATCCTAATCTATTAGGATGAATTCAACTTGCCCAGGTCCTTAGGCACTGGGAGTAAATTTCAACCACCTCAGTACAAATAATTAACTCCAATAAAGCTATTGGCCAATTCAACGCAGTTATACGGGAAGAGAACAACACTTCCTAGAGACGTGGTGGCACAATGCTGGACTCTGCAGCAAATGCAGCTTCATGTATACTGGTGTTTTGTTGAAGCCTAGGCTCCTGCATCATGTGGTGATTGTATATTATATTTATCTTTCATTGTTGTTTAAAAGCAGTTTTCTAGAACCTTGAATGCATAGAAGATTAGGGTTGGAAGAGAGCGAGGAGGTTCATCTTCTCACGCTCGCACCCCCCTGCTCAATAGCAGGACCAACTCCCAACTAAATCATCCCATCCGGGCTTTATGGTCTCAGTAGGATTCAGGCCGTAAAAAATCTTCTAAGAATCAATTTGAGCACCTTTGAGGAGAGGCAAAGCTGCTCAGGAACACGTCAGCCATTGGATTCACAAGGGTTAAGTCATCCTTTGATCTAACCTCAATTGCCTTCTATGAATGAGTGAACTGGCTCTGTGGATGATGTTTGAAAAGCAGTGGAACGTGTTATTCCTTGACTTTAGAAAAGCTTTTTGATATGGTCTTCCACAGTATTCTTGGCCAGCTAAGTTAAAGAAGTATGGGCTGTTTATGATGGACTGTAAGGTGGCCTACGAAGCTGCTAGATGCATCGGCTCAACAGGTGTGATCCCATGGCTCCATGTCATAGTTGCAGCTGTATCAAGCGGAGTGCCCAAGGGTCGGTCCTGGGACCCGGTTTTTGTTCAATTCTCAATTAATGATCTGGAGGCTGCGTGGACTGACCCTCAGGAAGTTTGCAGAATACAACTAAACTGGGAGGAGATGTAGATTGCTGGAAGGGGTAAGGATAGGCACAATACAGAAGGAACGCTAGCAATTAGAGATTGGGCCAAAGAAATTTGATGAAGGTTCAGCAAGGACAACGTGCAGAGTCCGCACTAAAACGGAAGAATCTCATGCACTGCTTACAGAGACTAGAGATCGAGTGGCTAGGCAGCAGTTCTGCAGAAAAGGAACCTACAGGGGTTAGCAGTGGACAACGAAGCTGGAGATGAGTCAAAACAGTGTGCCCTTGTTGCCAAGAAGGCTAAATAGCATTTTGGGTGTATTAAGTAGGAAGCCATTGCAGTAGCTCAGGGACGTGATTCATTCCCTCTATTCGGCATTGGTGAGGCTCATCTGGAGTACTAATGTCCAGTTTTGGGCCCACACTACGAGAAGGATGGGCAACAAAATTATTAGAGGTCTGGAGTACATGACTTATGAGGAGAGGCTGAGGGACTGGGGTTTATTTAGTCTGCAGAAGAGAATAGAGTGAGGTGGGATTGATCGCAGCCTCACTACCTGAAGGGGTTGTTTCCATAGAGGATGGAGGCTCAGCTGTTCTAGTAGTGGCAGATGACAGAACAAGATGGCAATGGTCTCAGCTTGCAGTGGGGAGGTCTGGGTTGGATTTAGAAACACTATTCCACCTCAGAGGTGGTGAGCACTGAAATGGGGTTACCTAGGGAGGTGATGGATCTCCTTCCTTAGAGGTTTTTAAGGTCAGGCTTGACAAAGCCCTGGCTAGGATGATTTAGTTGGGGATTGGTCCTGCTTTGAGCAGGTGGTTGGACTAGATGACCTCCTGAGGTCCCTTCCAACCTTGATACTCTATGATTCTATGGCGATTCCACCTTCCACCATCTCCCTAGGTTAACCCATTCCAGTGCTTCACCACTCTCCTACTGAAATAATGATCTGAAATCATGATCTGACTGACCCTACAGTTTCAAAACCAGAAGGCAAATAAATAGAGCCTTATCTTAAAAAGAAAAGTAAAATATAAAATAAATAAATAAGTATCTCCTGATTTTTAACCAAATCTCATAATTGTTGACTCTTTTGGTGTTGGCAAGCCCCTCTGTACATGCAGCAATCAAGATGTCCTAACCTTGGCCCATAAAACCAGGTACCCAAGCAATCACTGCCCCTTGGTATTCTGACTGCAAACAAGCTGTCAGCAAGGCTTAATGAGTCATTAGAGCTGTCTGGAGGAATCATGAGATACTTAGTAGACAACAAGCACCTAGGTCCATATGTATAAACAGCAGCTGGGAAGGCTACACAGAAGGTGTGTGTGAGACAAGCTGGGGGAAGGCTTATTCATTTTGTTTGGCCTTTTGGCTTCAGGAAGCAGTTTCCATTTGCCAGTTGTTTATTAAATCAATGGTGCCTCCATGCTGCTTAAACTGAACGGAGACTTACTTGTGCAATTCTGCTTTTTGCTGCCACTACCCTCGCTGGTTTGTTGCAGTGTTAAGGTGCTTTTTTATTTCTACAACCAAGCACCCAAAGCTAACACTCAGTGCTGCACAATGAATGTGCCTCTTCCTAGCAATATACAGAAGGGACTAGGAACACTTTTTTCATATATATACTTATCAGCCAAAGCTGAAGCCTAAGCTGCTTCTCCCAATGGAAAAAGAGCTCTGCTAAGTAGAAATATCATTCTCCTAGCAAAATGCTATGAAAAGCTGGATTTACTAGCCTTTTTAATACAGCAGGTGAGTACATAATATCAATAATATATTCTAGCAAGAAAAATACCACTATAATAAGGAACTTGTATAGAAAAATTATATAGGCACAATAAATGTCTAAATGTATGAAAATGCCATAGCCTGTCCTGCAAGCAGCTGTCTTTCTTTCCAAACACCTGTTAAAACAAAAGTATTTTTATTTTACAGCATGTATTTTTACTCAGCTGCATTTCTTCTTTAAGAGCTTCTTGCCATTGATGAACTATCTGAATAATCATTAAAACATCCTTCAAGTGTCCCTATTAACTTCAACAGTGTTAAAGCAGTGATAAACTCCTTCTGTGTTGCCTCACTTTGAGTAGTTAACATCGCCTGGCAGGGGTTTTTTTAAGTAACTTATTTCCCCAGTCTTCATCTTTAAGGATTTTAGGAGTGTGTGGAAGAGAAATAGGAAAGAAAGTTCTTTGAAGAACTTAGAGTGAGAACGATTTCTTTCTGAAATGTGTTTATTTTGTGGAAATCTCCCCTGAGCAATTTCTTGTCATGAAATCCATGCAAAATGTTAAAAAAAAAAAAAAAAAATTAAATCATTCATTCACTGATTCCTAGATTCAAAGGCCAGAAGTGACTATTGTGATCATCTAGTCTGACTTCCTATGTAACACAGGCCAGAGAACTTCCCCAAAAATAATTATTAAAGCATATCTCATAACAAACATCCAATCTTGATTTAAAATTACAGTGATGGAGAACTCACCATGACCCTTGGTAAATTGTTCCAATGATTATGCATTCAATGTGTTGTTCACATACAACAATAACAATGGCCTTTTATGAATGTGCTTCGTAGAAATCACTCTTGATTCATAATTTGTCTCTTGCTTCTGAGGCAGGAATTGCTACAGAGAACTGAAACAATTTTAGTTGTGATTAACTAAAGAACAGCATTCAAAAATTCTAAGAGGTTCTTTGACCAGGTCTTCTGGAAGAATCATAGCTGAGATGTAGCATTCTGATGATGGGAAGATAAAAATGGAGTCATGAGATGGGATTTGATATATACCTATTATTAAAGGTCCATAGACAATGTGTGAAATCCTGACCTGATTGAAACTGATAGCAAAATTTTCACTGATTACAGTGAGACAATGATTTCACCCAATATTTTTATTTACAGAAGTGCCACATTTATTATTATTTTATTAGATAATAGGTGTAAGAGAATAATCTTAGTTTCTAATTGGCTTTCCAGTGGGAACATCTGAAATGACATTGATCCTAAGAGACATTAAACAGCAGTGAAGACTCAGAATTAAGTTGAGGTTTCTGTTTTTTGAGTATGTATGATTTGAAGACTGAATCTAAGTAACCTTTGAGGGAGGAATATTAATAGAGTACCTGGAGCAATCCAAAGTCCAGCTGAAGCTCTCCTAAGGTTTGGGGAAATGAAGTACTCCCTCCCAGACATCTTGTTAACTGAAGCCAACAAGAATGTGTAAGAATTTGACTGGTCCACCTAGTCAGAAATGACTCAATTCTAGAGTACATTAATCAAGGATTATGCCTGAAATAAACTTTAAATGGGCAACAGATTTGGCAACAATGTTAAATCATTTAATGAAGGGAGGGGTGTTATTGCTAAATTCACACCTGACAAAGAAAGAAACCTTTAAATCTAGAATCACTTTCGCTACCCAGTTGCTGATAGCAGGAAGAAACCTCATTATACCTTAATTATAGACTTGAGTTATAAAATATCTGTCACAATAACTTCAATTTCTGTTATATTTTCTAATAATTTGATGCAAAATTCAAACTAGCTACAGCATAGATTTTAAAACATAATACTTGCTGATTTGTCATTTACCATGGAAAACTGAGTTTAACTAACTTAATCTGACTTTTCTGCTTAAAAAAGCATAAAACAAGTTCTAATGTGAATAATGGCAACAATAAACCCCCAACTCCCCTATCTGACAACTTCTAACATGCAGTATCAAATAAAAACTGGCATCTCTTCCCAGTTGCTGTACTGGAATTTAGGTTCAATCTGCACAGAGCACATGCACCTCTGGTTATATTTTAACATACAAAATTGATGTAAATGAATATGAAATACATCTGACCTGTGTTTAGCTCTTTGGGAGCTCTGGAGATTTAGTTAGGTAACGTCATGCTTTCATTTGGCTGTATTGCGAGAAAATTTGGAGGGTTAACAATATTTTCTTACCACTGTAATTGTTCAAATACATTCTTCAAGCCTTTGCAGAGTAATTCTATGGCAGAGTCAGGTTTTCATTATTTGAGACACTGTCCACAAACGTCTCCTTGTTTTATGGACAGATAAACGGTGCTATGCTTTCTGAGTGTTATATTGGGTAATGAAGAATGAGATCATGAAAACAGTCATCTCAGTTCCCTAGATGTGACTTTAAAACAAGACTTAGAACACAGAAAGCGCCTGATTCCAACCATTGGCTTGAGTCTCCCCTTTATGCTATAGCATTGTTGAGAGTTACGTGGGGGCAACAAGAGAATAGACCCTGCTCAGTGGTATAGTGCCAGATAGAATGTATGCTCTCCCCCTGATTTTCTATGATTCATGGCTGAAAATGGTGCACTGTTTCATCTGCAAGGGTTAAACCTAGAGGAGTCCTGGTCTCCTAGAGCTCACGCATCTCTGCCTGATGAAGTGAGGACTCCCATCAGACAGGAAATGGGTCTGGGCCTCCCATCCTATTCCATCAGGGGCAGCAACAGCAGCAGCTGATCAGAAAAGAGACATCCCAGGTAGTGTTCCCTATTCAGCTCTTCTTTGCAGGCAGATTTGTCATCCTGCTGATGCTCCACAATTATTGAAATGCTTTAGGAATGGTAGTAAATATTTCTATAATAATAGTGTTTAAAGGTCCCAAATGCTGACTAGGAGCCCATTGTTCTGGGTGCTGTACAAACATAGAAAAGAAACAATCCCTGTCCTGAAGGGCTTCTACTCTAAAGATACAAACATGAAGGAAAGGGCGTGGACATACAACATATAAACAAATGAATATGGTGAAGAATTGACACTACATTGTTAGTTAAATCCTGCATGTGTTCTTATTTATTTAATCCCCCAATGTACAGGCAACTGCAATGGGTCTTTCAGACTTTCCAGCAAAGAAACCCCCAGACTCATTGATGTTTCTACATCAACCCCGACCCTCCTATCCTGGTAAAGATGGAACAGCAGGGATATTCCCTACCTCACTCCATACACTGCACACATATGCATGGACTTTTGCTTGGAGGTTTATGGGCTACTTGGGGACATGATCTCCTTTTAGAGACATTTCTTCTCCTGTCCTGATTCTCTTCCTCTTGTTACGACACAAAATGATGCAACCCTCCATAAAACTGAGTTTGAGTTGGGTTGCTACCCAAAAGTACCAGGGTGAAATCCTGGCTCCACTGAAGTCATTGAGAGTTTTGCTGTTGACTTCAGCGGAGCCAGGATTTCACTCACCATTGTCCATCAGAATTGCTGAAGAGAGACAAGGTGGATGAGGTAATATCTTTTATTGGATCAGCTACTGTTGGTGAGAGAGACAAGCTTTGGAGAGCTGCTCTTCAAGTCTGGAAAACTTATTCAGACTGTCACAAGGTGGAACAGATTGTTTAGCATAAGTAGTTAACATATATTTCAAGGGACCATTCAAGGGGAAGTGGCCCATTAACACCCTTCCACTCACCAGGAGGAAAGGAAGAAAGGGAAAGTTATTAGTGGATTATAGATTGTTGTAATAAGCAACAAATCCAAGAGGTATTTTTTATAGGCTACGCAACTTGTCAGTCACTGCCAGGAAGGGCTAGTGCTCTGGAGGCCGTGCATGTTGCTGCTAGCAGAAGTCCTGGCGCAGGCACTGGAAACCAAATATGAGGAAAAATAAAAAGGGCCAATCAGACCTACCCATTTCAGTCACAACTGCATCTAAGCAGGACATGAGGAATTTGTGGGTAAATTCCAAAAACTTGCCAAAAATTCTCCCTGGGGACAGAGAAGTTTAGTCATTCAAAATCTCTCCATATATGCCTCTCGAAGTCATTCCGTCTCTATTGATGTGTGTAATCCAATGCCTATGCGTTCACAGTTCTCGGTTTAATAAGTATGGGGCCCTCCAGAGCAACTTGGAACTCCTATTCCCTTTAGTTACACTACTTTGTTGTGTCCAGAACACATTATCTACCTGGGTGATTGAACAGAGATCCTACATAATTGAAAACACCTTCCTAGTGCTATTTATTGAAAACAGCTAATAGGCTTGCCTGGGGCATATGAATACATAAGCCTTTGGGGAAAGACATCAGCATCAACCTCAGCTGTGATTTCACATCCGCTGTTTCCTAAGGCAGTTTAGGGGAGGCTGAAGCTAAAACTCTTCCAGTCAAATCACAGCCAAGATCCCTCTATGGTGTATATCCACTCTTTCCTTTATAAGCAAATTAATTCAGACCATAACAAATTAAACATTGTCTTCTGACACTTATTTTGTATAATGAATGTTCGTATGAGGCCGTACCAAATTCTATTCTTCTAATGTTGGAACATTTTGACATTTCCACCTTTCTAGACATGACAGGGCAATGGTAAGTCTTTCTGAAAAAATAGGGTTTGTATCCTGCCAGTTTGAAAAATCATGTAAGAGGAATACTTGCAGCAGGGTGGATATTTTTATTCCTAATAACATCAAATCAATCATCTTTGACTAGAATATTTTGATTTTGGACATAATCTAATTATATGTGGAAAGCACACAGTCACATCTCATTTAACCCACATCTAAGTCGATAAGATGGAGTTTAATAAGTCCTATGTAGTATTTTAAAATAAGTTAACTTCATGTTTTTCTTTGCTAATCTGGTAATAAAGTCTGAAATCTGGCACAAATGTCACTTAAAGTTGCAGAGTTGTAGCCGTGTTAGTCTGTATCAGTAAATACAAGGAGTCCTTGTGGCACCTTAGAGCACGAAAGTTTATGCCCAAATAAATGTGTTAGTCTCTAAGGCCTGGTCTACACTACGTGTTTAAATTGATTTAAACAATGTTAAATCGATTTAACGCTGTACCCGTCCACACTACAACGCTCTTTATATCGACATAAAGAGCACTTTATATCGATTTCTGTACTCCTCCCAGACGAGAGGAGTAGCGCTAAAATCGATATAAACATATCGAATAGTTGTGGGCGAAATCGACGTTATTGCTCTCGGCGTATCCCACAGTGCACCACTGACCCTACTGGACAGCACTGAATCGGATGCAGCGGGCAGGTAAACAGGAAAAGCCCCGCACACTTTGAATTACATTTCCTGTTTGTCCATGTGGAGCCCTAATCAGCACAGTGGCGATGCAGTCCCAAATACAAAAGAGCTCCAGCATGGACCGTACGGAGATACTGGATCTGATCGCTGTATGGAGAACAAATTGTTCTATCCAGCTCTGTTACAGAACATGGAGCCAAGCGTTCGAAAAATCTCCAGGCTACACAGTGCTGCGTGACAAGCGTAACGGAAGCAGAGATCAATGGACGCTCATGGAGGGAGGGGTACGAGGACTCAGCTATCCCACACAGCAGTCTCCTGAAAGTATTTGCATCTTGGCTGAGCCCACAATGTTGTAGTTCAAACACAGTGTCTGCGTGGTTCAGGAATAGCTCCTCAGTTTCTTCCCCCCACCACCACGTGAAGAAAGGGAAGAAATCATTCTGACTTCTTTCAATGCCACATGTGTACTGAATGTGCTGGTAAACGCGATGCTGCGGCAGTGAGAGCATATTCGCTCTCTCCCCTCTTGTGGCAGATGGTGCAGTAGACTGGTAACGTCCTCGATAACCCCTGATGTCCAATGCTTGTTAACTGATATGGGGCACCTGGAAAAACAGGAATGATCCTGGTCGACTCCCAGTAGATAGGACCGAACGCTAGTAACCGTCTTCATATAGCAACTGGGGGCTGAGCTTCAATCGCCCTCCTCTTCCGTGTAAGAAAAGATTCTGTACTCCTGACGTCACAGCAGCAGGCATGCTGGGCCCTCTCCCTGCACCGACTTATGTCCTGCTAGGACTGTCACCCCCCCCCCCCCCCCCCCCCCCCCCCCCCCCCCCCCCCCCCCCCCCCCCCCCCCCCCCCTATGCCCGGAGGCTGCCTCCCCTCATTTTTTTACTCACTAAGTTCTGTTCTTATCTGCATTCTTTATCACTTCATGACAAAATGGGGGGGACACTGCCACAGTAGCCCAGAGGTGGGGTGAGAGGGGAAGCATGGATGGGTTGTGAGGGCGCACCCCCTGTGAATACTGACATGAGCAGCGTGCTCTGATACACTTGGTCCTCTAGTACACTATGCCCCCATTCTAGCAGGACTACTTATTTTTAGAAACCATAAGGGCGATTGACTTGGGCAGCTTCCGTTGCTTTTGCTCCATCGGCTGAGTCGCAGGGCACTCATGATAGCGCAGACGTACAGAGGGGGAGAGAACACCGTCATCTCTGCCATTACCGGCAGTGGAACAGTACAGAACGACTGGTAACCATCTCTGTATTCATGCAAAAATGAATTGTGCTGTGTGCGCTGGCGTATCGCCTCTGTTGCGGCATCCAGTACACTAATGTGCGAGAAAAAAAAAAAGCTGAACGGGCTCCATGTTGCGTGCTAGGCGTCTGCCAGGGCAATTCCAGGGAAAAATGGCGTGAAAGGATTGTCCTGTTGTTTTCGGGAAGAATGCTGACGACATTTACCCAGAACCTGCGACAATGATTCAAGCCCCAGAATTCCAAGGGGCGGGGGAGACTGCGAACTATGGCGATAGCTACCCACAATGCAACGCTTCAGAAATCGACGTTAGCCTCGGACCATGGACGCACAATGCCGAATTACTGTGCCTAGCGTGGCCACATGAAATCGAATTTATAATATCAGTTTTATAAACCGATTTTAGCTAATTCGATATTATTGCATAGTGTAGACGTGGCCTAAGGTGCCACAAGGCCTTCTCGTTGGTTTTACTTAAAGTTGCATTTCATTTAATCTCCCATTGTGCCCTCAGAGATAGGCACGCTGACAGTGGATGAGAGATTACTAGTAATAAGAACATGCAAATAATGGATTTTTGGGCCAGGGGCAAAAAATTTTTTTTAGTAGTTTGGGTCAACTGTAAATGATATTTACCTGAATTTTTGGTGAATTGAAAAAGTGAAAAGAATTTCATTTTAATTTGACTGTTTTTTATATTTTTGAACTTTTCTAATTGAGGGAAATTTGAAAACAAAAGGTTATTTCAACCTGAAAGATTGAAATGTTTCATTTTTAAAATGTCAGAATGAAACATTCTGCTTTTATCAGGTTTTGTTTTTGTTTTTGTTTTTGTTTGATTGGTTTGGTTGGGCGGTTTTGGCTGAGCTGATTCAGGAAATGTTTCAGTGTCACTGAATCTGTACTTTCCACCAATTCTTAAAAAATTGTGCCTGGTGTGACCCAATTAGCAGAGGACACGAGATTCATAGGGTTTTACAGGGATCCTCTGGGTTGGAGATCTGGACTGAAGGATGGCATGTGGGATCTCCACTGAGAGCAACTAGCCCACTGATCATCATAATCATTGCAATATATATATGGATAATATTTAAGGTGTTATGTATATGTATTGAAAATTATTTTCTTAAGCTCTTGAAGTTAGGTCACCTCCTGGCGACCTGCCTTATCTCAGAAATGTTCCTTTCAGACAGGAGGTAACAGATGCCTGTCTCTGGCCATTTGGGTATTGTATTCCCCACACTGTATACCTATTTGCATTCTAAGGCAGTTGCAGAATGAGAGATTGTGATATCTGCAATAAAGGAAATCTACAAGATGAAATGAATAGCAGGTTGGGATTCGTATATCTTGGGAGGTAAACATAATGGATGCTTCACCTTGAAGGCAAGCTGACAGCGTGTCTGTCTCATGAAACAGTTACAGTCAACCTGGCTATAAAGGATGGTCACACAACCTGGCTGTAAAGTGATTTTGGGTGAGCAACATTCTGTAAGACCTAATTCTCTAGTTAATTAAGTCTAAGCCCTAGACTGTGTCTTTATGGTTTTATTTCATATGTAATATTTATTTCCAATAATTCCACTTGCTACTACTTTAATACCCAAGCTTTGTTAAATAGACATATATTTGATTTCACAATAAACATATCAAAGTGCTGTGAATTAAATGGATCTGAGGTGGAACTGGTAAACTGGGATGTGCTGTTTCTTTGGAGGCAGCAAATCTCTAAATGCTTCAAGTGTCCAGCAGCTGGATACTCCTGGGAGACACTTGGAGGACTTGAGGATTGAGGTGTGCCAATCACTAACCTCTTAAGTGACTGTGAGGCCTAGAGGGGAGTGCATGTGTTATCTATGGGGGAAGTTGGGGAGCTGACCCATAGCAGGTATAGACCAGGCTTCCAATACTAAGGGCAAATGGTAGCAAAGAACCTCAGAACCCTGGGCACCGCTAAGAAGTGGCACATCCAGCTCTAGTGTTAAAGAATAAGCTTTAGAGAATGTGTGGGGCATCAGCAAAGCCTTTTGCTTAAATGGTGCATTCCTTCTACTGTGCAACTCAAATAGGCCTTCTAACAATGTGTGTCTGTTACTTTGCTGCTACTAAAGCAAATCCACTTTAAAGTCCTTCAAATGTGTCCATCACACCAGAAACCCGCTGAGATGTGGTTAGTTCCTGCCCACATTCAAATAGTGGGAGCGTTGCCAGTCATATCAATGGGTGAAAGACTAGAAGCCACTGAAATAGATTCCTGTGTTCTCTGTCTCTCCATTAGAACAATATTCTATCAATTTCTGTTTTTGTATTATACCAAGTGGTAAATCTATGTAAAAATCTAGTAATTCTTCCAGCATTTTTAATAGGCTTCTGTTCAAATGTCCCTAAGGTATTTTCACATAGGATGATTCAACTCCTCCAGGGACAGAATTAAACTTGTTTTGGTTGGTAGCAATGCCCTTCAGCAATTCCACACTGCTGCCATATTGAGGGATTAGCCACAGTCTTGCTGAGAGCCATCATTTCAGGGTGACCTAGTGCCACAAAGTAAAGTTCTTAATCTGATAGTCCCAATGCTCCCTTTGCTTGATGAGCTTGGAGGTCATCATTCTTGGATGTTTATTAAATGCCACCTGAAAGTTTTAATTATTCTATCATGAAAGCTACTTTGGTGGCATTTATTTTCCTTGGGAGAACATGAAAATATATTAATTATGAGGTGAAATTTTTTTCATTATGAATATCTGACCCTCCACCCGCCATATTGAAAGATGAGTTTATCCAGTTCATATATGAATTTTCCAGTTGAGGCGGATACCCAGAGCCAACTTTAGCATTTTTGACTGTTCCAGGGAATCAGTAATTGGTTTCCACCTTTGCCCGCAGTGTAACTATATCCTGTCTACCATGGGATTTCGGGAGAGGTAGGAAGCTGATTCTTTGGTATAGACCTGAAATTTAGAGTGACTCATTTTACATAAGAGGAGCAGGCATGCCAGGGGCATCTTTAGGTCCCTTCACCCACCCACCCTGCCCCCAAGTGTTTGCTGAGGTTTCTTGTTTCTCTCAGCACAGGTGGCTTTTTCAAATGGAAGCTGAGATTCTGCTTTTTTTTTTCTAGTTCATCCAAGCCTGAGTATCACAAAGCTGAAAAAAAATCTGTGAAAATGGCCAGAAACGTCTTTTGTTTCACTATCCACTCAAAGTGTTACACTGCTGATGTAGTACTGGCAGAATAGTCAGAAAGCAGTAACCCACTATAACCCACTATTGTCCCTGTTTGTTTTGTGCAAGGGGCATATTTATGGGAAAAATTAAGACAAGTTCATCATACAATCTGTGTAAAAAGGTCTATTTCCTTTTGTGTGTGGGAGAAACTATTGAAACATTATTGTGCTCAAATATCCTATAACATCTGAGGAAGAAGAAACCATTTTGACAGTAATAGTGACGGTGTAAACTCCACTTTTCACTAAGAGGAGGATATTCGTTTTCTACATTACTTTAGGGTACTGATTTTATTACACAGTTTTGTTTCTGTGTTCCCAAACATTTCATTTTCAGAAGTTTTAAGGACACTAACAAAAATATTTAAAAATTAAGAATTTTCCCTTAATATTTATATTTGCTTGAAGCTGAAACTGTTTCTTTAGTAAAATATTCCCTTTTATTGTATGTATTTGTTGGTTTGTATTTAATAATGATTGGAATGCTGATGTATTTTAGAGGGTTGTTTTTTTTTTTAAAGCGAGAACAAACAAAACTGCAGGAAACTTTGCAAACGATAAAATAAAGATATTTAATCTCCCAATTTCAACAGTGTCTCTGTAATATATTTTT
This sequence comes from Chelonoidis abingdonii, assembly GCF_003597395.2. Taxonomy (NCBI): domain Eukaryota; kingdom Metazoa; phylum Chordata; order Testudines; family Testudinidae; genus Chelonoidis; species Chelonoidis abingdonii. The sequence goes on from NC_133770.1 coordinate 240,754,624, forward strand.
GTATGAGAGGCTGAGAAATTAGTTTTGTTATACAACCTAGCACAGAAACAAAACAAGCAGCCCCTTTTGACCCTTTTGAAAAGTGATTGTATAATTCTAGTGATGACAGCCGGCAGCATTCTTTGATTTATAGCAGAGCAACTTTCATTTAATATTCACCACATGGCAATTTTCACCACCTACATTGTTCAAGACCCATGTCAGTCACACACAAAGCAGTGAACCGTATTCCCAAGCAATTCCACTAAGACAGAGGATGCTGCGGTGTGGCATGATGATTGATAGCACAAAGCACTGATAATTAGATCTCTTTGAGTTCTTTATAACTGGGCTCTGGGCTTTTCAACCTTATCCCATTACTCTGATGCTATTGAATTATAAAATGCATTAGCTTGTTTTCAAATGGTATATTTGAAAGATGTGATGACAAAAAGTCATCATGGAGCAAACTTTCATGATACAGCCTGAATCCTTAGTTTAAATGATACTCCTTAATTAAACAATTGGCTTTAATTTGCACTAAGGAAATATCTTAGAAATGATTTTGAGTCCTTAATCCCATATCTTAGCCTTCAGAGACAATATCTCATATTTTCTAAAATTGGAGATATTGTTTTCTCTAATCTTTGCTCTTTACTTTTTTATTTATATAATCATTAATCGTATGCTGCTTAGTGGAATAAAAACAACGCAGCAACACTTGACTAGAATTTCAGGATGCTGGGTCTTATTCTGATGTTTTTTTAAAAAATGTATTACTGGAATTTTTTGAATTCAACAAGTTGTCATGTGTGTGTGCCGCACCACCTCTGCTGACAGGATTAAGAAACTGAAGATCTCTGTTCAAGCTTGTGAGCTTCTCTTTCACCAATAGAAATTGGTCTAATAAAAGATATTACCTCATGCACCTTGTCTCTCTGATATCCTAGGACCGATATGGCTACAGCAACACTGCAACCAAGGATTAAGAACTGTTTTATTGACCGACAGATACTGTTGGACAGATTTTGCCACCATTACACTTGCTGAGTAGTACTTTACTCAGTGAGTAGTCCCCCAGTCTGGCTATATACTTCTAACAGCTAACTGCATTTCTTCTGTAGCTCAGGCAATAGAGGGACTTATTCTTTTGGAGCAATAGCTTCTGACTTCTATCCCAGCTGCTGCTATGAAATTAAATGGCCACTGTGGCCAGCAGAGTGATGATTACACACACATTTATTACAAAATGCATTTGTTAGTCTCTAAGGTGCCACAAGGAATCCTTGTTGTTTTTGCTGATACAGACTAACACAGCTACCACTCTGAATGAAACCTGTTACATTTATTACAGTATTTTTAGCAGTGTGTATGTCAGTTGAACAAGAAAATTAGTCTTCTCCATATTTTCCACTCTTCCCTAGCAGCAAAGAGAGAGAGAGAGAGAGAAATGTTCAATTTCTACTGTAAACTTGCAAATTCTGGGCCAGGTCCTGCTCCCTTTGAAATCTATGACAAACCTCCATGGACTTTTTCCTGGGAGTTGGATCCGGAGCATTTTGATCTTAGAAACGCCCCTAGAAATACCACCTAGAATTAGATAATAAAAGAGAGCTAGAAACATATGACCTCTTGAGGTTTCCTCCAACCCTAATCTTCTATGATTCTATGATATTTTCTTTAACTGTTGTGAAAATAGAGGGAAGAGATAGCCAAATTGCAAGAGAACACTTGCTAGGAAAGACAAAGATAATGACAACCATGGAGTGTGGAACTGGATTGCAATAGTATCTTTTTGCAAAAGTAAATATTTGTCTCAATCTGCCACGTGAATGCTAGTCAGTAAAAAGTTGCCTGAACTTTACTGTATTTCAGTGGCTCTCTCTAGTCAAATATTTGGGGTAAAATTAAATAGTTGTTCAAAACAGGATCATTCTGCTCCTCCTTTACTTTCTGCTTTTCCGAACAGCAATTATAACGGCACACAGTGAGCCAGGCTCAGCATGCCAAACTACCTTTAAATCTAGTGAAGTCGCAAAAGGTTTGGCAGTTGTTTTTGGATGAGCATCCATTCATGATGATGCTTATCAGAGCTATCCACCTTCTAGAAGTCCCTACCAAACAGCACTGTTCAGCTATGTTAAATACATATAATCCTCCACCAATAGGCCATCCCTCCAACAGCGCCTTTGGTTCCTACCTTGTGGCATATTCTTGAGACTTTTCTGTTGACACTTGTAGATGTTAATCCATCTTCTGATGTTAGATGGTTTCTTGGCTATCTTGTTTCCCCCCCTATTAAATATTTCCTTGGTTTTTGTCAACTTTTTGTGTATCTATTTATCTGTTCTCTGATTGATGACATGTATTAATGCATGATAGTTCTCACTACCATGATTCATGGATTATATGCAGACAGTTCTTTAGAGTGTAAAATTTTCAAAAGTGTATGGTTACACTACAATGAGAGATCCACAGCACGGCTGCAGCTGGCCTGGGTCAGCTGACTTGGGCTTGCAGGACGTGAGCTGCAGGGCTATACTCAGGCTCAGGCTGAAGCCTGGGGTCCAGACCCCTCCCTTCCCACGGGGTCTCAGAACTCAATCTCTGGCCTGAGTCCAAATGTCTACACTACAGTTTCATAGCAGTGCAAACCTGAGCCAGCTGACCAGGGCCAGCTGCACATCTTTTATTGCATTATAGACATACCCACAGTCACTTAGAAGCCTAAGTCCCATTGAACGGACAAAGTCTATGGACTTTGGGCCAATTTTTTAAAGGTATTTAGAAACCTAAAGATGCAGATCAGAGCCCAGTGGGAGTTTCAAAAATCTAGTCTTTAGGCTCCTCAATCTCCTACTCTCTTTGAAAAATTTTACCCATAGTTTGCTTCACATTACTGTAGTTTCTGTTGAGTCTCCAAGGTGTTCTGATTATACTATGGGTGTCTGGCATACAAAGTGCATTTCTTTTGTCATGTACTGTTTTGATAAGATAGTATTAAAATAAAATTAGGGGCACACTTAATCCCAGATCCTTAGCTGATGTAAATCCATGTATTTCCATTGAAGTCAACTACAGCAATTTATTCAGGCTGAAAATTTGGCCTTTGATTTAGGTAGGTTTTCCAGTTAAAATTAATGCAGGAAAATGTAAGTTTTCCATAGGAGAATTCTAATAGAAATTCCTTATCCATGCCTGTTCCACTAGCTAATGTAGTACTCTTTCGGACAAGCAATAACTTACTCTTTGAGAGAGGGCCCCATATTCTGTTTTTATCTCTCACAGGCCAAGTAAGTATGAAAAGGCTGCCAAATCTACCTACATAAATCTCAAAAACAAGCAGACGTCAGCTGAGGTGAAAATCAAGCTTGTGTGGCCCCAGAGGTAAACAATGACCAAGGTGAACCTGAATTTATGTATCATAAACTGTGAGCACTATTGCATTAAAGTAACTAGTTTCTCTTTTTGTCCATTGACTGGATCATCTGCACTGAGGGTCACTTGTTCTATCTGTTTAGATAGAAATATAGCTAACATTTCAGCTTATAAGAGAGGAAATGGTAAATTACATAAAAGAAAATGTCTTAGAGTGAAAGGATGAGGAATCTGTAACACTGAGTGAAGTCCTGGCTCCACTGGAATCATTGAGAGTTTTGCTACTGACTTCCAACGGGCCAGAATTTCACCCCCTATTTTTTCCAGCCTCTGGTAAAGGACTGGTAACAATCAGAAAGAAGAAACCACGCTTGGGTGCAATGAATACTGGCTACAATACTGTCTTTCAAAATGGAGAAGAAAAGTGGTAATATCATTGTCAGCCATTATGCTTTTGTTTTTAGGCATAATACTTTAAGTTTAATAATTATTGTCTTTGTAGCTATTAAAATGATGCCAACATTATTGTGGTGTCTCTTTTCAGAAGATTAAAACGTCTGGTTCCTTTTTATTTTAAAAATCTGTAAGCTGAGCATCTGAAATCAGGTATCTTTAATTATTCCAAGCATTTTAGGGAAAATATATAGACTTGCCAAGGTTGTTTGAATCTCGTTGAGACAGAAATGAATGCAAAAGTTACTTTACCTGACTGATAATTAAATGAATAATTTCTCTGTTTTTTTTAGCTGTAAAAATCTCTCTGTGGGTTGAAAGATTAGCTAAAAGGGTCTCTGGATAGTCTCCAGGCTTTTTAAACTAATGCCATCAGTTTTGAATAAATTTTGGAATAGCACAATCTTTTACCTACGGACTAAAAGATTGAAATGCAGCTCCCACTGCCTGTGCTTGTAGGAGGTCAGGGAAATCCTCAATGTCCGTCTGATACAGTTTGCCCTTTCCAGGTCACTTTCAAGGGCCTTTATACAGTGGTGGCTTAAGTTTAATGAGATGAAGCTATTTAGTATTGCCTTATGGTCCTATCCTTCCACCTTTTGTAGTGATGTAAGAGTAAGCTGCTCTTGTCAAAGGGAGTCCCCAAATTGGGTGACTTTTTGAGATAAGAACCATCAAAAGGCACAAGGAAATCACTACTCAGAATCGGTACAAGCATTCCATGTAAATTTCAAATTTATGTTGCTATATGTCAATGAGCAGCTAACCAGAGCTCACGCCTTGTGCTCAAATGCCATAGGCAGTTGTGGTAGAGTGACCAGCTGGGTCACTTCTTATTGTGCTGGTTATTACTGTTGTTACTCATTTTGAGGCTATCTCAAAGGTTCAGGTTTTGATGTAAAGAGTTTCTTTGGTGTGTTTGTTTTTGTGATTCTGCAAAGTCAAATGAATCATGTTGTTTTTAACTTCAATAAAAAAGGCATGAATTCTACATCCTCACCTTCATTACTTAGTGCGACCTGCTTCATTAACCTTTTGCCATTTCATAGCTACTAAGTACTATGGCTAGTACTCCCATTTATTTACATGGAGCCAGGATTTCAGCCTATGTTTCAATTCATGGTCTGTTATGTAAGGGTGCTCACGTGACACAATCCTGTATTTTTAAGGCTATGGACATTTTAAAAAATGCTTAAATGTAGAATAGATGCACAAGTTCACCTTGTAATGGATGTATTATGGATACAACATTATTATTGTGCTTGTAAACATACATTTTCATCTGTCTCTGCTGGATACATCTGTGGTTATTGGCAGTGGAATTGTTGGGCCAGATTTTGCTGTCGTATCTGCACTGTGTGTCTGAGATCTGTTTTAATTTATGTATGGTTCTTAAATTAACCTTCTCGCATATGGTACTATCTCTGTGAAACCCCCACCTGCCAAACATGCTGCTTCTCAGATCTGCATGCTTGGCTATATACTTCCAAGCACAGAATTCCCATTGGAGTGAATGGTAGGTTAACATGAGGAGTGAGGATTGTATATATGTCCCACCATTTGAATTCTTGAAAGGATTGTGTTGGATTCTGTGGGAGGATAAGGGGAAAAAGAGAGTAAGAATAGTCAAAGGCTTAAATTCCTGCTAGTCTAACGTGTTTACAAAATGGAACTAGAACCTCTATTTGATGTTTTGTGTCCTAATGTTATAAGGCTTATTTCTGGTTGGGTTTGAGTTCATAAGCTCTTTCTTTTATTGTACATTTGCTGGTATTAAAAGTCCATGATAGATGCTTCAATTGTAAGTGGTCTCTCGCCTTTCCTTTAGATGTATAATCAGTTACTGAGCTTCATGTATCTGTTGCATTGTATCACAGGAGGAGAAAAAAGCTGAACAAAGGCCTAGGTCATCTACTAGAAAAAAACCACATATGTACTGAAAGGGGTACATTACACAGGTTCAGTACACAGTTTCAAGAGATGTTTCTGTAGTTGTTACATTGGCAAAATGTAATATTCATTGACCCACAAGCTCACGCTTCAAACCACAATGCACCGTGCTGCGATCAGTGGTGCTGGAACAATTTGTACAGTGGGGGTGCTGAGAGCTGTTGAACCCAACTATAAACCCTGTATATGACGGAAATCAATTCAAGCCAGAGGGTGCTGCCGCATCCCCAGTTCCCCTAGTTCCAGGACCTATTATGACTATGATGAGCTAGCATTAGTAAAAGTGACTGTTAATGTAGAACATACACCAAAAAGGCTGTATTAAGATCTGACTACGGTGGTTGGTTATGGTCTATGATCCCTTGTGTATCTACAGCAGAAGCATTCCTTTGTTTCCATGTTTTTATTTCAGCTGATTAAAGAGGCTGTAAATGGCTAAATCTCACTTTGGGACAAAGGTTTATCTCCAATACACACTGAAAACAAGAAAAAGTTAGAAACGACTTACTTTACATAAGGCACACTTGAAGAATGTCTCCTGAGCAAAATTTTGCTACCTTCATTTCTCCTTGTAATTGGGAATTTAATAGAACATCGTTTTAACTAGCACAGTGATGCAGTATCTGCCCTTTTTGTTCTTTTACAATTTTGACGCAGTCTACAAGTGGTTACCACTAGAAAGTCAGGGCTCAATTGCAATCAATAGCAAAATTCCCATTGACTTGAGTAAAGCCAGGATTTCACCATCAGTAGTTTACCAAACATGATAAGTGAAGTACTGCAGTATTTCCCTGTATTTAGAATAGGAAATAAGTGTGTTACCTTATCTCAGAGAACATGTGTGTTAACTGATGGTAAATGTTAACTTTGTACTGGTGATAACATTCCATATTTTCTCAACATACCTAGTAGTTTTTTATTTGTCTGGAGTATTCTGGATTCTCAGTGGGTTTTGGTACTATACAATGTTCTCCACAATAAGTACCAGACGTATTGTAGTACAGGTGTTGGACATATAGGGACTTTCATCCTCTGTTTGTGTGTCACAAATTTCTATGCAAAAGTGATCTTATTTGTACTAATATTACATTGTTTAAATAATAGCATTTATAAATACCAATTTTAGTAACTGCGGTATATGTTCGTTCATAAGCTGAATATTTTGGGTAGAAAAGTGATGCATCAAAGAGCAGGGGTTGGCTTATAAATGGGTCTACACCAAAATTTGATGATTTTAAACTTTATGGAATCATTGAAATGAATATCTAATACAGGGATCGGCCTCTTTTTTGGCATGCTTCCCGCCAGAGTAAGCACCCTGGTGACCAGGCCAGTTTGTTTATCTGCTGCGTCTGCAGGTTCGGCTGATTGCAGCTACCACGGGCTGTGGTTCGCTGCTCCAGGTGGCAGGAAGCAGCAGCCAACACATCCTTCAGCCCATGCCGCTTCCTGCAGCCCCCGTTGGCCTGGAGTGGCAAACAGTGGCCAGTTGGAGCCATTATTGGCCAAACCCATGGACGCGGCAGGTAAACAAACTGGCCCGGTTCACCAGGGGCTTACCCTGGCAGGCTGCGTGCCAAAGGTTGCTGTCAGGGTCTCTTTCCCACTTTGAACTTTAGCGTCCAGAAAGTGGGGACCTGCATGTCCCTTCTAAGCTTAATTCCTAGCTTAGATCTGATAATGCTGCCACCAATCAAAATATAGTGTTTGGTACACTTTCTGTCCCCCAAAAACCTTCCCTGGGGAACCCTGAGATATACCCTGATCCAAAATCCTTGGATTCTAAAACAGAGAGGAAATAACCTTCCCCCCCCCGCCTTCTCTCCTCCTCCTAGACTCTCCCTGAGAGAGAGACACTGATCCCAACTCCTTGGATCCTAAAACAGAGAGAAATTAACCTTTCCCTCCTCCTTCCCCCTCCCAGACTTTTCCTGAGAAGTACACTCATCCAAACTCCTTGGATCCTAAAACAGAGAGGAATTAAGGTTTTCCTCCCCCTTCTCTCCTTTCCCCCACCAATCCCTGGTGAGTTCAGACCCAGTCCTCTTGGGTCTTACACAAGGACAAAATCAATCAGGTTCTTAAAAAGAAAAGCTTTTAATTAAAGAAAGAAAAAGTAAAAATTATCTCTTAAAATACGATGGAAAATGTTTACAGGGTCTCAGCTGTACCTAGACAGAAGGGACTTCCCCTCCCCAGCCTAAGTAGTAAGTTACAGCAAACAGAGAGGAAAATATCCTTCCCAGCCATAATACACATTTGAAAATAAAGAAAATAAACATTAAAATCTAATCCGCTTTCTATCTATTACTTACTATCTTGAACCTGAGAGACTGTGTCAGTAAGATTGGAGAAATCTGGTTGCATGTCTGGCTTCTCTTAATCCCAACAGAGAACAAAGAACAGAACAAACAGCACAAAACAAAGACTTCCCTCCACCAAGATTTGAAAGTATCTTGTCTCCCAATTGGTCCTTTGGTCAGGTGTCAGCCAGGTTCACTAAGCTTGTTAACCCTTTACAGGTAAAAGAGACATTAACCCTTAACTATCTGTTTATGACAGTTGCCAATCCCTGATCTAATACATTGTCATTTAGTTTACCTGAAGTGTCTGCAGGCATGGAGCCCCTTAGCTCCCTGTGGCCATGGTTCGCTGTTCCCAGGCAATCGGAGCTGTGGGAAGTGGCGCATCATTGGCTGGGAACAGCGAACTGTGGCCACAGGGAGCTGAGGGGCTCCATGCTTGCAGACGCTCCAAGTAAACAAAAGATCCCGACCCACCAGCAGCTTACCCTGACGGGCCGGGAGCCAAAGTTTTCGAACCCCTGAAATATAGGGTTGGCTCATGAAAGGGTCATGCACCTTTTGCTATTTTTACCTATCCATTTTGAGGGGGTCAGCTTATAGACAAACGGGCTAATGAACGAATGTATACAGTAGTTTAGCAACTTCTAAATAAGTGCTACATACAGTATGTTAGACATTTGGAGCTTGATCCTATGTGATTGCAGCCAGTGGGAATTATGCCACTGAAGTCAATAGGAGCAGGAACTTTGGTTGTGATTTTCATACAATGACATCCATGCCTGTTTTTTCACATGCATCTGCTTGCCGACTATTTCACATATGTTTAGTGTCTCTGCACACACCTCTCTGTTTTGTGCAGGTACATGGTGAGTTTCTGTGAAAAAGGAAACGTATTAATTTGCAACTGCATTTTAGAAATAAATAGAGCTGCGTATGGAGTATGCATTGTTTGACCTGTTGATTTTAAATTCTTTCTGGCTATTGTATCCAGGCCTAGTTATCTTTCATTGTGCCTCATATCAGTTCAAATTTTATACCATCTTTGTGTGGCTGGGTAGTAAACGTGAAATCAGATGGAACACAGTCTGTAAGATTACTACTTTTCTGCAATAACAATTGGGGATGAAGCTCAAGAGATGTACTGTATAAAAGTAGTTTAATGCAGCTCAGCACATCTTTTGTCACTTGAAAAATTTCTCTTGGATTTATAAATTGTGAAAGCCCGGTGTAAACAAATGGTCAAATGCACGCTTCTAAAGACACCACAGTGACTCTTTAAGCTATAACCAAAAGAGCCGAGAGTACCTCACAAGTTGCAGTTAGAGACAGAGGCCTATTTTTCCTAGTGTTTTCTTTGACATAACTTACACTTTGGTTACTGGGAAGACATTATTTAACATCCCTCTCCAAATCCAACTTTAACCTGTCCATTTTACAATACTGTACTTCAAATCCTTGTATTTTGATTCCTTGATGTAGTTAAATGCTAGACTGCTAAATGGAACTCTGTTATAGTCAATATTTAGATTGTAATCCTATTTGTAAATATTTTGAAATACAGGTTAAGTCAGCTGATCAAATAAATTGTTTGACACTGCTGTTTTTATTCCAACCAGAAAACAGTAAGTAAAGCTCACATGCAATCAGAATCTGAGACTGGAGATTCCTGCTTTGAGCTTCATTTAAGACATTTTTTGCTATGCTTCATTGCTGCTGCTTCTTTTTTTTTTCCCCCAGAACTTCTTTTGGTTAGATTTAGGGACAGTCAATATCTAAATGCTGGCCTAATATGTTACCCACATTCTAGCATGAATTCTAGCAACTTAACCATAAGGTGGCCCTACCTTTCTACCAATTTGCCGGAGATTTATGGACATAACTGCTATTACTGATAGTGGAATTTGCAAGTGTAAAATCGTCACCACATCAGTGGAAGACTAGGCCACTAAAGTGTAGTTAAAACAAATGAATGTCAAAATTCCAAAGTATTTGTATTTTAAATCAGATTTTCTTCAAACTCCCCCCACCTTGTTATCTAATCATTGTACTTACTATAGTACCCTGCAGTAAGTTACTGACTTCCAGTGGCATTTGTATATTTCAGATCTGATTATAACAAATTACCCTTATAGAATATGCAATGTTTTGCATTTTTCACGTTAAAACATTTAGGGATTTAATTATTATTAACTAACAGCAATGCTTGAAATGTACATTGACAAGACAGATTAGAAGATTATCTTAAAGTTGTGCCAACTAGAATTTGTGGCCTCTACAATATTGTTGATATAGAAACTATTAAAATAACTAAATTATGAATAATTTTATTAAATATTTCTGAATAGTATATTGTTCAATTTCCCATGGAACCAGACTGGATTATAGGAATAGTTCCTTTTTTTCATTATCAATAGAATCCAACAGAGATCGTGGTAGACTTTTAATGACCTCTTTTTGTAAAAACATCAAAAATATATCTACCCTAACGTGACAGCTAATTAAAAAAGGTTTATCTCCAGTCTCATGTGGACTTTGGTTATAAAATCACTTATATCAGCTTTATTTGTACTTACACTGTATTATGAAACAATAAGGTTTAATAGTTCAGCCACTTTTCCTGTGTGGAAACAAACTTTGTTCTCTCAGGGTATCAGAGCTGACGCGTTAGAAACACAAACCAGCATTCAAGCTATACTGTTATTCCTTAGTTGTGATAGTAATGCTAGCTTTTGCCAAATGAATGTTTAATGATCACAACAAAGCTATTGCTCATATTTAAGCTAAATTAAAACAAAGTTTTGTATTTTTGGCCCTTGGATCCCCCCATTTCCACTGAGAGAAATTAGATACTCTGGACATGAGCTGTACTTTTTCCCACAGCTCTACATTTTAAGAATCACTAGTTTGTGCCTCCTTTATTGTTCTTTTCAGTCTTGTCACAAGGTTGGGAAGTGGAATACTTAGGCCTTTGTCCACACTACCGGGGCAAGTTGACCCAAGTTACGCTACTCCAGTTATGGGAATAAAACAACTGGAGTTGACGTGATTTAGGTCAACTTAACCTGGTGTCTATACTGCATTGTGTTGATGGGAGACTCTCTCCTGCCGACTTCCCTTACTCTTCACTAACCCTCTGCATCGATCTCAGCAGTGCTGATCTAGCCATAGTGTAGACAAGCCCTTAGCCTTTGTGTGACTTAGAGTAGATTCAGAAAAGTGTTGAATACCTACTATAGTATGAGTTAGTGAAGGCTCTAAATTCCATTGAGGAAATAAAGGGAAGTCAGCATCTCATGGCCATTAGTGGGCAAATAAAAATTGTCTCATGAAGCCAATACTGACAATATTAATTTGTCAGCTCGGGCAGGTCTCTTCATAAATGACACTGCTAGTCCATCAAATCATCCTAATCCATACACAAGCTACATCAATATATTGTAGATGTTGTGTTCAGGCCATTTAAGTTTCCAGACTCTACATTTATTCAAATAAGTTGTCATGCTGACTTATGTAATCTACTCTAATGAGCAATTACTATAATAAACATACAAATATTTGTGGTCTATAAATTATAAAGGCAATTTAGTTTTCTTTGTAAACACTCCAGAGATATCATTTATGTCAGCTTTTGATCACAAATTATGGAAATTAGAGACTGAAAGAACCTAACAGGCATCTATACAATCACTCTGCCAGGGTAGGTTTGTTTCCTATGGTATGTTTTTCAGCATACCTGCCTGCCATTCAAAACAAAAGTGACTGTAATATAGTGTTCAAAATAAGTCAGTTGATAAGGGTGTTCCTCAAAAATCCCCCCTCCTATCAGTCCTTTCTATCCCTACTACTTTCTCATCTACCATCCAATCTCTTTGTTAATCCCTTCTCTGGAACTGAGGCACACAGAACAGAACACAGCTTTCAGAAGCAGACCCACCAGCACCATGTACTATTACCTCCCTGATCCATGATATTATGCTTGTGAGTACGCAGCCCAATATTATGTTGACTTGTTTTGCTCCCATAATGCATTGCAATATATTAGTTTGCTGGCTTTTATCACCCAAAATCTTATTTGCCTCTATTAACTTACAGGTTCTTTCCAGTCTTGTTTTGTATTTTTCCAGGTTGAATCTAATTTTGTTATTTCTTTCCCATGTTTGTAATTAGAGCTGGGCCAAAAGTCAGAATTTTGGTCCCACAAGCAATTCCAATATTTTGAATAGGTTTTTTATATTGTCCTGAACTGGGACAAAAGATCAAATCGGAAAATTGTTTGTAAAGCAAAATATGTTACAATATTTTGTTTTAACCTTATTGAAATGTTTTCTTTTGATAAGGTCAAACTATTTTGTTTATACTTTGTTTTGATTATCATAGAGTATAGATCATATTTTTGTTTAAACTTTTATAGTAAAATATAATATACAATATAACATGTTAGCAAGTCAAAATGGCATTTCAATCTTATTGAATTAATGTTGATAAAATTGATGTGTTTCCACAAAACATTTCATTTAATCTGATCAGCATTTTCTAATGGAAAACTGCTCAGTCAGGAAAATTTGGACCAGCACTATTTGTAACCTCTTTAAATCTTTTTATATGATTTCTTTATTATAATTTAGTAACTTCAATTAGTTTAATTGACATGATCCTTGTTTCCTCTTACAGACTCAGAATGAAGATACTATAGTTCAGTTCCACTCTGAAAGATGACCATAAAAATAATATTGTGAGGTTCCATGCTTGGTGTTTTCTCAGTGATTTCCATATCAAATGTGCTCAGTGTCCCAGAACAAAAGTGATTTTTCTAACTGTCAAACTGAACCTCAGATATTTAAGTCTAACACTGTTCTCTCTAGCCCATACATAATCACCAGTAATACAGATTCTTCAAGTCAAATACTGCTCTTAATTTACCTCAGTGGGATTGCACAGGTGTATTTTACCATATAATTTGAAAACAATTATTTGTGCAAATGGAGATTATGCAAAAAAATAAATAAATCTAGTTTACTCTCCCAGGGTTGTGCTGCTTTTGCATGGTTTACAGCAACAAAGCATACTCCTGTTTTTACTTATAACAGCAAATATGAATCTGAATATACAACGGGAGCAGTTTCCTGAATGGAAAGGTGCTATTTTTACATAGTGACCTTTTACAATAGAACTGCAGTTTAAACAAGATTGAACCCAACATTGATCCAGACAGCATCTTTTAAAGCAGAGGGGTCCTCACAGAGAATGTTCCACCAGATTCTCCCTTTCTTTTGTATTAGGGCATCTCCACCTGCTGATCTCAGCTGTGGCAGAATGTTTGTTTTTCTAGTAGGTAAGTTGCAAGCCATTAGGTATTTATGGGTCAAAACCAACACCTTAAACTCCACCAAAAAACCCACAGGAAACCAGTGCAAATTGCAGAGCACGGGTGTGATAGGCTGAAGGTGAGAGACGTTGCTTAGCTAGCAGGCTGCTGTGCTCTGAACCGACTTCAGTTTCCAAATGGATTTAAGATGTAGCCCCAAGTGGAGCTGAGTGAAATTTGGAATTTGCATCTCAGGAAATTCCAAGATTTCAACATTTGTTTTTTGTCCTGAAATGGGATGAAAACTTGAAATGTCAAAATTTGTCATTGAGTGGAAATTCCAAAAAATTTTGATTCAGAAATGTTTCCGTTCAATATTTTCAACTGAAATGTTCCAACACTCTGAATTATAAATGTTTTGTCTTGGTTTGTTGTGGTTTAATGTTGAAATGTGGTTTATTTCCATATTGCCTTATCTGAAGTATTGTTCTGGCCCCCATTCTCTCCTATGGGTCTCACTCCCTGGCTGGACTACATCTTCTATACTGCACACATAGTCATGTAACCACTATGACACACTATTCAGGGGAAATGCATTATGGGAGATATAGTTCTTTGAGTAGATGCAGCTGTGTATTCCACATAGGCGTATGTGCACCCAGCACACGAGCTAGACAATTTTGCCTATCAATATCTGTAAGAGGTAGCAATCTCACCATATTGTCATAGCCCCTTTCTTGGCTATATGAGGCAGCACCACCTCGCCCTCCCCACCACAGTTCCTTCTTACTGCCCATGGCTGGAGTTGGAGCTCTGTGAGTTCTTAACCTCACAATGCCTCAGGTTTTGACTTAATTGTTCTAGTTGCATTTATGTTATTAAGTACCCTTAGTATTAGTCTTAGTTAGTTAGTTAGCTTACTTAAGTGTTTTCTCTGGTGATGCCCTCACTGGGGTTTAAAAATTGTTTGTCATGTGGAGAGGCAATCCTTGACAACAACCCTCACATCAAAGAGTGGCGTTCAATTTGTAAATCATTCACAAAATGGACTCAGGTGGCTACAGACCTTGGCCTTGGCCTAAAGCAGTACCTTCTTGAGCAGTCCATGAGGCCTTTCTCAGCACCAAGGCCTCCATCAGAACAAAGGTCAACCATCAACCTCGTGCTCTGGGACTGGCGCCTCTCTGAAGAGGCAAAGAAGCCACTTCTCATTGAGTGTGCGAGGAAAAGTTTTGATAAGACCAATTGAGACCACTCCAGGCCTCATAGAGATGCTTTTTCCTCTTCCAGAAAGAGTACAGTACAGCTATTTCTGGCATGTGAGATGGAACAAGTCTTTCCAACCACTTCTTGGTATGGCATAGAGGTGTTGGAGATCCTATACCATTGATTCCAGCTCCGTTCCTGGGGCATCTTTTGAGTCCAGTACCAATGCAGGCAACAACTGTTTCCATACCAGTGGCATATCAGGTGGCAGTGGACCTCCTCTGCCTTTACATCTCAAGCTCTCCTTTGGTTCAGGACTTTGACAAGGCTATGGCATCTTCAGCGTCACCGCTTGCCAGGGCTGTTGAACCTTCAGGTCTGTCATTACCACATCGTGATATTTCCTTCCCGCAGACTATGGAAGTGAGGCCAGTGCTGGGCTCAGCACAAGGGACCTCCTTGACACTGGGAAACTCTTCAACACTGCTGCACTTAACAGTGCTGATGTTACCTTGGCAACACTCTCCGCCCTCCACCTTGACATTGTCAGCAACATCAGTTCCACCACTGACTTTGGTACCAACACTGCTCCTGGTACCAGAGACAACTGGGTGATATTCAGTGCTGGCTGCACCATTTCCACCGTTATCACCAGTCCCTGCCTTGCTGTGGGAAATGGATGAGTCAGACTAGTTGCTCATGCCTTCAGGCTGTCTCCACCCATATGTCTGAAATTGGAGACTCTTTCTGCTCTCCATCACCTGACCCATACCTGGGATCATTAATGGAGCAGCATTGGTATTGAGATTGGCACTTTTCCCATTGTAGGGACAAGGGACCCTGCCCTGGCAACTACTGGACACCAGTGCCTTACTCCTATATTTTGTGGCCCTCATGGAATCCATATGATGCTCCTCTATGGCAGAGGTCGCTTTCCTCATCCCACTCTAAGTGAGATCTCCAGGGATGTTGGTGGCTGGGGCTGTCCACCCATTGCAAGCTCAGGCATTGGTTGTCCTTCCTCTTATGGAGCCTTCAGAGTTGTCCCATCTTGGTCCGTCTGTTCAGGACCAAGACCCATCGCTGGCACAGTTTACAGGATATTCATTGTCTCTAGACAATTCAGGGGTCCCGGTTCTTCATCCCCATCAGTGCCTGAGGATTTCAATCATCTTTTGAAGCATGTAACTGCTTCTCTGGACATCCAACTGTTGTTCCTGCAGGAGAACACCCCTAAGTTACTGGACGTTCCACAGCCATCTTCCCCAGGGAGAGTGAATCTCGCCATTTATGATAAGCTATTGGATCCTGCAAAGGTTCTTTGGAGTACACTGGCTCCTATGGCAAAGCATTTGGAGAAATGCTACTTTGTCCCAATGCAGGTATTTGAGGGGTTTTACTCCCACCTGTTTCCCTGTTTGTAATCACAGTGAACGACAGAGCTCAGAATGACAAATTTAAGTCCACTCCTAAAGACAAGACTTAATTTAATAGGTGGAGAGATCTACATCTCCTCTTCCCTGCAAATGTGGATTGTGAACTAGCAGGTACTGTTATCCAAATACAACTTTGTAAATTGGATGGCTATGCCTACATTTACAGACCAGCTGCCTGAAGCATCTAAAGAGAAATTTGGGGTATTAATTGCTGAAGTATGCTTGGCAGCCAAAATGTCTCTGCAGTCTGTCGGGAGGGGGGAGGAGGAAGAATGCGGTGCAATGGGGGAAGAGGCAGGGCCAGGGTGGGGATTTGGGGAAGGGATCCAGTAGGGGCAGGGAGGGGAGGAGTTAGGACAGGGACTTTGGGGATGGGGTTGGAATGGGGGCAGGGCCAGGGGCAGGGAAAGGGTGGAATTGGGTTGAGACCAGAGACAGGGAAAGAGTTGGGGAGGCACGGGCACCCACCAGTGCTGGAGAAAGTTGGTGCCTATGGATCAGGCCAAGCTGAACCTCATTGCCCCAGCAGTGTTGGTTTTCTGACTTTCTTGTGTTGTCTCTTCAAACTCCCATGTCCTCTTCATCCAGACTTGCTCAAACAGAATCACAGTCACATTTTGCATTCCATGCTCAGCTCCCTGCATCTCCCTGCGTGGCTGCTCCATGGTTGAATGAGGAGGAAAAGTGATGTTCAGTAGCTGTTCAACAGGTCCTACTCCATAGTAGAAAGCCCTCTACCAGAATAGTCTATTCGGCAAAATGGAAGCAGTTTTCAATGTGGTTGATGGCCCTCAGAGTTTAGCAGATGCTGGCTCACATCTAGGACATCTTGGAGTACTAGCTGCATCTTCAGTCTTCAGGCCTTATGCTGAGCTCATTGAAGTTGCATCTGCCAGCAATCTCAGCATATCATCCACCCATTCATGGGAGATTGATATTTTCCAGTGCCATGGTATCAAGATTCTTAAAAGAAATTCTTGGTCACTATCTGCTGGTGTGGGAACTGGTTCCTTTGTGGGACATTTTCGTGGCATCTTATCCTTTTCCTTTCTGTGTCAAAAAACTGTGTTCCTGTTAGCAATAACAACCACAAGGAGGCCATGTGAGTTGCAGGCATTGATGGCAGAGCCTCCGAATATGCAGTTTGGCAAAGTGATGTTGCAGCCACACTCCAAATTTTTGTCTAAAGTGGTCTCTCAGTTTCATGTGAACCCGGCGGTATATTTAGCCCTGCTTTTTCCTAAGCCGTATTCATCCCCAGAGGGACAGTGCCTTCACACATTAGATATCAGATGATATATAGCCTTCTACCTGGATAGGACTAAACCTTTTTGTGCTTCACCTTGTCTGGTGTATGCAGACTGTATGAAGGGACATGCAGTCTCTTAACAAATGATCTCTTAGTGGGTAATATACTGTAGTTTCCAGTGTGCAACTATGTCCCCTCAATGGGTGCAAGCTCATTCTTCAAGGGTGCCAGCTACATCAATGGTGTTCTTAAGCGATATCTCAATATTGGATATTTGAAGGGCTGCCACATGGTCATCAGTTATGCTATTATGCCATTACTGCAGTATTCAGAGCAGATGCAAACTTTGGGAAGGCAGTCCTACAGTTCTTGTTTAAATTGATTCTGAGCCCCACCCCTTATTGACACTGCTTGTGAGCCACCTAAATGGAATACACAGTTGCATACTCAAATAATAATAAGAAATGGTTACCTAGTGTAACTCTGGCTCTTCAAGATGTAATGCAAACATGTATTCCATGACCCATCCTTTATCCCCTCTGCTAGTCTCTGAGCATTCAGTGAGAAGGAAGGTCGAGGCAGAGCCACCTTATATAGCCAGAGAAAGGGCTATGGCCTTGAGCTATGCTGTCTCCTTTGGGTACTGCTAGCAAAATTCTCCGGCTCCAGTGCACTGGACGTGCACATACCTAAGTAGAATACATGTCTGCATTGCAGATTGCAGAACCACAGTTACAGTAAATAATTGTTTCTTCTCCTGGGAGCCCAGCCAATAGAGAATGGGGCCTGGAACTATGACTGCATAGGGTAATGCACCATAGGTAAATGTAATTTGATGTTTTTGAGAACTGATTCAGAATGAAATAATTTGGGGCAGTTAAAAAAACAAAATATGATTTGGATCAAACCAACTCAGAATGAAATATTTCATTTCAATTAAACTTTTCAGTAAAATCAAAATTTTCCCATATAAGCTTTTTGTGTAAGCTGCATTTTCCATTGAAGCATCATTCTGACAGAGAATTCCCAACCAGCTTTATCCCCAAGTGAAGCATATTGACTGGTCTGAGACCTGCGAAAAGGCCTTTGAGAAGATGAAAGACCACCTGTGCAAGAAGCCTGTTCTGTTCAGTCTTGACTTCTCAAAAGAATTCATTTTGAAAACCAATCCCTCAGAAGTGTGACTAAATGCAATATTGTCCCAGAAAGCAAATGAAGAGAAACATCCTGTACTCTGTGGGAGCTGCAAACTGTTCCCTCAGGAGCAGGCATATTCTGTGATAGAAAAGAAGGGACTGGCTGTGAAATAGGTTGTGGAGTCTCTCCGATATTACCTCCTGGGAAATCCATTCAAACTCAGCATGTGTCAGACACCACTAAACTGGTTAAATGCCATGAAAGACACTAACTCCTGAATTATGTGCTGGTATCTGTTCCTCCAGTCGTCTACCTTCCAAATTTAGCATAAAATGGGAAAAACTCACCAAAATTCTGATTTTTTTTTGTCAATGAAGGGGGAGCAACAGTCCGTTGGCCCCAGTTCCCCAGGTGCCATCTTGAGGGGCAGGGCAAGTTTTGGGGTATACAAACCCTGTGTGGGACAACAAGGAGCTGCTCTGGGCTCAGCCAACTCTGCCCTGCCACACCTGCAAGGCATGCACAGTCAGGAGCAGGACCTTAAAGGGGGAGCAGATCAGATCAAGGAAGAAAATAAACCTTCAGCTCCTGAAGAAAGGGCTGACTGAAGACAGGAGCTTCCCAGATGCCATGCCAGAAGACCCCCTCCTTGAGGGAAGGGATGGCCAGATTCTGATGCACCCTGAGAAGGAATTATTCCCCTCTATTTCTTATTAATTCTGTTCATTTGTGTTAATTCCCCTTGCTTTTTGTTCATGGACTACCCCAGAAGGGGAGAGACTTTAAAGTGACCTAGCTGGAGGACCAAGTCACCAGAGTAGGCCAGTCACCATAGAGCAGGGGTTCTCAAACTTCATTGCACCCTGACCCCCTTCTGACAATAAAAATTACTACATGACCCTAGGAGAGGGGACCAAAGCCTGAGCCTGCTGGAGCCCTGCTGCCCTGGGTGGTGGGGCCAATGTGAAGGCCTGAACTCATCCCCCAGGCAGAGAGCCCAAAGCCCCAAGGGTTTCAGCCCCAGGCAGAGGGCCTATAACCTAATCCCCGCTGCCCAGGGCTGAAGCCCTCAGGCTCCAGCTTTGGCCCTGGGCAGGGGAGCTCGGGCTTCAGGGTTTTGGCTTTGACCCCAGACCTCAACATGTCTAAGCCAGCACAACCCACTTTGGAGTCCTGATCCACAGTTTGAGAACCGCTGGTGTTGAAGCAGAGCAGCCATTGGCAGGAGACACCCAGTTGGGACAGAACTACTATGCCATGCCTGGCCATAAGGAGGTGCCAGCAACAACTCAACCCTCCACACAATATAGGTCCTCATCTTCCCATGAAGTCAATTTCAGGATCAGGACTTTATTTTGCTGTCAAAGTTAATTTCTGCTGGGGATGTTCAGAAGAAATAAAAATGTGGCCTTTGAATTTTGCTTTGTTTGTGCATGAAAATGAAGCATTTAATACTGTGATGAAAAAGGATGCACATATTTAAATAGCCAGACCACTTGTATTGGAATAGTCCAGTGATTGCTTTAGTAATTGGCAAAATTTGCCTCTTAAGCTGTGTTTTAAATCTTATGCAAGGATCCATGTGCTACAGAGAAGAAGGAGAAATTACATGGGAATATAGTCATTTATTTCAAGGACAATGCTTTCACAACCAAGAAAGAAATCAACACTACTGAGCAAACAAACTTGTGGTAAGTACATTTGCTGGAAATATTTGTACTTTGATCCTAGAAAGTATAGTGAGATTAGTGTTGGTACAGTGATTGTTCAACCTGTGTGGTTTGGAGGAGAATGAGGCTATGCCATTTCCCCTGCTATGTAGTGCAGTCTGGTCAGTTCCAAACACAAAAATATTTTCTCCTCAGAATAATTTTTATGATTCCTAGGGATAAAAGTAATCTCTGGCATGGATGATGTTTTGGTATGATAGGGAAATTAACCAAGACAACGTTTCAGTCTGGTAATATGACGTTAACAAAGGCCTCCACCCTGTACATCAATGGAGCAACAACTAAAGCGGTTTATTATAAATTACTTTTTATATTTTTATAATTTACCCCTTTTTTGACCCAAGCTCAGACAAAGTTTGGGGCTCTGTGGGTTGTTTCCATTGAGAGGTGGAATTGATAGTGAAGTCAGGTATGTTCTATGAAATCCTTCTTATTTACAAAGAATGTACAAAGTCTTGTTTCCTTGAACACAAATAACTGGAGACAGTCTCTTTGCTTGTAACTCCAAACCTCTTGCATCGAGCACTCAAACCTTTCTCTGGCTTTTCACAGGTCCATGTTCCCAGTGCTTGTTCTGTCTGTTCCTACTGCTTCTTGCTGCCTTCCCTCTCAGAGTCTCTGGTCTTTTATTTTGTTTCTCTCATGGACACACAAAACAATAGCTAGCAAAACCCCTTCACCCACATGTGCCTTACCTGTACCTGTGTTTGGAATAAAGATTACATAAAAGAACATAATGGCTTCTTACAACTATATTAAATGAAGTGAGGCAGTAACATCCCCCCATTTCAAAGAGGTTTTACCCAATCAGTAACAATATGTATATATGGAGAAACCTTCACAAAACACATCATTCAGACAGGAAGATTCATGGAACTAATTCCCGTCATGCAGCTGTATGACAGTATTGCACTCTACAAAGGTATAGCTTCTCTATAAAAAATTACCTCTGTATAATGATTAGATCGCACAAATCTCATTGGATACTTCCTTACAGCAGATGTCCTTAGATTTAGAAATGGGTTGGAAAGAACTGTAATCGCAAAATCACTACCTACAGGTCGTAATAAAAATGTCTCGTGTGTCACTTTAATTTGTATTGAAATCAATTGCTTTTTGAAGCAGTTTTGTTAAAAATCTGAACCAGTATACATAGTTTAGTGAGTCCTCCATGAATTCAGGGAGACTAACGAAGGGTGTAAGCATTTGGAGAATGTGAGCCTTAATCTGATTGGATTATGTATGTTGTACAATCTCTGCATGTAGGTCTGATCTAGCAAAGCATCTCCTGCTAAATGTTGAGCATCCATCATTAGCATTGGCACCTGTCCAAGTTTTCCCAGGGCTGTCCCTTTTTTGAGGAAGCTGTCCTGGGAAATCTGTAAGGATGCTCAGTACACTCTGCCAGCTGTCCAGATTTATGGGCTCAGGATCATCCTGGATGTACCATTTTTTTTCATACCTCCAGGGTGGCAACACTATCCATCACTCCCACTAAAGTCAGCGAGTCATGAAGACACCCTCCTACCTTACCTTTACTTATCTTTGCCAAGAATGGGTCACTGGCAGGGGACAGCTGCCAGTGAAGGAACATTGCTATGTGCTGTAGACTCCCAGCGATTGCTCTAGCATTTGGGTTTTTTGGAATGCGGATTTCGTTAATTAAAAAATTAATTTGAATTAAACTGATGCTTCCTTCACCCCTTCTTTCATGTGTGTATTTTGATTTTATATTGCTGAACTAGTGGTTTCATTTTCACCAATCAGGACTGCAATAAGCTCATGTTGTCACTTTCAAAGTGGCAGTTGACAGACTGAATTTATATTTTTAAAACCACAGCTGTTAGAATAGCCTTATGGTGTACAGCACATGAAAGACTTTAAAAGGCTGATCTCATCATCTTCAGTTCAGTCCATTTTTTATAAAATTTTATTTATATATTTTCTACTACTTGCAATGATGGATTGAAACCAGGCTGTCTGGCTGCAACCTTCTGAGATCTGAGTTTGGTCAGTGATAAAGTATTGGAATGTCTGATTTGAGGGACAGAAGATTTATGGCACTCACTGTTAGTGCATGAAAATCAAACGCCATCCTGTCTTGGGAGCTAACTGGTGCTTTTTTCTTCTTCTTTGTCTTACTTTAGAAAAATCCACTTGCAGTCTCTTTTCTAAAGAGTTTTCATTATAATTTATTCAGAGATATAATAATTATGATCAAAGCATATTTTACAAATTGGAATTAATTACATTTTTAGTGCTGGCCTGTGAACAATAAACTTCTTCTTGTTGGGAGCCATATGAAATATTAATGAAAGTTCAGAAGTTAATTTCTTTCCAGTACATATTTGGGGGGTAATAAATGATTTCATACAGACTTTCTGGCTCTGTGAGATTTTCTTTTGGCACAAGTTTACTTAAAAATAAAAATGTAGAACAGACAGTAGCTGCATTTCATAAACCATTTTATTATTTCGATGTGATCTTTATTACTGTGTCTAAACTGACACAGGAAAAAAAACTTGGCCAGCTCATTAGATAATTAAACTGTGATGCCCTTAATTTATAAGAAAGATAGTAATTCATCTGTAAGCAGGTAATCTTGGTGGCAGTTGGTATCTTAAATACAAAATTTTATTCCTGTTAGTTTCCTTATAGACTTCCCTGGAGCAAGCAATTTCTGTAATTCCAGAAGTCCATTATACAGTTTATTGTTCTGGTTTTGTAATTTGTAACATCTGTGCACGTGCATAGAGATCTTAATGGAGCTGCAATGGTAACACTTTGCTTATGACAGAAATCCATTTGAAAAGTCCTTTTATACAAAAAGGAAATGTTAGATACAGTATGTGCCTCTCTCATGTCATAATGAATCTGATGAACTGCTTGGGTTCAGAGTGTGAAAATGAAGCGGAGCTTGTGCCCTGGATATATGTGAAGAATTCTACAAAATGCCTGTTACTCAAAATCAATGATAGAAGAAAATCAATGCACTCAGCAGTAGATCACTCCAAGAGGTGTCAAAACCCTGTGAGTTATTTAAGGGATAAGACCCAACATAAATAGCCTTTCACTATTTAGTAAGTAGAAATAGTGATAGTTAATAACCAAGGCATAATTCCAGCATATTTATCATCATCATCTTAACAGTGTCCAGGGGGCCTTGCTGTACAACATATGGTCCATGCCCTGAAGACCCCACAGACTAATTCTACATTAGACACAATGAAAGTGAAACAAAACATTCATAAGTTGCATGAGGAAATGCACTGATTACAGCAGTAATATTGTATGATTATTCAGCAAAGATAAGTCCACATGATGGAGCAAAATGTAGGGAGTGTTAATGTGTAAATAAGGATAGATAGTTTCTTTTAGCTATCTCTTCGGAAGTGGGTCTTTAGTGGGGATTTCAGTGAGGAGAGGTTGTTGGTTGGAGGAGAGGGCAATTGGGGCTCAGCACAGCTCTGGCGGTTGGTTAGTAGTGTCCACAAACATAGTTAAGTTGCTGGTATGGTGAAGTAGAAGACTATAGGTAGTTTTAGAGGACCCACTGCTGGGAGATAGGGACATACCACCAGGGGGTGGCTGGCCGCACTTCACTGTCAATCTCTGAGGGTGGCCACACCACTTCGCTACACTGCATTTTAATCCTAGCTCTGTTATTAATTCCTGCGGTGACCTTGGGTAGGTCACATAATATCTCTGCTTTGGATTCCCCATTTGTAAAATGGGTTAAATGCCTGTCTCACAAGGCATAGTAAGAATTAATTTGCTGATGTTTGTATAGAGATTTGCAGACAAAAACTGCTATGTAAATGTTTATTATTTTTTAAAAGGCTACCAGATTGAAGTTGGGCAACATAGGTGCAAACTATCTGATTCCAACTCTGTCCTTAACAGAGCACACAGACCCTGTGTTTGTGTCCAAAATCACCACCTTCATTGGGATTGGCTTTATTGGAAACTCAAACACAAAGGCATGAAATAGGACTCCGCGTAAGCGTCTTCTCCGAATTTGGCTGTCTTTGGGGGTTTTCCCCCAGGATCTACTTTCTCCTAGCTCTCTAAAGAGCAGCCTCACCTGTTTTATATCCTGGTGACTACAAAGAGCAAGCAGAAGTACCACAGCTTTCTGCAGGGTTCTAATATTTCCTAACAATCTGGGCCAATGGATGAGACCTCCCTTCCAGTAGCAGTGAGTCTTTGTAATAGGGTTTGGTCTCCACATCAGCTCTGATATGGTTAATGAGCGGTTACTTGGTGTTACCTGTGAAAGGGATGGCTGGGATTAATTCAGAGTGAAGCCCAGCAAGGGAAGGGCAGGGACAATACTATAAAGCCAAGAAGCTGAAAGGGGGCTGTAGGAGAAGGTGGCTCTTGGTATTCCTTGGGATGAGGGTGGATGGTAGCAACAAGGAGGAACCTGGGAGAGAGTAAGGAGTCTGGTAAGAGGCTAGGAGGATTGAAGGGGCCATGGAGAGTAGAGTAAGCCCTAGTGGTAAACCCAGAAACAGGCAAGAAGATAGAGAGACTGAGTAGGAAAGAGCCAGGGAAACATTAAATTGGATTAGGATTGACCTGGATTGTTGGTTGAAGGATCCCTGGGCTGAAAACTTGTGTGATGGGTGGTTCTGCGTTACCCTGCCAGCTGCAGTATAATAGCATGGAACCCCAAGCTGGGGCCGAACCGTATCTGGAGATGGCTTTTGTGCAGTTGTCCTACGTGACTTCTAACCCTGGCATGGGTAGACTAAATGGTGACCTGGCCAGAGATCAAGTTGCCAGAAGAAAGACTATTGCAATGCTACCCAGTGAAGTGGACTAAATTCCCAGGCCTAGATGCAAGGAAGCATGCTACTGGTGAGTGGGAACCCCATTATGCTCCTGCTTTTCTCTCTCCTCTGATAGAGGACTATAGAACTGCCACCATTCCCAGTGCTCCTGAACTTTTACACTTGTAGTCCTAACCTATGAACTAATGACTCCTAATCTAAATATCAATGATAACAATAACACTTCTAAATCCTAATTAGATCTGGGTGCATCATTTGCAATAGATAATTATTCAACAGATTTTTGCCTCATGTTCCACAAGCAGCTTGGAAGTTTCTCAAAACCTTATCTATACTTACCAGCTTTGCCAGTGTAGCTATAGCAGCATAGCTATACCATCAAAACCTTCCTACTTATAGCAGCCAAAAATGTGTTTTGCTGATATAGTTTATCCTGGTTCAGCATGGCAACTACAGTTTGGGGTGTTTTTTGTTTTGCCAATATAATTGTCTATGCTAGTGCTTTTGTCAGCGTACCTAGTTTATAGAAATAAAATTACACCCCTTAGTGACATAGTAATGCTGCAAAACTTTTAAGAGTAAACCTGGCCACAATATACTTGCTATTTAAACTTAAAATTGTTTTTAGGCAAAATGGTTCTGAATTATCCTTGCTCTGTAGATTGTGCCTATGCAGCCTGACACAGGTGTTCAGAATTTGAACTGTTGATTAGATTTGTCTGGCTGTTAGCTGTCTGGTAAGCAGCTGTTCCCTGACTGGATAAGTATAATTTTGCATAGTCTAATCCAAGTAACTATATTGACCGTTTGCCTTCTACAAATATTCACTTTAAATTGTCTGTTTTCATGAATATTCCATTTGCTAGAGAATTGGCAGAATAGGAGCACAAAAGGGACTGCATTCAATGCTAATTGGTTTAAAAATAGCAATGTTTACTAATATTTTTATGAAGTATTTGCTCAAGTCTGTGACATATTTTAGAACATGTAGTTATATATAAAATATCTAGTTCATACCTGTCTGGAGGCTGTAGTGTATTTAGTTATGGCTTTTTTCTGTGCATTGCACATTTTTAAATGAAGAAAAAATCTCCCTCCTCTATTGCAGGGACTGTTGCTGTTTTGTGTTTAGATGCATCTTGTGACAGAGCATAATTTGTGTGTCTCCTCTCTTTCACAGAAGTCTTAATTTTGGTGTGTCCTCACTATAAATTGTGCTGTCAAGCAATATAGTTACTGTTTGTGTGATACGGCACAAGACAAATCAAAACTCTTTTCTGTCATCTGAATTCTGGCATTATTAAGCAATCTCCCCCTCATTAGAGGTGACTGATACTTTTTGCTAGATTTCTAATTTCCCTTTTGAAGTTACCTTTTAAAAAAAAAAATAACCAGCAGAGTTCCAGGTATTTCTTCTGAAATTCTGATAGGAATAGTAACAAATGTTTCAATGAAAACACCAAGAATTATTGTGCCTAGGAGGAGGTAGTCCATCACTGAGAGAAGCTGCACATAATGGTCAGCCCATCCTGCCAGCGGGCTTGGCCCTTTTAAGAGTACAGAAGGATCCAATAGATCCATATAGGGACCTAAGGGTCCTGGGAATCAACAGTAACTGGGGAAGGAATCTGAAGACTGTAATTTTTTTTTTTTAAGGGCCTGGAATTTTGCAGAGAAGGCAGGACAAGGTTCCCCTCTCAGCCAACCAATTGGGAAAGTGTTGGGAGAAGGGGAGCATCATAAAGGCTGCCTCCTCCCTCACAACAGACAGAC
The DNA here is from genome assembly GCF_003597395.2 of Chelonoidis abingdonii. Taxonomy (NCBI): domain Eukaryota; kingdom Metazoa; phylum Chordata; order Testudines; family Testudinidae; genus Chelonoidis; species Chelonoidis abingdonii. Next base: position 240,781,322 of record NC_133770.1, read on the forward strand.
ACTGAGGGCCTGGTCTACATTACGCGTTTAAACCGATTTTAGCAGTGTTAAATCGGTTTAACACTGTACCCGTCCACACAATGAGGCCCTTTATATCAATATAAAGGGCTCTTTAAATCGGTTTCTGTACTCCTCCCCAACGAGAGGAGTAGTGCTAAAATCGGTATTACCATATCGGATTAGGGTTTGTGTGGCTGCAAATCGACAGTATTGGCCTCCGGGCGGTATCCCACAGTGCACCATTATGACTGCTCTGGACAGCAATCCGAACTCGGATGCACTGGCCAGATAAACAGGAAAAGCCCCGCAAACTTTTGAATTGCATTTCCTTTTTGCCCAGCGTGGAGCTCTGATCAGCACGGGTGGTCATGCAGTCCCAAATCCAAAAAGAGCTCCAGCATGGACACCGTACGGGAGATACTGGATCTGATCGCTGTATGGGGAGACAAATCTGTTCTATCAGAGCTCCGTTACAGAAGACGAAATGCCAAAGCATTTGAAAAAAATCTCCAGGCTACACAGTGCTGCGTGACAAGCGTAACGGAAAGCCAAAGAATCAAATGGATGCTCTATGGAGGGAGGGAGGGGTACTGAGGACTCCAGCTATCCCACAGTCCACAGCAGTCTCCGAAAAATATTTGCATTCTTGGCTGAGCTCCCCAATGCCTGTAGGTTCAAACACATTGTCCGGGTGTGGTTCAGGGTATAGCTCGACAATTTACTCCCTCCCCCCACGTGAAAGAAAAGGGAAAGAAATCGTTTCTTGACTTCTTTCAAATGTCACCCTATGTCTACTGAATGCTGCTGGTAGACGCGATGCTGCAGCAGTGAAGAGCAGTATCCGCTCCTCTCCCCTCCTGGTGGCAGATGGGCAGTAGGACTGCTAGCGTCGTCACCATCATCAGCCCGTGAGTGCTCCTGGCTGGCCTCAGGTGAGGCTGGCCGGGGGCGCCTGGGTAAAAATAGGAATGATTCCGGTCATTCCCCAGTAGATGGTACAGAACGGCTGGTAACGTCCTCATCATAGCAACTGGGGGCTGAGCTCCATCAGCCCCCTCCCTTTCCTGTGTAAAGAAAAGATTCTGTACTGCCTGGACTATCATAGCAGCGGGATGCTGGGCTCCTCTCCCTGCACCGCTTAATGTCCTGCCTGGACTGTCATAGCAGCGGGAGGCCTGCCTCCCCTCATTTTATCTCACTAACAAGTCACTGTTTCTTATTCCTGCATTCTTTATAACTTCATGACACAAAATGGGGGGGACACTGCCACGGTAGCCCAGGAAGGTTGGGGAGGAGGGAAGCAATGGGTGGGGTTGTTGCAGGGGCAACCCCCGTGAATGGCATGCAGCTCATCATTTCTGCGGGATCTGACATGGAGCAGCTGTGCTCTCTGATACACTGGTTCTCTAGTACACTTGCCCATATTCTAGGCAGGACTGACTCTATTTTTAGAAACCATAAAGGAGGGATTGACTCGGGGAGAGTCATTCCCAGTTTTGCCTTTGCGCCCCCAGCCGACCTCAGCCAGGGGCACCCATGATAGCAGCAGACAGTACAGAACGACAGATAACCGTCATCTTATTGCCAATTTACAATGGCAGCAGACGGTACAGAACGACTGATAACCTGTCTCTGCTATCATGCAAAAGCAAACGAATGCTGCTGTGTAGCGCTGCAGTAACGCCTCTGTCAGCGGCATCCAGTACACATACGGTGTGACAGTAAAAAAAAAAAAAAGCTGAACGGGCTCCATGGTTGCCGTGCTATGGCGTCTGCCAGGGCAATCCAGGGAAAAAGGGTGCGAAATGATTGTCTGCCGTTGTTTTCCCAGAGGAAGGAATGAGTGACGACATTTACCCAGAACCACCGCAACAATGATTTTTGCCCCATCAGGCACTGGGATCTCAACCCAGAATTCCAAGGGGCGAGGGAGACTGCGGGAACTATGGGATAGCTACAGAATAGCTACCCACAGTGCAACGCTCCAGAAATTGACGCTAGCCTCGGACCATGGACGCACACCGCTGAATTAATGTGCTTAGTGTGGCTGCGTGCACTCGACTTTATACAATCTGTTTTACAAAACCAGTTTATGTAAAACCAGAATAATCCCGTAGGTAGACGTACCCTGATAGGAGAAGCCTTGTCTGCTGAACCCTGCAGACAGGAAGGCTAATTGGGAAGAATGTTCAGCTGATGGGAAGATAGCAAAAGCTTTGCAACTGACTCAGCTGTGTCCTGGGATACAACCCCCAGTCCCAGAGAGGGCTGAGACAAACTGTCTTAAGGCCAGGGGCAGAGAGTTGCTAGCGGTAGAATCCAGTTGCCATAGGAAGAGCTGAATAGGTTTTTAAGAAATGTTTCTGTAGCAGGTCCCAGGAGAAGCTGTGAGGAATTTCAAAGTCAGGGTGGGAACAGCAGAGTCCATAGATTGTACTGCTTATCTCAGAGGAAGTAAGTCTGGTTAATAGACATGGATTACTTTTAGTCTGTACAAAACATGAGCTATGCACGCTGTAAATTTCTACAGAGCATGTAGAAAAAAAATACCTTTAAATATTGACTAATTATAACCCTGTTAGTGGAGCTGCGTGAACGTTTCCAGCCCTGCCGGCCATTCTGTTGACTGTACGTTGCATTCTGATGTGGGTGTTTTTTCAGATGAAGGTAACTAGAGGCACTGAATTGGGATTTGGAAGACCTAGGTTCAGTTCACTGCCCTGCCACAGACTTCCACTTAGGGTGAGATTTGTGAAGATCTGTTTGGAAAAATCACACTATGCGCCTACCTGCATCTTTGGGCATCAAAATTCCTTTAAAAATCTGGACCTTCCTGTCCTGTGCCTTAATTGCCTATCTGTAAAAAAGGGATGCTGTTCCAGGAAGTAGGCCTGCTGGTCAGGTTATCTCCATTTGTTCTCAAGAAGGAGAAGAGCATCTCTGTGCACAAACTCACCAACCTGGTGAGAAGGGCTTTAAACTAGATTCAAAGAACAGAGGTGACAAAACCCACAGGTAAACATACAAATAGCAACCTTAACAGAAGGCTAGACTGGAGGGTGGGGGGAGACATGCAAAATTATAACAGGGTTATAGAAGCAATGAAAATGAAATCCGTGGGGACGGGGAGGTGTTGCATTGTACATCAAGAACATACTGATGGTGCACCCCATAAGACTTTATGAAAATATGCTAATGAATGTACATATGACATAACTGGAATGTTTTATGCTACATATGTCATGTAACATGTCTCTGTAAAGGTTATGATCTACTGAATCTATTAATCCTATTTGTATGCATGTATCATTTTTATATTTGAAGTTATGAATACTGGCTGTGTACTTGCTTGATTATTTTTTTTTAAGAAGCCTTTTTAAAGCATTTGGTCAGCTTAAATGTGCAAATTAAGTGCCCAATCAAGAAGCACTTAGTGGACAATGGATCTTGGAAGGCTCCAGTCCACATAAGAACCCTACATGAGGATTTTAAGGTCACATGTGAACCATGGCTGCTACCTGTAAGTTCTGACTCATGGACATGTGACTCCAAAACTCCATTTGTAGCTGGAATTCTACATGGGGAGGGAGGGGGAGTCTATACAAGACAGAGTCTATTTAAACCCCTGGGAGACCCCTTCATTTTGTTTTCAGCTGGCTCAAGAGAGAGCCCCTCCACCCTCAAGGAAACCTGGGGGAAAAAAACTAGGACAAAGGACAGTAACTATAGGGGGGGGGTGAGTGATTGCTATCCCCAGACTAGAAGGGGACTAGTCTTTAAAAGGAAATTTACTGGAACTTTTCTGAGGGTGAAGTTTTTATCTGTATTCAGTTTTCTTACTGTATTAGGCATAGACTTAAGGGTTTATTTTATTTTACTTGGTAATTCACTTTGTTCTGTCTGTTACTACTTGAAACCACTTAAATTCTACTTTCTGTATTTAGTAAAATCACTTTTTATTGATTAATTAACCCAGAGTATCTATTAATACTGGGGGCAGGGGTCTGCAAACAGCTGTGCATATCTCTGTATCATAAAGGGCAAACAATTTGAGTTTACCCTATATAAGCTTTATACAAGGTAAAACAGATTTATTTGGGGTTTGGACCACATCAGGAGTTGGGCATCTAAATGTTAGACAGGAACACTTCTTAAGCTGCTTTCAGTTTAAGCCTACAGCTGTTAGGGGATGTGGTTCAGACCTGGGTCTGGCTTTGCAGCAGGCTAGCGAGTCTGGTTCAAACCAGGCAGGGCACTGAAGTCCCAAGCTACCAGTGCAAGAAAGCAGGGGCAGAAGTAGTCTTAGCACATCAGTTGACAGCCCCAAAGGGGGTTTCTGTGATCCAACCCGTCACATAAACAATTATTCTGAAGATAAAAAAAAAAGGGTGTGTGTGTGTGTGTGTGTAAAAATAGAGCTCCTACTATGTGCCACCAAATCAGGAAGAGGAGAGGGATGAGGCATTTCTAGAACTACCCAGACATCTTTTGGAAAAGTAATGACAACACACAAAAAGTCCAGGAAGTTCTTGGAATGCATTGCAGACAACTTTTTTTTTATTTCAGAAAGTGAAGGAAATTATCACACTGCCATTTTAGACTTGATCCTGACCAACCGGGAGGAACTGGTTGTGGATGTGAAGGCAGAAGGCAATTTCATGAAAGTGATCATAAAATCTATCATTTCATGATTCTAGGGGAAGGCAGGACAATGGGCTTCCAAAAACTTCAGAAGTGGTAATAAGGTCCTACGGGAAGAAAATTGATGGGATAAAGGAGTTCAGGAGAGATTACAGTTTCTCACTGAGACAACATTACATGCATAACTACCAACTGTTCTGGTGCAAAGAACACATAGGAATAATAGAGGCTGATATGACCTGAAAATCAAAAAGGAATCCTGCAAAATGTGGAAACATGGATGAATTGCTAAGGAAGAATAAAAAAATAACATGAGCATGTAGAGACAAAATCAGGCGTGAAATGAGATACACCTAGCAAGGGACATAAAGGACAATAAGACATTCTTTACATACATGAGGAGCAAGAGAAAGACAAAGGAAATTATTGGCTCTCTGAGTGGGGGAAGGATAACTGATGACAGCAAGAAGGCTGAGCTGTTTAGTGAATACTGAAGCAAATAAGCATTAAAGATTAATGCTGACCAGATACTCAACACAATTAATATGAACAAGAAGCAGAGAAGAACAGAAGACAAAATAGAAAAAGAATAGACCGAAGAATGTTTAGATAAGTTAGATGTATTCAGATCAGTAGGACCTGATGAAATTCATCCTAGGGTACTTCAGGAACCAGGTGAAGCAATTTTGGAACCATTAGAGTAACAGGGTGGCTTGCTCCCATGGAGAGCATGGTGTTGTGCCAACCCTGATTACAGGATGAGCCTCATCTCAATGGGATCAGGAAATACCTTCTAAAGAGCAGCAGGTGGCTGCTCAGGAAAGAAGCTGGCAGAGCTGTAGCTCGCTGGAAGCAGAAGTAGCTGCAGGGACTGATAGCTTTTGCAAAGACTTGGAATTGTCTCCAGCTCTGGGAAAGGGCTGAGAACCTCCAACTACAGGGAAAGATGGTGAACTAGGGTTGCAGCCAGGAGGGTCAGTGTATGCTTTAAGAGTGAATAAATTGTACCCCAGGTGGTGAATGTTTAACTTCTTTTTGAGCTGTCTTGAGTGTTGGTTAAGGCTTGGGGGTGGGGGGAGCAGTAGATGTGATGCATCTGATTTTTTTAGTAGGATTTTTTTCTTTTACATTGTCATAATCAAACTAAGGAAATGCGGTCTAGATGGAATTACCATAAGGCAGGTGCACAACTGGGGGAAAGTACTACCTTTTGAATATAGTATCAATGGTTCACTGTCAAACTGGGAGGATGTATTCTAGCAGAGGTCCCATTAGAGGTATGTTATGGGTTCACTTCATTACCCTTCTCTGGTGCCTTTTAAAAAATAACTCCCATAGAGTAGCTGGAGACCCAGAGTTCAGTCTCTAAGGATTTTCAGTAAGGATTGCACAGGATCAACCTCCCCACATTCAAGTCCCAAAAAGAACTAAATAAATGAACTTAACTAAATAACTTTATAAAATCTTATGATGAAACAAATCTAATTTTTACAGCATGACATCGCTATTTTATAGCCTAGACATATCTTCAATTATACATAAAGAAAACAAATTAAAATCTGAAAAGTTTAGTACCCACAAAAATACAGTGAGAAGAAACTGAAAGTTCCCAAAAGCTTAGGTTTTGTTCACCTAAGTTTGTTAGTCTTTGATCACTACATCTGTACAGTTTGCTGAGTCTAAAACATCTTCCTTCCACTTGCTTGTAGGAATCTTCAGTTGGAATCCATGCAGACTCTTCCTCTGCTGATATCACTGCTAGCCAGTCAGCTAACTGATTAACCAACCACTCAGTTAAGCGGTCTTCTGCAAAGCAGCTACCCTGACTGCTTGCCCGCATGGAGTTCAGCAACAGGGAACCTACTGGAGCATACCCAAAACTACTGCACTCAATCCAGAAGCTTCTGGATGTGGCGTGCTTAAACTGCCTAGCAGCAATGACCCATACACAGCTCACTCCTACCTCCACCCCCATGGTTTCTTATAAAGAGATCTCCCTATTAGGCACATGGGTTACACAAGCACTTTGGAGGACAGGATTAAAATTCAAAAGGACCTGGATAAATTGATCTGAAATCAACAAGGTGAAATTCAATAAAGAAGTGCAAAGTACTTCACTTAGGAAGGAAAGGTCAAATGGACAACTACACAAAGGGGAATATGTAGTTAAATGGTGTTACGTGCCTGAGTGCTCTACAGGGACGAGACACACACACACAGTGAGTGATATGGCTTTTAATGAAGGTAAAGAAAACACACCCGCAACGGGGACTCTGCACGTTGCTAACTCAAAGCGGGGAGCGAGTCCAAAGCAGCAAAACAAATTCTGATAAATATAACTTTATGCTAATAGCATGTAAAGCAGCTCATACATAGGCATGTGGGAGCTTTCCCACAACTGGGCTATCTCTTATGGCAAAGGGCCAGGCTTTTCCAAACACGCCGGGCTTCCCAGGCTAAGCGGTTCCAACCGGCTACAAACAGCATATGCTAGTATACAGCAACCTTTAATAACCTGTCCTTGAGAAGGCGAACAGCCTTAGCTAAACCACAGTAACAAAATCTTCCGCAGTCCCTTACAGCGGTTTTTTAGTGAAAAGCCAAATGCTCCAAAACCATAACATTTTGTTTTGTATATGCTGCCTCCAGTGCCTCCTGAGAGTTGCAGTTTGGTTGCCTTTGGTCCTCATTCTCCTCTATGGGTCAGCCTTCCATCTGGACCACACCTCCCATGACACATGACAGCCAGGGACTCTTATGAAGCACTGCCTCCCAGTGCTATCATTGTGCGTCATGGAAGATGTCATCCAACTAGTCAATGTGGATGATAAAGGACAGCAGGCGCATGAGGCACCCAAACTCCACTCCCATAAAGCACATTGGCAGCATTCCAAATTAATAATTTCAGTATTTGCATTTCTCTTCCAAAATCATAATTTTTCACAGGAAAAAAAAAACATTTTCCAACTGGCTGTAGTCCCTACTCTGTTTAATTTTTTTTTTAAAAAAAAAAGAGCGGGGGGGAGCATGAAGATGTGTTACAATTCATCTTATCTCATGCTGGTCTACAGGGTGGATCCTAAAAAAGTCCAACACCAGTAGATTTTACCTTCCTCTCATTCCAGGTGAGATTCATCCCAGTGAAGAGAGCCAGCACAAAACAGATGCACAATATACATTCCACTTAATCCTGCAAACCAGCTTAAGTGGTGTATAGGCCTTGATCTGGCCTTCTGCATGGGGTGAATTCTACCTTTTAGGAATAAGGACATGTAAAGATTTCCAATGAATAATGGCCCACATCCTCATCTGGTGCAAATCAGCATAGCTCAATTGATTTCAATAACAAAATGTAATATAATGTAAGGAACTCTAATGGAAATAGCTCACACCTTTCAAGATTTGGAGCTAAGATTGAGTAACTATTGTGTATTGATTTGAGATGGAAAAAGAGTATTATGCTCCTAATACTGATTAACCAATTCATTGTCTATGTTCTGTGCCTTATTCTTATGTCTAGCAACAGGTTGTACTGACCTATTGTTGTTGTTTTAAAATGTGTTTTCTTTATTAACAAAAATTTAATTAGAAAATCCCACATGCATCTGGGCATGAACATTCAGTGCTGATATGCAGACAGATAAACTAATCCCTTCAGGTTGTAATTATTAAGGTCACCAGGGAAATAATTAAATGACGTTTCAAGTGGAGCAGTTAAACCATACCTGATATAAATCAAGCATTTTTGTTCCTACTTATGGTGTTTATTGAGCCTGTGGGAGTATAGTCAAGCAAACATAAATGTTAAAGCATTAGACTGTTTAGATCAACAGAATACCTGTAATGTGCATTTCCCGTTATTGTTATCACTGATTATTTATAGAACAATCAGAATGTGCAATGTGCTTTACAGACACATAGAACAGACATAGTCCGTGTCCTAGATAGTTTACTATCTAGGCTGGGATTTTCAAAAGTGCTCAGCAATGAGCTAACTCTGCTTTCATTGTATTCAGTGAGAGCAGACTTAGGCCAACCCTGAGTAACCCTGTTCTTCGTGCTCCATTTGTTTCACCAGTTCATAAAGTATCAGTGCATGTGATAGTTTTAAACAAATACAAGACAAACCATACAGGCTTCATATTGTGAATGGATCTCAGCTATCACTTTTGTGATGAATAACTTAAACCTTCATGTAATGTCCATAAATACTGCCTAACAGTAGTACATTTCATATGTAGATCTTAATGCACTTTACAAAGGTGGAGGGGAGCGCTTTAGCTATCAGAGAAAGGCACAGCAAGATTCAATGGCTGGAAGTTGAAGTTATTAAGAAGCCAGACCGCCTGTTCCAAAACCCCCGACCAGCCGCGTAGCGTGTGGGTAGGGGTAAGACGGCGCACTTGATCTTTTAGCAGCCCATTCAGGCGCTCTATGAGGCCACTGGCGGTGGGCGTATATGGAAGATGAAAATGCCAGGCTACAGCCACATCCGCGGCCCATGTCCGGACCGTTTGGGCCGTAAAATGGGTGCCTGGTCACTCTGCACGTAGTCATCGGCATCCGCGCGGCGTCCCATAGCGCGCACAGAGCTGCTGTAGGGGCCGCCAGCGTAGTCGTCGCCGAGGCAGCAGCGCTGGGATGCACAAACAGCAGGCCGGTGTAGGTATCTACAGCTGTAAAGACGTATTGCCAGCGTCGTTCTTGCAGTGGCGGTAACGGGCCGATGTAGTCGACCTGCCAGTCTTGACACGGGCCCGTCGCCCGGTAAATGTGTTCCGGCGGGTTCTGGAAGGGCAATCGGCGCCAGCCGGGAGCAGATCGAGCACCCCGCTCGGGCCGTACGGCAGGCCGAGAGGGGGATGGTGCATGGTGCCTTGGCGCAGGGCCGCGTATTGCGTCGCACGGGCCCCCCGGTGGCCTCCGTCTACGTGGTATTGTTCAGCCAGCTGGATGACCTCCCCCTCGGGCCATGTCGTCCGCTGCTGCATTCCAGCGAGATTCGGTCGTCTGGGCTTTCGTGTGGGCGTCTACATGCCGCACGGCCAGGGAAGCTTGTCGGGCGAAGGCGAGGAGCTGCCTCCATGGTGCTCCCCATAACGGTCGCCCTGCCAGTGCCCACTCCTTGGCTTCCCAAGCAGTCACCCACGTCCGGAGGCCTTTGTATAACACCCAGCTGTCAGTGTAGAGGTATACCCACGGCGGTGCAGTCTCAATGGTGAGGGTGGCAGCCCATAGCTCAGCCCACTGACTCGAGCCAACCGTGCCCCACGCCATGACCACTACATCTGCATAGGGGGCAAATGCCACCGCCCGCCACTGTCGGGTCCCCTGGGCAGTGTAGGCTGCAGACCCGTCCGTGAACCAGGCGTGCTCCTGTTCCTTTCTTGATAACTGTTCGACAGGGGGCGCCTCCCCTACTGGGGATGGGGGCACCGGATCTTCCACCGGTGGCAGTTCATCCATCAGGGAGGGTACATATTCGAAAGCAACCACTCCCAGCAGTGCGGCATAGGGGGTGGAGATGGAGGGCTTACCTAGCAACATACGCTGCTGCAAGTAATGCTTCCATTTAAAATGGGTGGTACTCTGCGCCACGCCCGTTTGTGTTTGGGCAGGGTCCTCCACCCACCGTCCTAGGGGGATGGGCGTGTGGACTACCACCGGCGCAGGACCAGTAATGTGCTCAGTGTCCTGCAATGCCCATACCACCGCCAGTATCTGTTTCTCCAGCGGGGTATAGCTGGGTTCCGCCCCCTTCAAAGCTCGGGACCAAAAGCCAATGGGTTCCTTCTGCTGTCCACCCGCTGGTTGCCAGAGGCCCCAAGAAGCCACATCCACCACGGTCGTAACCTCGAGTTCGAACGGGAGGCCTGGCTGGGGGGCGTGGAGCCGTGCGTGTGTGAACAAGGCATCCTTACACAACTCAAAAGCAGTCTGGTGGTTCCGCGCCCAGTGCCAGGGCGCTGCCTTGCGCACTAGGATTTGCAAAGGTCGCATAAGAAAGGCCAGGTGGGGAATGAGCGCGCGCCAAAACCCCAACAAACCGAGGAAGGCTTGCAACTCCCGCTTGGTCTGGGGCACAGGATAGGCTTGCACAGTTTGGCGTACCTTAGGAGGGATCTGCCGTTCCGGTCCTGCCCAAAGAACACCCAAAAAGACTACTGCCTGGGCGGGCCCTTGTATCTTTTTCAGGTTGATCGTCCACCCTCGCGTCTCCAGGCCCTCCATCGCAGCATGCAAGGCATCGGTCACAATTTCTTGAGAGGGGCCGGAGACCATAACATCATCTATACAATGGTGATGATAGGTCTGGGGCGGCCACTGCACCCAGGCCAAGTCGGCGCTTACTAGCTGGTGGCAGATGGTAGGAGAATGCTTCCACCCCTGCGGCAACAAGGCACGTAGACGGCAAAACAGATTATGACGAGAAAGGAGAAAGTGCACGCTGGTCAGAAGGTGTGAAAACTGACGCAGGCAATGCAGGGGCATGGTTCTGCGTGAGTATCACCATTCAGATTAAGGGAGCCACCTAGCTAGAGAAAAGAAGAAATGCGTTATTGGCCTGGACCGGGTAGGAAGTCAGATGCAATAAAAGGCATTTGCCAGATCCAGCACGGCGTGCATGGTTTGGCCATGGCGTGCCAAAAGCATCACATCAGGTGCTTGTCTGGACAACTGCAGTCAGGCGGGGGGGGGTCACTTTTAAGCGGTCTCGTAGTCGACCGTCATTACGCAACGTCATGTCTGCGCGTTCGCACGGACCAGATGGGGCTAGTATAGGGGTTAGGGGTCGGCCTAATAACCTCGCATCCACAAGGCAGCAACCATTTTCAGTGTGTATCGCGCTCCCGCCCCTGGGAGGCGGTACATGCTTTTGAGTGGACTATGGACAGTGGGAGGGGCAGCAACTACAGGTTCGCACCGTGGGGGCGCCCCGCAAATCGTAGGGTCCGCACTTGCCCGCACCCGTTCCGCACAACATACCGGGCATGGCCGAAGGACGAACAGGCCATATTAGCGTGTACGGGGGGCGAGCCCGGAGGACGTCGATGCCGCGGGCGCGGAGAGAGTGGGTGAGCGTGGGGCCCGCGACCGGGCGCGGGCTGGGCTGGGGGGAGAGGGTGGGAGCCGGGTCTGCGTAAGGAGGGCGAGGAGCTTTCCCCAAAGTCAAAGTGACTGTAACCTCATATGCCGGGTTTCAGCCTCACCAGGGGCCGTGGGGGGGGCGTGGCAGTGGAGGTGCGGAGAAGGTGCGGTCACTGTGCGGGCGGCTGGTGTCCGGAGAGGGGGCGCGCAGGAGACGTGTGGATGCCGTGGCCCCTGGGCCAACGAATCCTCGGCAGGGGTAGGGCGTCGCGGGGTCGGCCGTCGGGCGTGGCGCCTGCGCGCGCGGGTAGCGGGGGTGGGCGGCGCGGCGGACGCGAGCGCGGGGCGCGGAGGGCCGGGGGCGGCGAGCTGCCCGTCGGAGGGTGAGGAGAGTGGGGGTGAGGCGTGCGAGTTGGCGGCGGAGGGAGGCGGGGAGGCGGTGCGTGGGCGCGGGGGCGTGGCGGGGTGGGTGGCGGTTGGTCGTTGGGTGGCGCCGTGGCGTGTCGTCGCGCGGTGCGCGCCCGTGCTCGCTGGAGCCGCAGCCTGCACCATCGTGGTACAGTCAGCGTAGGTTTCCTGCTCCCTACTCTTCACCTGCGGGATGCCGCTGGTAAGAGTCGAACCCACAGGACCCCTCCTCGCCGGCCCACCCCGCCGCACCGCCTCCCCTTCTCACTCCCTGCCGGCTGTCTCGGCTTCCGCCCTCGCTCCCTTTCCGGCACGCGCGGCACCGGCCTCTGCGTCGCGCCCCGCGCCAAGGCGTCTCCAACTGCATGAAGGGTGGCTGCCAATTCGCCGACCCGCCCATCCTCGCTGCCGATGACTGACGGGGCGGCAGAGGAGGGAGGGGCGTGTGGAGGCTCTTGTTCTATGGTTTTGGCAGTCAGCAAAATAGCGGCCTTGTGGTGACTTTAGTTGGACCGGCATGTCATCGGGCCCGGTTCATACCTCCCGTGCACCGCGCGCGGGAGGCCATTAGCGGCCAGCTGGGCGCGAGGGCCTGCGACGCCGCTTCAGCTATGGTTTCCAGTGGGCCTATCTCATGGCCGTCCAATTCCCCTGTGAGGGGAGGCTGTTGCTATTATCAGCGTCTGTCAAGATCCAGCGGGGGTAGAGTGACGGCGCGATTCCTTCTGTCCTTGACACCCCCATTCGAGGTACGTCGCATCGGTTATGGGTTTTGGGCGAATGGATAGCATGTTCCGCATGGGAACGGGCGGAGGGGGGGTACCCGCAACCAGAAACACTGTGCAATCCGTGTGCATGCACGCCCCAACTGTGGTTGGCGATTCATACCGCGGAGCAGAGCACCTACGTCTGTCCCGCGTTGTGGTCCCGCACACTCGGTCCAGCCAGCGCAGCACCCACCTTTCTCACTGGCTCCTGCCGGGGAACGTCTCTGACGATCGCTCGCTGGCTACTGGTCTTGGCGTAGGTCCGCCACACCTCGGCTGGAGCCGACCGCTTCAGCCCCAGTTCATTTCTTCCACGGCGAGCGTGGGAGTTTACTCTTTGACTGCGCCGGCTCGTGCTCGCATCCTCACTTTCTGAGGAGGGACGACCCCAAAGTTCCCGTCGCCACGCCGGCACGGTCCCCAAAACGGGAGTGGCTGTCCAGCACGGATGGCTGTTGTTACGTGGTTCCGCCCAAGCTTGAGCCATCTCCCGTTGGCCTACCCGCTTACCCCTCCAAAAAAAAACATCCGCCGCGGCAGCTCCTGGGCTTGCGCTCGGCTTGGGAGGTGACAACGGCTTGTCGCTATGGCCCGGGCATCAGCCTGGGCGGCACACTCCTGCAATCTTTCCCTCCGCAGGGCTCGCTGCAGCTGCGGACACCCCTGTCAGAATTCTGGGCTTCCCGGAAGGCGCGTCATCCCTGGAGGACATCCCAACCTCGCCCATAGCCTCAGCCTTTCTGGCTCCTGCGAGCGCCCGGTAGTCACACGTGCGCTCAGCCTCACTGTAAAGGCCTTACGTCCGCAGCCTGTGTGTCGCCGTGGCGACACCCCCGGCCGCCTGCCTCATTCCTGGCCTCAGCAGGCGCTGGCCACCCTGCCAAAACCCCACGCTATGGCCCCAGCGTTCCGTACTCTGGGGCCACCCAGGGGTATGCGCTGTTAGTGACAGCGGTGGTTTCCCCGGTGGACCCTACCTTCGCCACAACGGGCATTGTCCGCAAGCACCCTGCTCGCTGCGCCCACAATTTACGTGGCCTGAGTGCTCTACAGGGACGAACACCACACACACAGTGAGTGATATGGCTTTTAATGAAGGTAAAGAAAACACACCCGCAACGGGGACTCTGCACGTTGCTAACTCAAAGCGGGGAGCGAGTCCAAAGCAGCAAAACAATTTCTAGTAAATATAACTTTATGCTAATGGCATGTAAAGCAGCTCATACATAGGCAAGTGGGAGCTTTCCCACGTCTGGGGCTATCTCTGGTGGCAAAGGGCCAGGCTGGCAGCACTTTCCCAAACACACAGAAGCTCCCAGGCAAAGCAGTTCTGACCAGTTACATACAGCAGGCACTAGTACACAGCAACCTTTAATAACCTGTCCTTGAGAAGGCGAACAGCCCTAGCTAAACCGTAACAAAATCTTCCACAGTCCCTTACAAATGGTAGTAGTGGTGAAAAGGATCTGGAGGCTATACTGGATCACAAATTGAAGAGTCACAATGTGATGCAGTTGCAAGAAAGGCTAATATCATTCCTGGATTTATTAATAGGAATGCCATATGTAGAACATGGGTGGTAACTGTCCAGGTGTACTTAGCACTGGCAAGGCCTTAGATGGAGTCCTGTGTCCCGTTCTGGATGCTGCACTTGAGGAAAGATGTGGATAAAATAGAGAGAGTCTAGAAAAGAGCAACAAATGTGCTAAGTTTATAAGGCATCTGAGGAAAGGTTGTTAAAAGTGGTTAAGCTTTTTCTTGAGAAACGAAGTCTGAGGGGGGGAACTGATAAATCTTCAAATATGTTAGCTGCAGAAGGCAATGATTAACTGTTCTTCATATCCACTAAAGGTAGGATAAGAAGAAGGGGCTTAGTCTGCAGCAAGGGAGAACGAGGTTAGATGTTCAGAAAATTTCCAATTATAAAAGTAGTTTAAGCTCAAATAGGCTTCTGAGGGAGGCTGTGGAGTCCTCATCATTATAGCTTTTTAATAACTGGTTGGACAAACGCCTGCCAGAGAGGTTTAAGTATACTTGGTCCTGCCTCACTGCAGGAAGCTGAACTTGACGACCTCTACAGGTCCCTTCCAGCCCTACATTTCTATGTTCCTATTATAAGAAACCATATAAATGCCTAGATAGATACACGTGGTGGTGTGGCGGCAGCAGGAAATACTGCATTTCTTTTAGTTCCACTGTTGCTGAATGTGGGGAAGGCAGGTCTATCCCCTCTCTGTGGGAAAAAATCCACATGAATTAGAAGGGGTAATGAATTCACCTGCAGTCCTCCACATCCTTCCACAAGATTGGAGGGCAGGATGTAGGAGGCAGGAGGGAGCCAGCTGGTTGTTCTGGAAGACATTTGAACCAAGAGACATGTTAGACTACCCTTGCGCTCCAGAACAAAGGATATGGGAAAAGGGGAAGGGGAGTTCTATGGTGAGACAGTAATTGGCAAAACTTTATGGTTTACTCTTCAAACTCATTAGCATTTTCAGGTTCATGCAAAGCTAAAACTTCAGGCAAACTTGGAGAGCTATGACTCTAATCCGCTTCTTCAGGTTCACAGAAAGCTATGTTAAATTTAAATTAAACACACATTTCCCCATTATTGGCACTAACGAAAGTTTGTATATATTTAAAATGTCAGGTCCATGGAATTGCATTTAATTCTAGGATTTATGAATGAATTTCATCATCCTGTTCCTAAGCACTTGAGAATTCATGTCTGTGTTGAGGACGGAGGTACACAATGGCATCCCTAGAACATGAAAAAAGACTAGCCTTTTGCTGGATTCAGAGGCTAACTTGATGTAAATAAAAGTGGCGATATTCTTTGGACCAAAATTATATCCCTTTTCATAAGGATGTTACTGGAACTATTCTGCTGATTTGGACTAAGTGGCTGAATTAAAATACTTAGAGGTATAGTTACATTGGTTACTGAACTTTAAAAGTAATCTTTCACATTTAACTGTAAATTAAACACTAGCCTGGGAACTATGGAAATATGAGCCATGTCTCTCCCACTTCATAAAATGGTATAAATTCTCTTTTTTCTGGTGATTTATTACAGTGATGTCGTCTATGCTGTTGCCTCTCAGTCTGTGCTTACTAAACTTGATGTAGTTGATCATTCTTTCTGTTGCTTTAAATCATCATGACTTCAGGAAACATAATTAAAGATAATGTATAGCAGTATCTTGGCTTTCTTACCTGTTGTAGGTAGAAGATATTTCCTCTTCTGGCACAGATGAAAGTCTGTTGACTGCAATCTGTCTTGGCCATTTTAATGGTAAGGAAAATCATACCTCAGCTATTGTAATCTCCTTTTCTCTGGCCTTGTCACTAGCCACATTGCCTGCCTTAAGTAAATTTAAAACACTACTGCTAAGATTATCCTCCTATCTTGTGTCTCTGACCATTTCACCCCTGCATCTTCAGTATGTGTTTTCCCTCTTCTGACTGGCTCTCCTCCACTGCATCACACACAATCTCCTTGCTTTTGTTTTAAAGACCCTTCACCACTTGCCCCTACTGATGCCTGCCTCAATAGCCAACTTTTCAGCTTCTTTTTCAAGCATCTTTGGGCATTCTCCCATGCTAACCCCAACACATGGGGAATGACTTCCCGTAATACTTCAGAAAGTCCACATCTTACTCTTTTAAATCCCTCCTTAAAACCTACCTCTCTGCCTTAATGCCTACAGATCACCACAGTCTGCCATTGGCTAGGCAAACAGAAAGCTAAACTTCTACTTTCCTGTTGAACTCCACTGGGACAGATCCTCAGCTGTTAATTGTCCTAGCTCCACTGTCACAGCTTTCAATGGAGCTATTTGCACCAGCTGAGGATCTGCCCCATGCCTTTTGATGAAGTCACCATCCCAGCCCCTACCCAAATCTGATTTGCCTTTTATCCTCTCTGACTCCTAAATTGTAAGTTCTCTGTCTTTGTTACTTGGCAGTACAGTGCATACCACAATAGGGGCCTCCTCCTTGTCCAAAGTTCCCCAATGCTACTATAATCGAAATTATATAAGATCTGCATGGTTCAGAATCTTATGTTTGTAATAGACTATCTACCATAGCTCCTGGCAACCACTTTTGTTCTAAACTTTTGCACTGTACGGTTCTTAGATGTGCTCACTAATGGATGATCTTATCCTGAAATTGAATAAAATATCATCCAAATTATGATAAATCATTTATACAGTGTCTAACTGGCAATGTGCTCACATGTTTGCTTGAGGAAGTTCCACATGGACAAATGTGCATGCAGATAAGCTCATCTAAATGTGAAAATTTATCCCAGATGGATTTAGTCTTAGTGATGCGTGATACTAACCATGAGTGACATCTAAAAATAATCCCCCAAATGTTAAGATGCTCCTGCAAACTTTATGTAAAATATAGTTAAGGTTTATTGAAGTTGCACATGTGGATTTGGGCTTGGTTCTTTTGAGGATGAAAAGCCAGTGTTAGCCAGGGCATGATACTTTGGCCATATTGTGTGTGTGTGTGTGTGTGTGTGTGTGTGTAATGAGATAAAAGCAGTGCCTCGTGCACACAAGCCTCAGGGTTCATAACAAAAATATCACCACAAACCTGCCATTTAAAAACAGAAGCAATAATAGCATAATTAGTAAGGCCAGAGCTGGTGTAGAGCTGAATACAAAATTTCTTCATCATTCCATTCTCTTCACCAGAGCTGGCCTACCAACCTATATAGACAAACTCCCCAAGTTAACATCATGTACACGTGCCATAAATCTGAAAGGTATACAAAAAAAAATGCTGAGTGTCACTTCTTGAAAGAATTTAGCAGTTGTGTCAATCATACGTTGATAATAGCAAGGCTTTAGCATGGGAAATCCTGACTCATATCTTCTCAAGACTGTCATGGATTGGTTAGCTCTTCCAACACTGCCTCTGAACTGCCATGATAACTCACAGAGCAGATTTTTTTGTTGCACTTGGAGGTCTCATTTATTTTTCTGGATAATAGGCAACCAATGCAGTGCGGTTCCAATTGGATTGTAGCTGAAGGCCCTCAAGAGGGAAACAAATGAAGTTTGTATCTATTGAATGCCTCAAGTTAAGAGCTTTTCAGTAATATAGCTTACTAGTCATGAAAGCAAGGCAACATCTGGTGGAAATATTGGAAATCCTGACTAGTCTGGAGGTGAGAAGTCACAGTTCATGACTGCTTAAACACTGACTTTTAACTTAAAACTTAGACAAGTCATACTGGAGTTACAAATCTCAGGGCTAATTCTCTTCTTTATTTTGATTTTACACTAGTGTAATTCCATTAACTTCAATGGCAATAATAAATAGCCCCATCCATAGTCACCTTTATCCATCTACAGGCAATTGAGTGGGCAGTGGCCTGGCTCTGCTCATCAGCTCTAGGTTAGCTTCCTCTTCTACTAACAGGCAGGTCTCAATTCCCTATGGCTTTGGAATTTGTGGTCCTGTCAATCAGGAACTTGGGTATGCAAAAATCTCCCTGTGGCAGCAAGTCTGGGAATCCGGATCAACTCCGAGACCCTTCCCACTCGCTGGTTTTCAGACCTTGGACTAGTCCAAGCTCAAACATCTACATTGGTATTTTTAGCCCTGTGAGCTCAAGTCAGTTGACTGGGCTCTGAGACTTGCTGCTGAGAGTCTGTCTTTGCTGTGTAGACATACCCATACTGATCCTACAAAGAGCAGAACAAACCAAGAACATCACACACACCCTGCCAACCAAACCTAGGATAGAGCTCAACATGGAGTCTCTGATTCTCCCTCCAGGTTTTGCTTCCTTGCATGACTTTGGGGCTCATAATGTCACACAAACATTGTCCCACTCAGTATCTTCCAAATGTAGCAGAACTTTATTTTAGGCAAGCTAATTAATGATTATTTCCATCTGTTAAACCAAAATGTAGAAACAAAAGAAATCTATAGAGAACTTTGTCAAAAATGTGAAAATATTTTCACTCATCACCTGGATTTCTCATGGAGAAGGAGGGAAGAAGCAGCCTTGCATTTCTGTATATATATTTTTGTTGATCTTGGCCTTACTTTGTTTTAATACCAGATGTTATGAGACACAAAGGTGAGTTATTAAAAAGCTACTTATCTTGTTAAAGTGAACTACTTTTGCTGCTAAGCCAGGTTTTACAGAAGCAAAATACTGAAGCACCTCAGAGCTGTATTTGTGTCCCATGCACTTTTTTTTTTTTTAAGATGACATCAGTGGAAATACTCCTTGGTTTTTTTTGAGAATATATTTGTATAACAAGTGCACATACTCAGACATATTTTCCTTTTACTTAAATAATGCTGGATTCTTTGCTTTTATTACATATATCTACAAGGGTCTCAACAATTTTAAAAACTGAGCTAAATCCCAAAGTCCTTAGGAAAAATTCCTGTTTAAGTCAATAGGCGTTTTGTATGAGTAAAAATGGTCAGCAATTGACCCTATATATAAGGTCACTTAATTCACGATATTGCGGATCCCACAATATTAGGCTTCCACTGTAATTTTGACAGTGGGAGCCCCCGATCTTTGCCCCATGCAGCTGGCAGTGGAAAAATTGTAATGGATCTTATTACTGCAAATAATAAAGGCCATTATTACTTTTCTGCAATTTTCCATGGCTTGTCAGCAACTCAGCTGCAACTTTTGGACAATCATCCTGGGATAGCAGTAG
Organism: Chelonoidis abingdonii; assembly: GCF_003597395.2. NCBI lineage: Eukaryota > Metazoa > Chordata > Testudines > Testudinidae > Chelonoidis > Chelonoidis abingdonii. Next base: position 240,800,934 of record NC_133770.1, read on the forward strand.
GGCCTTACCTATATATAATATTCATACACACACACATATAAATGTAATTAAGGTTATTTAATTAGAATACCTAAAAGTAAGTGAATGTTCAGTTAAGGTATCCTTCTTTAACATACCTGAATGTGATTGGGGGACAGATTGGGAGCTAATTATTTTCAATGATGGAGTCTCCCACCCCGAAATAGGCCCCATATATCTCCAGTACACTATATGCAGTGTTCCTTGTGATCCCAATTTAATGCAAAACCATAACTGATACCTCAGCAATTAATCCATATGTCTGTTAGACATCTGTGCACTGGTGAACTCTGTGGTATGTTTCTTGAAAAGAACATGAGGTTGGAGTTAAGATTGTGTTTATACATATAGCAAATCTTCACAACTGAACTATGCCTAGCTATCCTGGTCAGTCAGTATGCCAAGCTATTATCTATTTTAGGATTTCATACACCCATCATCATAGTATTTAAGTAGGTATCATCTGGCTTGATGCTGACCAGCCTCAGCTGGCGTGGGAAAGACAGGTGTATTAGATCATCAACTGGTATAAATCAGGCAAATGTACATGGAATTATGCCAGTCTTCACCTGCTGAAAATGTAGTCAAGAAAATGTAAGTAAAAACATCCCTTGCCAAAATGTGCCAGGTATAAAATGGCTTACTGTATATTCAAAATGCAAACCTTGGTAGAATTGGAGTTGAAAAAATAAGTTGAGTTGCTTGTGAAATAACAAGTGAACAATCCTAACAATTATAGGGGAACGTTCTCAGACTTCCCTGGAGAGGCTCAGGGGCTTCAATTCCCTCAGTACAGCTGCAAGCGCGTTGTGTGAGATGACAACAGCACTTGTGGAAGACCAGAAGAGGCCCATTTCAAATAGAATGTATTGAGGATTCTCCAGAAAAATAGAAAGGATGAGGACTGAAGGTTCCCTTTGCCCAAGATGGCTTTAGGATAGTATATGCTCTGAGATGCAATCTGAGCATCTTTTTTGCATCTATAATATTTGCAGTATATTAGCTATACTGCTACTCTGGGAGCTATGAGACATAACAGCCAAATCGTTAGTGAGAATTTACTGAAACCGTCCTTTCACTATGAATTGATTTTAGTATTAATGAAATAGTGCTTATCTTAATGAGTTAATTTGATGTTCATGTGGTTGTCATACACATTTCCACAAGGCTTCAAATAGACTCTAAAAATACACTTAATTGATATTTAAAGTAGATTGAAACATTAGGTTTTGAATTTAAAAATCTGCAAATTTTTAATAGATGCAGTGGACTCCAGTCCATGTTTAACTTACTTGGACTTTCCAATATAGGGTCATGCTGCATAATTAAATTCTGAGACTTGTATTGGCTTTAGATTTATTTGCTATAAAACTGGAAGCTCCCGGAAAAAAAATCTTCAGTATTACTTATGATTATTTGCTGTCTCGGACACTCTTTATTGCTGGTTTTTATAGTCTGTAACTTTAAACCACCTAGCATGCTGAAACATAAAGACAATTGTTGCAGATTCTCCCGTTGTTATTAAGTCCCATAAAGTAATTACTATAAAACAGTATATCCTGCATATTAATTTAAGAGAAAGTAGTTGTGGATAGTCTTTCTGTGATAGAAGTGCATTTTTTCTCCTTTACTTTTTTTTTTTTAAACACTACTTCCATTAGCTATATGTAAGGTACAAAGTTGTACCTTACTCCCTTTTTTTTTTAGCTAAAATTCTTCTTCTTTGTAGTCCACAACCATAATACTACTTGCTGTAATTGTTTAAGGTTTCAAATTTTACACTGAGTAACACACGTTCTGTATTTTACTGGGTGGCCTTCTAGGAAAACCTGGGTGATGGTGTTTCAGTGGGTCGTAGTCCCCCCCATCAATCAGTACTGAAGCAATGTCTCGGTATGGTGTTGAGGAAGGAAGGGGTCAAAATATTGGAAGTGTGATCTTTTAAGTGAATTGTAAATTGTCACCTCTAACTAGTTCTGGTTTAAAAACAAAACACAAACTCAAGCATTTTTTTGCAATAATACTGTCCCTGTTTTCCTAGCCAAATGCTGATTGTACATCATATTTAGTTCTTAAGGTGCTTCCCACCTCAGTTCTTTGTGTTTAAATGACATGGTCCTCACCACTTTCTGTCCTAATCTGTTGTATTTAAACCAGCTCCACATTCTACCCAGAGACTGATGCACTTCATCTGGTGAAGTGATTCCTTATATACTGTAACATATGCTTGCTTATGAAGCACTTTTGCATTTTTTAGGCTAAAAGGTACCAAATGTTTTATTAATTATATATATTTGTGACATTACTCAAGGTACACTCTGGACTGAGGGATAGCTGTGTCCCCTCAAATTTCCAACCTGGGGTGCCTTTTACATGGCTTTGCTCTGAGAGCAACTACTCCTGGTCTGCTCACACACAGCCTCCAGCATGCAAATCACTATACTGTGTGATAGCCAGCCAGCCACCCATGAATTACACTGCATGACAACAACAGCAAACTCCTATTCCCAGGCTTCCCCCAGAAATGTGCATCTTGTAGTGCCCAGCTCTCTCCTTCTGGACAGTACAAGCTCAAAGAAAGTTCACAATTTCATTAATAGAAAATGATATCCACAAGTCCTGTTATCTGAAATGGAGTTCCCCAAACACTTCAATCCAAACACATTGGGTTAGATAAAATAAAACAAGTTTAACTACATAAAGAGAGATTTTAAGTGCTTACAAGTAATGGGCATAAAATTGGTTTCAAGAAAATAAAATGTAAAAGACAATATCTAACATAACCAGTCCTTCATTTGTAATGAAAGAGGTGCTGAAGCCCAAGGAATTAGGTGCTGGGGCTCAAGCAACTCTTTTTACTTTTGTAACTGACACATGAAGCCCAGAGGTGCCAGGGCTGTGCAGCCCTGGCAAGCCCCGGCACAAATTAAGCACTAAACATAGCAAGCTAAATGACTTCAAAGCGAAGGTTTCTTTCACCACATGCTTTAGCAGTCTAACTGGCTGGATGCTTGGCAGCCAGGACCCTGCCCCCAGTTCAGTGTTAATTTCCTTATGGTGATGCCCTGGGCATAGAGAAAGCGAGAACTATTTTAGGGCATCTGTTCCCTTTTCTTACAGTTATTTCTTCAGCTGAGGTTCAGGACATTGAAGGTCTGTGAGGATGGGAACCTCTGGCTGTTTCTTTGCCAAAATGTAGATTTCTTGCTCACCTTTTTTTCCTGCCAAAGAATGGCCAGTTAACCAGGTGGATAGTTTATTTGATTTGGTTGACACCTGGTGGAGGCCTCAGTTTGCCTTTTGTCTCTGTGGAACTGGTTTGTGCCTGCTTTTCTAAACTTGTATAAGGGTGAAAGTAACTTAAGGGACTTACTGGTATGCTGGAGTCCTGAGCAAGGGGGCGGTGCCTCAACCAGAAGAGGCGGGGCCTTTAAATCCCCAGGTAGCAGCGGCTGGGAGCCCTGGGCCCTTTAAATCACTGCCGGAGCCCCATGGTAGCAGTAGTTGCAGCAGCAGCTGGGAGCGCCTAGGCTCGGGCGGTGATTTAAAGGGCCCGGGGCTCTGGTTGCTGCCGAGAGCCCCAGGCCCTTTAAATCATGGGCCTGGGGAAGCTGCTCCCTGCTGGTACAGTCAGCAGTGTATCGGCTCTTGCTGGTATGCTGTACCAGACTGGACCAGCTTACTTTCACCTCTGGCCATGTATCAGCAATGTCATGCAGTAGAATCTGATAATTTTTCCTCCAGTGTTGCCACATTTTACCAGGACAATAATGATCAGCAAATAATATTTTTTCAAATACCCCACAAGGCATATTTTGTACAATATTTACCATAGCCTTAGAAAAAGGGTGAACATAAGGGTATAGACTGATACAATTTGAATAATACTGGGACAATCTGAAGTTTAGTTCTTTCTCACAACACTACAACTTCTGGATGGCATATCTGATTACAATAAAATCATTAGACTTCATAACATTATTATCTATCGTAGACAAATATTTTATTAGGTTGAATGCCAAGTCATTTAAAATCATAGTTTCCAAGCCTGTAGGGGTATCCAAATGACCTGATAGGTTTTTGCCTTCTATTTTTTCTTTAGTGTTGTATATTATGAACACAAAGCTGTAAAGTCAATCAAACAAACCCTTGCTTGAAACTTAAGGGGATCAAACCCAAAGTAATATTTGAATTGAAACAAAAAATGAAGTATAAAACTCAAGTCCTCCATACATAGTCTGTTAAGTAAACATTCCTCTTCCTTTTTTTACATGCTTTTGAATCCTTAAAACTAGAGCTGTCAATCACAGTTAACTCACCTGATTAACTCAAACAAATTAATCACAATTAATCCCACTGTTAAGCAATAGAATACCTATTGAAATTTATTAAATATTTTGGATGTTTTTTCTACATTTTCAAATATATGGATTTCAATTGCAACACAGAATACAAAGTGTAGAGTGCTCACTTTATATTTTTGATCATAAATATTTGCACTGTAGCAATGATAAACAAAATTAAATAATATTTTCAATTCACCTCTGTCAAGGTTGATTTCCCCACTCTGGCACTTTGAATGCAGAAGGTGGGGGTCCACAAGGATTCTAAAAATTAATACTGGCCACTCCAGGCTAGTATTAAACTCCCAAGGTCACAGCTTCTCTCTGATCTTGGATGAGTAGATACTGCCACCACCCAAGTGAAAAACCCCTTTGGACCCAGGAAGGCGCACTTGGGAATTCCTCCCTGTGGGGTACCCTCAATGTCTTTCACCCACTCCCCTCTGGGGAACAGCTGAGAAAGAAAAACAAAGGAAATTGGCTGTTGTCACCAGCTAATTAAACAACCTATGCACACCTCTTAGGACACATAAATTCAATCCTGTTCTTAAAAAAGGTAAATTTTATTAAAAACTACATCTGGAACCTGGGCTTTTTGCTAGCTTTAAATAGAGCTACTTACGATTAAGCATCAAAATAACTTTATTGAGGTCCAGCTTAAAGGTTACAAACAAAACAAAAGCATTCAGGGTTAGCACAGAGGAGTCCACAAGCCAATAAGAAATAACCCTAATGGCATCTTCCTTGACATTCCTTGATTTACTTGCACATCTGGGGTTTCAGATAAATAGTTCTAGGTATGATCTGATGATTTTCCATACCTAGCTTAAAGCTTCTTATAGCATTGCTGCTGTGTGTCTCCTCTCTCCACAGAACAACAGAAAAGGGAAAGTTTTTTCCTAATTTTAAGAAGTTCTAGCCCTCCCATTGGCTCTTTTGGTCAGGTGCCCACTCCCTTCCTTTGACTTGTGGACTTGTTAACCCTTTACAGGTAAAGCAAGTAGAGAACAGCTACTAACAGGGATTTTGTAGTTAGCTGGCTGGCTGGGTGTCCATAAAAGGGAGCTAACCGCTTCCGCCCGCCTTCATTTTTCACAACCTCATACAAGTACTGGAGTGCAATCTGTTTATCATGAAAGTGCAAGTTACAAATGTACGTTTTTATTACATAACTGCACTCAAAACCAAACCAATATAAAACTTTAAAGCCTACAAGTCCACTCAGTCCTAGCAATTGGCTGAACAAGTAGTAGTACTGAGTGGACTTGTAGGCTCTAAAGTTTTACATTGGTTTGTTTTTGAATGCAGATTTTTTTTGTACATAAGTCTACATTTGTAAGTTCAATGCTCATGATAAGAGATTTCACTACAGTGCTTGTACTAGGTGAATTGAAAAATGCTATTTTGTTTTTACAGTGCAAATATTTATAAAAAATAAAGTGAGCACTGTACACTTTGTATTCCATGTTGCAATTGAAATCAATATATTTGAAAATGTAGAAGACATCCAAAAATATTTACATAAATGGTATTCTATTATTGTTTAACAGCACGATTAATTGTGATTAATTTTTTTAATTGCTTGACAGCCCTACTTAAAACCCTACTTAAAATAGGGAGTATATTTCAAGTACGAGTTAGACTTCTTTTAATATAATTTTAGGAAATCATTTTGGAAATGACAGTTTAGCCAGTGGCAGGCAAGTAAAATTAAAACTGGGTCTTTTGCCATGAAAAATATGAGCATACTTCTGAAGTGTTGACCCAAAGCTCATAACATTTCTGGCAAATGAAGCATGAAACGTGCTGTCAAAATATATAGAGAATTCCATCCAAAAATAATGTTAAAGTTGCAAATCAAACTGTCAAAAGTTGGGAAATGCCCAAATTAAGGTTGTCTTTGTGACCTTGGTTCACCATGCCTGCGATTGCATGCTGATATGTCCTTTAATTACACAATCAGATATGTATTCTTCCGCAGGAACCTTGCCTCATTCAGTGCACAGGATGGACAGTGCTCAGGGAATGAATCAGGATTATGTAGTGCATGGGGCAGTTGTCACTTGTTGCAGAATTTGGAAAGTCTGTAGTGAACGAGGGAGCAGATTGTAAGAATAGAAAGGAGGTTCTCATGGATAAGAATTTTGCATGACATGATAGAGAACTGAATTCTGTCCCTGCCCCTGCCATCGAGTTCTTATATGGTGCTAAGCAAGTCATTTAAACCAAACTTTTTACACATGGCCACTACTTATGGCCATTGTTTTCTGGGCAAACAACATTAAACCCTGCATCTGATTTGCATAAATGCTGAGTGTTCACAACATCCAGTCAAAGTTGATGAGAACTGTGCTTTCAACATCTAAAGTCCGATATAATGCTAAGTACTCAGAAAAATTCCCGCTGAGACATTTTCCATGCAGCTTATCCAGAACACCTTGCTCAACTTTTGGAGAACAGTTCAACCAGTTCTCTGGGATCCAAAAAACTCAGTTCAACTCCAGATTTCATCACTCAGGTTCCTTTATTTGGCATACAGCCACATTACACTGAGTTGATCAGACTCAAACGCTGGGGATGCAGGATATATCACAGCTCAAAAGTTACATATCTTTATACATTACATCACATTTTTGATTGGCTTGGTTACTTTTCAGGAACCAATGCAGCATGCTCTGTTTGTGCATTATCCATGCTCAACCTATTCCTTACCTCATGTCTACATTCCAAGCAAATGGTTGTCTGGCTGTTTTCCCTCTTATCATAGCTGGCTCAAACATTCTGTCTTTTTCAGCCTAATCTGTTTACCTCCCTAATTCTATCTTCCAAGAAATGAGGCTTCAATTCGGGTGTTAATTACTTGTGTCAGGCCAGGCCTCAGCTGCAATCCCTTGCTTCTCCATTTTATATGTGCATTCATTTCATCTGCATCATACTCCTGTCTTTCTGTATTCTTAATATGTTACCCAGCAACACATTCCTGAGACCACAGTAACTATAATTATTTGAACCACCATCAATATTAGGCTTCAAGTATGAACCAGGGGGTGCAAGCTCGCTTCCTTTAGTACAGTCACCAGGGTGTCTCCACTGCCTGTACAGAACTGTTGCCACCTTCCTTAGCTATTAGTTGGGCAGTGGGCACCAGTTGCTCTATTTTCCTTTGTATTAAATCCATCGTATCAATGCATAAGAGAGGTTGGTTGCCAGTGATTCCAGTTTGGCATTGTCTGTCAAAGCCTCTCACATTCTCCTTCATCTGCACAATAGGCCCAATCTGAGTCAGACAAGAAGTTCAGACAAAATCTATCCAGGCTACCCTGGCATAGTGTTGTCCTCATTGAAAAGCTGTGGTATTCCAGAGCACAAACTGTGTCCCTGAGCCATATCAACTCCTTCACTCTCTCTTTAATGACTAGTCAGGCCCAGCCTCCCTCACTTGTGGTCAGGTTCATTTGGGCAGAGAGCGCAGAGAACCATCTGTGCTTGATTTGTTTACAGCAGTCTGTTTATTTCATTTCCTTCTGTTGTTGCAATCTCTAGTGGTCTATATTTTGCCCTTTTTTACGTACTGACACCAAGAAGGTCACCACTCTCCTGCCCAATTGCACTCTACCACTATTCACTTTTTAATCCTGCACAATGCAAAGCCTCCAAAAAATTTCAATATGTTCCCTTTCTGTAGGGGATTGTATCAATATGTCATCAATGTAATGGGTTAAATCTATCCTGCCAAGGAAAGTCCCAGAGAGACAGCTTCATGATGGCATGTCAGATAGCAGGGAAATCTTTGTACCCTTGGGGCAGGGCAATCCATGAATATTGTACATGTACTGGATACTGCCTCTGGGGTGGTGGGTCCTCTCCCTCAAGTTAAATCTGGGGGTCTCACTGACCATATTCCAGTTTGGACTTGGCTCATACTTCTGAAAAGGTCTCCACTAGTTGGGGTGCCCATGCAGGTGTGTTCTGGTCATATCATATGGCAACTTATGCATTTTTAATTCATCCCATTGGTGCAGTCATGGGCACAACGCTTCCTTTCTCATTTTCCCCAACACATCCTATTAGACAAATCCACCACTAAGTTCATTTCCTCTAACAAACCAAACCTCAGAACTACTTCTTGTAAGTTTACTACCACGTCACACTCTCCTTTCCATGGTCCTATTGCAATTGGCTCCCCTTCCCTAATCTGGCCCAGGCGAGTTACTCTCTGAATTTTCCCTGCCTCTGTTCCTTTTCACAAGTGCCATGTCATAGTTATTGATGCCCAGTTTAGTAACATGTCCTTTTCCACCCCTGCAATAGTGTTTTTACCATCGGATATCCCCAACCATTCTGTGAAAGGGGCACTATAAAAGACAGTTCTGGTGCAGGAGTCTGGCAGCCCTATTGGGAGTTCACCAGGTGAGTCTTGTCTCCAGGCTACCCTCCCTGCAGAGCTTTCAGTCTCTTGACTTCTTCCTCCAGGTTCTCCTTCTCTCTGAAGCTGCCAAAACAACACCCGTGATCTTCCTGATCTCTGTTCCTTCCCCTGGAATGCCTTGCTCTTTAGGCTGGATTCCACTCAGAAAACCTTGGCTTCTGTCACAGACACTGGATTTGTATAGCCTCCTCCAGTGCTCGGTTCTGGCTAACAAAACTTTCCAAGTCATAAGGACCAGGGTCAAACTGCAGCAGGCAATCCTTGCATTCTGGAGGCAATACAGATAACACTTTTTTTTTTATGTGCCACCTCTTCCTCTAGTTTGTTTGTCCAGCATATTCCGTGCCTACATATTCCACCATCGAAGGCAGTGATCTGCTAGTTCACTCAGACCCTGCTTTGGGACGAGCTTCATCTTAAACAACTCTGCTTAAGCTGATCTTATATTAAACAGCACCTGTGCCAATTGTGCCCCTATAGCTGCATCCTCCAGCATGCGCCCTGTGATCCATGACCACAAACGTCCCAAAGATCTCTGCAATACTGTATCTCAATCCTGCATAAAGTGGTGCAATGCTTTCAATGCTATACCCTTCAAAAAACAGAGTGAACCATTACCAGTCATCCTGGGGAGGTAGAGTGACCAGACAGCAAGTGTGAAAAATCAGGACAGGGAGCTGGGGGATAATAGGAGCCTATATAAGAAAAAGACCCCCAAATCAGGACATCTGGTCACCCTATGGGAGGTAGTCCCCAGCCCTTAATGAGGGATTCCAACTCCTGGAAGTGAAGGTTATAAGTTTCAGTAACTATCAATCTGCTGTCCTCCCCATGCTCTTCTACATGAATTGTAATGGGTGCCTTCAGTATAGGCCCCAATCCTCTTTACACATTGCCTGAGTCAGACCATGGGTAGCTTGCCTTTTTAGTATTGTCATGTGGGGGGAGGGCATAGGAACCCTCATGGGCCCAACTGCACAAGCTCATCCCATAGCTATGCTGCACACTGGGGAAACCTTCCTGGATCCTGTCTTCTATCATACGGGCACTACCTTAATTGGTCCTGTAAGTTTGCTACTTGTTCTAGGAGTTAGTTTCATTACTCCCTTATCTCCTCACAGCCCGTATTCATCTCCAAAAATACCTCATTGGATTATACCTTTTATATGTCATCCTGCTTCTCTAGCCTATTCTTTTCCTTTTCTAACTTGTGGACCTGGATCTTAAGTCCTTAACTCGTTGATCGAAGGCTCCAATGCCAGTAATAAACTTTGTAAGAACATAGTCTTTTGCTTGTTCTTTTTACATTTCTTAACCAGCACTTAATGTTGGTTTTCTTTTCCACCTGGCCCTAGTCTCTCCCTGACACGTCTCTGGGGAGTCCATAGGCACCTGCTTTGGTTTCAACCTACTCCTCTAGTGCCCTGGAAACCCCCTTAAATTTAAACCCTTCCAATGCCATTGCTAAAATTGCTAAACTGCTGGGTTGCAATCCTTGATAGTAAAGCTATGTGTATAATAAAATTATCTGCTCCAGATGAATGGATCTGGGCCGAGTCATGGCGCAACTAATCTTGGGATTCCCTCTGAGCCCTCCAGGGTTCCCCTGGGGGTGGGGGAGGAAGTGGGCAATTTGCCCCAAGCCTCACAGGGGCCCTGTGAGCCACTCCAGGTTTTCGGCGGCACTTTGGCATTGGGCCCTTCACTTGCTCTGGGTCTTCGGCGGTGGGTCCTTCAGTGCAGCCAAAGATTCGGAGCGAGTGAAGGACCCGCCACTGAAGTGCTGCCGAAGCCTTGGAGTGCCGCCAGGTGAGTGCAAGTGGCAAGGCGGGGAACAACCCGCAATCGGTGGCACTTAAGCTGCTCTACCTCCGCCGCTTCATTCTTCGGCGGCAATTCGGCGGCAGGTCCTTCCCTCTGAGATGGACCTGCTGCTGAATTGCCGCTGCAGACCCAGCCCTGCCTCAGGCCCCCTGAATCCTCTGGGCAGCCCTGGAACCCACTTCCCCTCAGCTTATCCAGAAAACTTTGCTCAGCTCTGAGAACACTAGGCATCTCAAATCACATACCCCAGCTTAACAGAGAATTGATCAACTTGGCTTTAATCTCTCTGCACCTCAGTTCTGCATCTGTAAAAGGGGGAGGGATGTAGTACAGAAAATTCATTAATGTTTGTGAGCACTCTGATATGGTGATGAGTCATAAAAATGAAATAATAATTCTGTATTAATACATATTTTAAGGATAAAAAAGCATGGAGCCACATATTGAATGATGAGAAATATTAAATAGTTGCTCATTTGGTAAGCACTGGATTGGACTGGGGTGCTGTGGGAAAATAGTTTATAATTTCATAATCACATACTATCACAATGCATATATGCCAGGGTAGGGGTAAATTAACTTTGCACAAGGCAGCCTAAATTCTGCCACTTTCTATATTTTGAGTGCTTGACTTTGCAATCCTAACGATGACCTTCTAATGCAAGAGGTTTTTTTATTTTTAAATCCTCTGTATTTTTAAACAAGCAAATGGGGTGGGGGGAGGGGAGAAACTATCCTATGGAACCATATTGGCCCTTACAGAGATCATCAGCAGGGCTGGAACCATTAGACCTACAGCACAGACACTTGCCCCTTGCCCTAACAGAGTAACTGGTAGCTGTAATAAGTTCTCCTCTATGTGGACCAGTCACTAGAAGGGGAAGAAATGCACATTTTGCCAGTGGATTTCACAGCTGTTTGCTAGGTAATGGAGGACTGTTGAGAATTGAACTCCTGCGTTCATTTCCAGGTTTGAAGGGGAGTTTATTCTTCTTGGTTATAGACTCTTTCTGCTCCTGTCATAACAACCTGTCCCCACTCCTCTCTACTCCAGTCCATTCACCTGGCTGCTGTTTTTGTCTCCCTTCAGCTCCTATCCACCACATCCTTTCTGCTCCTCATTCATCTGAATTTGAGTCTGGTGACTCCTTCCTGCCCTGCCATGCTGTCTTGGGGGGTGCCAGGAGCATAGAAGAGAGTCTCCCTGCTCTCCATTCTGGTGCAGTTGCAGGAAATGTCCTGTTCAGGGTCAGCCGCCATGGTATGGCAAAAGCTTATTTACTCTGTGGAGGTGGCATGTGTACAGTTCCAACATTGCCAGCTACAAACTGTCAAAAATCATGAGTCAGGCTGCCACAAATCATGATATTAGTTCAAAATCAGCAGACTTCTAAAAATGTTTTGGGTTCTCTATTGAATTTCAGGGTTTTGATATTTTAGGATGGACTCAAATCACATTTTTAAACTTTTCTCTTCAAGCCTGAGGGCTGGAATCTCCCTCTTTTCCCCTTTAAATGACAGCTGAGATTCTCACATCATCAGTTGACTTCAGGAGCTGAGGCTTTAAGAAAAACATCAAATATTGCAAGAAACATGATATAGTCATGAGAGCTGGCAACACTGCAGTTTGGTTGGTACATAGGAGCTGAGTGCAGATGGAGCATGCTTGATGCACATGAAGAACTTCACTGCCAGCCTCTAACAAACTTCTCCTGAGCATGTATGCTCTGCAATTTTCAGAGGATTAACACTTGGTCAAATTTGGGTAGATTTTTCAAGGGGAAAGCAAAAGGCCCATGCTTTAGAACAGGGCCGACTCCAGGCCACAGCTCGCCAAGCGCATGCTTGGGGCGGCATGCCATGGGGGGCGCTCTGCCGGTTGCCGGGAGGGCAGCAGGCGGCTCTGGTGGACCTCCCGCAGGCATCCCTGCGGAGGGTCCACTGGTCCCGCTGCTCCGATGGAGCATCCGCAGACACGCCTGCGGGAGGTCCACCGGAGCCGCGGGACCAGCGGAACCTCCGCAGGGACGCCTGCGGGAGGTCCACCAGAGCTGCGGGACCGGTGAGCGGCAGAGCACCCCCCGCGGCGTGCCGCCATGCTTGGGGCGGCAAAATTGCTAGAGCTGGCCCTGCTTTAGAATAGGGTGACCGTCTTGCTTGGTAATTTCAAGTCTCTACTTCAAAGGATAGCAGCACTATAGGTTCTCAGTGGAATGGTTGTAAGAAATTTCAAACATGGGCAAAGCAACATATTTTCCCTAATATCATTCTTGTGAAAGGCTGAACCATTTTAGCTAAAACTGTCTCGAGCTGAATGTTTTTGGATAATAAGAATGGAATATTTCAGCCAAAACAGTTTGTTTGGCAAAGTAATAATTAATTGAAAAATAAGGTCTCATTGTGGAAAGCGTTGGGCAAAATGTTACCAGCCAGGCCTATAATATTTCAAACAACATGCAGTGACTTTGGCTATGTTAGTCCAATATTCCACATTTTATTTATTCATTTTAGAAAACCAGAAGTGTATAATTTAAAATTAAAATTTTTTTTATGTTTAAAAAATCTCACACTTTAAATCTCACACTTTTGTAGAATAAAATATCATATTCTAAACTTCTGTGGGTTTTTTTGTTTTTTTTTAAGAATATGGTTCTGAAGCCATAAGCTATTTAAAATGTTAGACATAGTTACTTTAAAAACAAGTTATTTTAGCATACAGGAACCATACATTTTGTTATTTTCCTTTGCGGGAGAGAGTTTGAGTTAAATTCTGCATTCTCTCACACTAGTGGAAATGCAGAATAATTCTAGTCAGCAAGAATTAACAGTTCCTGTAGGAGGGTGAAACAGACACAATAAATTTGATGCAATTAAAATATGCCAATCTCTGAGTATCTTATACCTGTTTGTTCATAAACTTGAACTCCCCAGGTAGTTAGTTTGCTCTGTAGACTGCGTATCTACCTCTTTCTCTGGTTTGTGGAAAAACCAATATCTGAAAGTACTGTAACCTTTGTAAGGTTGAATATGATGGACCAAATCCTGTGGTGTAACTTCAGAGTAAATCCAAAGGAACAGTATTGAAGGAAATTAGTATTTGACATGGAATTCCATAGTTATCCTAATTTAGATGGAGTAATATAGTTACTGTAGAATCACATTAATGTGGGACAGATCGCTCCAGACAGTATCTACCAGTGAGTCTGTTACAGTCATGAGAACGGAGTGGTGTTTACATCATATCTGTATTGTACTTGGACATTTGCAACCCCTCTTCAAAAACAAATGTATCAGTCTCTCTTTCCCACCCCCCTCCCATCCTATAAACCTAGAGTTAGAATTCTCATAAACTGCTGAAAAAATTACCTCAGTTTTCTAGGCACAATAGTATAGCTAAGAGGCACGTACAAATGCTAAAACTGTATGTGTGACATTATGTCTGGTTGGTAGTGGAAAAGGAGAGATGTATGGAGGAGCTGAAACACCCAATTCTACCATTAAATAATGACTTGCTTATGAGACTCACTGACCTATTAAATACAAACATCTGGTTTAGGTGTTCAGTATCCAAATGAATTACCCACCAAAGACCAACAACGCACATAAAGCCCCAGCCCACTCACCACAACCAAAAGCACCCAATATTTCATTTATGGAAAAACGTAATGTTTTGTTAACGGTGGGGTCAGGCACATAGAAGCAGATTTTTTTCCCCCAGTGCTGACAAAAAGGCTCTGACTTCTACAATCATTTTCTTCAGCTGTGATTAATAGCCATCATGTTAAACCCACGAAACACTGTAAGTTAAGACTTGTCATCATTGCCTATACCCCATGCCACCTCAGCTTGGTCCAGGATCCCATGCCATCTAATAATTTATTATCAGGCCTGGTAAGAACCTGGAATCCTCTCAGGAAACCCAGGTGTTGGTGCTTTAGTAAGTGGAATACTTTTTCTCTGAGCTTATACTGAGCAAATGCTTCAATATGATATTATGATGCATTTGTATTTCAAGCAGTACCTTTTTGAATAAGCCATGAAATCTAGGGGGCAGATTATTTGTCAGTCCTGGTTCTTACTGCTTCATGTCACAAACTCAGTACCAGGCCATGAGTTCCATTTGGACAGCATACATTCTCTGTTCCCCCCGTTGCTATAGTCTGTCTCTATACTCAGGTGTCTCGCTCTTGTGCTGTTCTGGTCATACTGTGCTTAATTGTGAGCTGATGTAATAGGAACTCGTGTAAACATCAAACTAGTTAAAAGAGGTCAGATGACTGAAGAGGTATTAGCTGTGCTCCTCAATCTTGCCTTGTCTGCTGCGTGATCGTGCCACATTGTGTTGCTGTTTGGAGGCATCAAGAGAGTGAGCCTGGCCACATTGTTCTTTGGAAAGGCAGAAATCAGATATTTTGGTTCATAATAAGTAGAATGATCAGGTAACTGTCTCACTGCTGGGTGCTTAGGGGTGGGTGAAATGCTGTTTTTCTCTAGAGTGTGCATTGAGCATGTTCCTCCCTTTAGGAGAGGAGACACTGTCGATGGCTAGAAGAGAGGTGGTTGGGATTCCTGGGAGAAGAGTGGCTGAGCCTATAGAAGATAGAAATTGGAGGGAAATTCCCTTGCACTTCTCATCTCCATAATCCCTACATTGTTATGACCCTGGGAACAGTCCTTTTGCACTGTTTATAGGAATATCCACCTAGGGGGAAGGAAGAGAAAACACACACGATTATACTGTAGCCAATTTAATCATAAGAACAGTCCTGTTTAGCAGGGTAGCTCTCATTTTAAGGTTGTGAGGTTTTTTTTGTTTATTATTAATGACAGTATTTCTCATTCATTCTTCTGATCCTTTTTTGCATCTTCATGGCTTCTCCTCACTTTTCAGTAACTGGCAATACTTTGTAACAGTTATCTGTGGATTTGTTTCACAACTCAACAGCCCAGATATTGAGCCATTAGGTAGGTGGCAAATTTGGATTACTGTTGATGACTGTCTCAGAATCTCACAAACTCATGGTCTGTGCTAAAACATTCTGTTGTTTTTGTTACCCTGACCCATCTCTTGCTTGCGTCTCATCTGCTATCATTATGATGTCTTAATTCCTGTCCCAAGAGTTTACAATCTATCACTTGCCCTGGCCATTTACAACCACAGCAGAGAAAACTTAGTTAATGCTGATTGAGTCACAATTAAAAACAAATCCATGGTGATTGAGTTTACAACTATTGTAATTGAGCATCAGTGGCAATTCATAAAGGTTTATGGATAATATTTTAAATAAATGAGTTAACTGTTTCACATTTCTAGCTGTTGATGGCTCCGTTTATTTAGTATTTTTCAAACAAGGTAATTTAAAAACTAAGTGGTTTAGTGCAGTGCCATTATTAAACATAAGTTAATGCCACATAACATTCTTGCGTCTAGATTTATGAAGCTAAGCTAGCTATTGCATGCTAATGTAATACCTTTAATGCAAAACATATTTACTGAAGCTTAAGAACAATGCAATACACAAATAATTCACATACTGTAGCTGTTGATCCTTAATACATGTGTTTTCAATAGCTGACTCTTTTAACCAACAAACCAATTTCTTATTAAATCTGAACTAAGGGCATAATTTTGGCACCATAGTTTAAACCATTCCCACTAATATTGTGTGCAGATGGTTTAAATTGTAAAAATTTCTAGTGTACCATGTTTAAAGTTGGGTATTTTAAGACTCTGAGCAGGATGGATACCCAGAACATTATACACTGTGGGCTAAACTGTATCTTCACAGTCTGCCCTGGACAAAGGGCAGTTTGTAGCTGCACCACTCTAGGAGTGGACCAGAGAGCTAGTTGCAGGGGTGAAAGTAATTTAAAGGATTTACCAGTACTCCAGAGTCCTGAGCAGGGTGTGTGGCCTTAACCGGGAGAGGCGGGGCGTTTAAATTCACTGGGCCCTTTCTCAAGATGGTGAAGAGCAATACTTAGTGTGGCAAATTGTGGGCACTATTATGATGGGTCTCATGCTTTCTCTTCTTTGGGGGAGGGGTTCAGGGCACCATTTCTTGCCCCTGAATTGGAATATTAATTGCCCCACTAGTGTCCTAGAGGAGGGGAGTGGAGAGGGAGGGACCTGGGCCCGCCCTCTACTCCAAGTCCAAGCCCAGGGGCCCTGAGAGTAGTAGTAAACCACTTGAACTGATGGTTCCTTCCTCTGGGCTACTTCCCTCTCCTGCCCCTCAGCGTGTGTGTGTGGGAAGGAGTTCCTTCCTTCCCTCCCTCTGCACAAGCCAGGTGCCCCTTTACCTAGGGTCTTGGACTTAGCCCACTGCAGCACTTCTCCAAACTTTCCTCTGCTTCCTTTTAAACTGTTCTCTGCTCCAAAACCAATCTACTCTGCTCCAACTCCTCCCCTGTCTGATTGAAGCAGGGGTTTTTATCGGGTGACTGACTTCAGGTGCTCTAATTGGCTTCAGGTGCTCTAATTAATCTATAGGAAACTTTCTTCCTTCTACAGGGAATAAGGCTCCCTTCTAACCCTCTCCTGATGCCCTCTGGGCAGGCTGTATCACATTAGATAAAGGCAAGCTGGCAGAAGCTTAGTTTGGACATAAGGGAGGCACTGAGAGTGTGTTATGGGAAAGTGGAGGGATTGTCCTTCCTGTCCTTCTTTCATTTAAGAAGTTTTCAATTTGGGATGCTGCTGGATCCTCAAAGACACCAGGAAATACAGGTGGCACCAGGGCCCCAAAGCATCATGCAGTTGTAAAATTTTAGACAGGTAAGGGGGGTGTCAAAGGGGATGGGGAGAATGTGAGGGCCCCAGGCTGGAGGCGAGGAGAAGTCACATAGAGGGTGACGGGGGGAGGTCACATGCCCTTCCTTGTGTCCTTCTTATGAGTGCAGTACTGGCAAAAAATGATTTCTGCTTGAAACACTGGCTACGGAGTTCACCCATGCCAGAGAGTTTATAATCTAGACTATATCATTTAAAAAACATTTCTACCATTCATGGTGGTTAAGATAGACTTGAAAATGTGAGCCAAGACTAAACAATGCAATATTGTCTTCCTGAGCAGCAGGCATTTTTAACCACTAGCTCTCAATCTCATGTCAGTGTTGATGCCTAGTGTTGACCATTTAAATGTAAATATTTATTTGGGTACTGAAATATTGCAGAAAAAAAATATTTCTCTGTGGTGTGTCATGGGAGTCTTAGAAGGAGTGCATCCCAGAATGAGAAGATACTTTTTTTGCAACTGCAACACATTGTTGACTCGTATTCAATTTAGATCCAGTATAACCCCCAGATCCTCTTCAGCAGTTAGCTAATTATTTCCCATTTTGTATTTTTGGATTTGATTTTTCCTTCCTATGTGTAGTACTTTGGATTTGTATTTATTTAATTTCATTTTGTTGATTTCAGACCATTTCTCCAATTTGTCAACATTGCTTTGAATTCTAATAATCTCCACTCCATTATCCAAGTCATTAATGAAAATATTGAATGGTATTGGACCCAGAATGAACCTCTGCTGGCCTGGACCCCACTATATATGACAACAAACCATTGATAACTACCCTTTGTGTACAGGCTTTCAACCAGTTATGCACCCACCTCACAGAAGTTTCATCTAGACTGCATTTTCCTAGTTTTCTTATAACAATGTCAGGTGGGACAGTGACATAAGCCTTAGTAAAATCAAAGTATATCCTGTCTACAGCTTTCTCTCTATTCGCTAGGTCGGTAACCCTGACAATGAATGATATTAGGTTGCTTTGGAATGATTTTCTCTTGACAAATCCATGTTGGCTCTTCTCTATTACCCTATAATCCTCGAGGTTGGGGTTCCCAAACTTTTTTCCCTGAGGCCTCTCTATGCAGCTGTAATAGGAACTGCAGCCCACTATTAACACTTCTGGAGGAAAAATATTAAATTTAATTATTAAATTGTAAATAAACAATGTACATGTTTCCTTTCATTTTAGTGTAATGATAGAAATTCCTAGCAATATGCAGGGCCGGCGCTTCCATTTAGGCGGCCTAGGCAATCGCCTAGGGCACCAGGATTATT
Source organism: Chelonoidis abingdonii (assembly GCF_003597395.2). NCBI lineage: Eukaryota > Metazoa > Chordata > Testudines > Testudinidae > Chelonoidis > Chelonoidis abingdonii. The sequence goes on from NC_133770.1 coordinate 240,819,620, forward strand.
GGGGGGCAGCATTTTGCCGGGGGTGGGCGGCAGGCAGCTCCGGTGGACCTGCCGCAGTTCTGCCTGCGGAAGCTCCCCTGGTCCCATGCCTGCGGATGGTCCGCTGCTCCTGCGGCTCCAGTGGACCTCCTGCAGGCGCGGCTGCTTCAGCTCCACCGGGGCCGCGGACCAGCTGACCATCTCCACAGGCACAATTGCAGCAGGTCCACTGGAGCCGCGGGACCAGCGCGTGGGGTGGCGAAATGGCTGCTCGCCTAGGGCACTAAAAACACTAGCGCCGATCCTGGCAATATGCACTCATACAAATACTTCAAGATCTTTGAAACCAAACAGTTTGTGTAAAGCTACACTTTTAAAAAAATGTTAAGAGCAAAATGTGGTATTCAAACAGGGAAAACACATTTTTGTGTAAAACTGAACAATAAGTAACACACAATGTTAACGAAATTGTTAAACACACAATTTCGTTAACATTGTGTGTTAAACAAACAAAATGTCCAAACAAACAAAACAGTTGTCCAACTTTGAACACTATATTGTGTGTTAAATTTTTTTAGTGTAAAAAACTGAATTTTTGTGCTGTGTAAGTAAAGTCCCAAACCTACTCTCTATTAATTAGAAAATAATCAAATATTTTAAATAGAAGTATTAAAATAATGGATGTGTCTTCTTCCCCTTGCTCTCATATGTTAGTGAGACTCAACCTGATCTCCTCTTCAATTTTCAGCCTTTCAGCCAGCTCAGAGTGCAGGCATGGAGTAGCTAGGCGCTGTGTGCTGTGCTGGGTTTAGCTCAGGGTGCCAGTAGAGGAGTAGGTAGGGGCAAGCTTGCTGGGTGGGGATGGGGACAAAGGGAGCAATTGCCCAGGGGCTCAGTGATTTAAAAGGATGGGATAGGTAATTTTTATTTGAAAAAAGTGAGATAAAAGAAAAAGTTAACTAGATCAAGCAACGCCACAATTTGCGCATAGTGGGTTCTAATGTGTTATTAATAGGATAAAACATAGTGTCATAAGCCTCAGCCATCCCTTTCTAAGAGGCATATTGATTGTTTTGCCCAGAGGCCCAGAACTGCTGTTGGTAGGCCTCGCTAGGGGCTGGGTGCAGGCAGGAGGGCCGCTCAGGGTGCAGGGAGGGGGGCTAGCTAGGGGCTGTGTGAAGTGGGGGGGCAGCACAGGGTGCAGGCAGGGAAGTAGCTAGGAGCTAGAGCACCCATGGAAGAAAATTAGCAGGTGCTTAGCACCGACTGGCAGCCAGGCTCCCCCTCTCCCTTCCATCGCCTCCTGCCCGCCAACAGCCCTGCTAATGGATTTCTCCTCCTCCCTCCCCTAGTGCCTCCTGCACACCACAGAACAGCTGTTCAGCGGTGTGCAGGAGGCACTGGGAGGGAAGAGGAGGAGCAGGGATGGAGTGCGCTTGGGGGAGGTGGTGGGAAGAGGCAGGGAGGGGATGGAGCAGAGGCAGGAAGAGGCAGGGCAGAGATGGGGGCTTAGGAGAAAGGAGTGGAGAGGGGGCAGGCAGAGGTTTGGTGGAAGGGGTGGAGCAGGGGCAGGCCTGGAGTGGGAGGGTTGAGCACCCCCCCCCAGTAGAGAAGAAGTCAGCACCAAGGTGTGCAGGATGTAACTAGGGGCTGTGTGCAGGCAGGGCAGTCGCTCAGGGTGCAGGCAGGAAGAAGCTCAGGGCTGTGTGCCAGGAGGAGTGTAACTCGCGGTGCAGGGAGGTGCTGTATCTGAGGGGGTCCTGCTGCTTCAGGGCCCAGCTGGGCACTCAATCCCTAGTTGGTACAGTGGGGGCAGCTCTGCTCCTTGTAGCTCTGTGTGTGCCGGACTGGGTCATGCCATTCTACATGGTCACTGTGGCCACTGGCACCCAGTGGTTTGTGGGCACCAAGGACTACACCTAACTGAGCCTGGATGGCATGGCAGCTATTACCCAGCCCATGCTGGGAAACTGACCCGCATGCACAGAGTGCCTGGTGTCGCCATTCCCCCCACCCCCGAACATTCCTTTGTGTCCTACTAAGAGTCTTGGGATGGTGGAGTTTTTGGGGGGTGAGCAGCGACATCAGGTGCTCTGTGCATCCAAGTCAGTTTCCACATGTGGGCTAGGCTGTGAGGTGTCAGGAGATGTTCCTGTCTTCTCCTCTCTCTCCCCTCAAAGCTGCTCTTCTGCCCTCCCATTACCCAGCCCATGTAGGGAAACTGACCTGGATGCACATAGTGCCTGGTGTCGCCACTTATCCCCCCAAAACTCCACACATGATGGCGGACCACCTGGGACTGTATTGTGGCCCACCCTTTCAGCCGCGGCCCACAGTTTGGGAACCCCATTCTAGGTGCTTATTAATTAATTATTTTGTTTTAGTATGTTTCCAAGTGTTGAAGTTGGCTGACTGGTCTAGAATTCTCCAGGTCCTCTTCATTCCCCTTTTTGAAGATAGATAAGTAGTATGTTTGCTCTTCTCCAGCCCTCTTGGATCTCACCAGTCCTCTGACTTCTTGAAGATAATTGCTAATGATTCCGTGATTTGCTTCAGCTAGGTCCCTAGAAACCTTAGGATTAATTTCATCAGGTCCTGCCAACCTTAATGTACCTAATTTATCTAAATATTTTTAACCTATTCTTCTTCTATTTTGACTTTTGTTTCTTCTCTCTTGTTGTTAATATTAATTGTATTAAGTATTTGATCCCAATTAATCTTTTCAATGGAGACAGAAGCAAAATAGGCATTAAACACCTCAGCCTTCTTGGTATTGTCTGTTATTTCTTCTTCCCTGCTAAGCAGTGCATCTGTGCTTTCCTTCCTATGCATACAAGTCCAATGATTTTTAACTGAGTGGACAATTTAGTCTATTATTTCATTACCAAAATCATTCTGGACAAAAAATAAGGCTGACAATGGTTGCCAAACTTCTTAAAGGAATCATTTTTAAATTAATTTCATTCCCAAGTAATTTAATGGATTTATTTGTAAATTCTCAGGAAATTAACCCTACGGTCAGAGTAATTGTTGCAGTTTTTGGGGGATATGCTGTATTTTTCATAAATAATAATAGAGAATCAGTCTCTGTTTTAACTGCAAATTAAACTCAACCTGGACTAAGGAGCTGCAATTGGAGCCGCCAGGATATAGCAAAACTGAGCTTCCACTTAGTTCAAACATCATATACCAAAGGTAAACCAAAGTTGTATCCCATTTTTCCTGGATGAACCTTAAAATTGTAACCTTGAAATCTTAATCTTGAGAAGAGTTAGCAGGAATTGGAACACTGGGCCACCAATTTTGTATTACAGTGATGATGATTTTATGTATGGTGTATATACAAAGTTCAGCAGACAACGCTGCAAAGACTTATGCTCATAAATAATCATATTCACCTGTTTATAGTTCCTTTTAATGAGACTACTCTTAAGTATTGCTAATCAGGTCCTTAATTTAGCCCCTTGCTTATGGGCTCAATCTTGCATCATGGAAGTTAATGGGAATCGTATTGAGTTTAATCACATCAAATTTGGGCATGGTATGTGATGTATCCAATAATTTGATGGCACTCAGAACTTTGCAGGAGGTGTTGATAATTGAAAACTGTTGACCAATTGTATTCTAAACTTTTTTTATGAAAAATGCCCTTTTTAGCAAACATTTTTGTGGAATATTTTAATTTTTGTCATTTACCAATTTTTCAACCAAAGAAACAAAAACCCGAAAATGTTTGTTTTCAAAATGAAAAACTGATTTTATTTTTCTCAGCCTTCAGGCTTTGATTCACTCCCCCCTTTAATTCTTTTTCCATTTTACCACTGGGAAAGGATGGGAAGGAGGGAGAGGTGGGAGAATCTAAAAACCTTCAGTATTTTTGTTCTTTAGTTTTCTGATATCTTGTTGGAAAATCAAAACATTTTCAGAAGTTTTTTTTTTTAAATTTTTGTTGCAAAACATACTTCTCATTTTTTGACCAACTCTTCTGAGACTCTTACAGGGTCAGAACCTAAGTGAAAGTGGAGGATAAATATATGAGCTTAGCTGTACTGTTAGTGTTTCCTATAAGTGTATGTACCATGCAGCTTCTAAACCTCAAATCATTTTTTTATTCCTGTGGAGCACATCTGATTCCTTTTGGGGGTGGGAAACCACTTCATACCAAACCACTGAAAGACAATGAATAAATTGACACTTGAAAAGAAATTCAATAAAATTACATACGTTCTCATAAAGGCATCTATGGCTTTATCCTTTAAGTTGCCATGTCACAACTTGAAAGAATGAATCAAAGAATAAAAATTAGAAATGTTATTTGTGCTTTCCTTTTATGGTGGAAATGACACTTTATTTATAGCCCTGCTGCTAGAACCTAATGTTCCATATACAAATTAATACCTGTAAATAACTGACAGTGGAGAGAATAAAATCCAGACACTGTCTATTGTACAGATCTAGTATGTGTACATAGACTCACAGATTTTAAGGCCAGAAAGGACCATCATGATCATCTAATGTGACCTCTGGCGCATTGCAGGCCACAGAACATCACCCACCCACTCTTGTAATAGACCCATAACAGCTGGCTAAGTTACTGAAGTCCTCAAATCTTGATTTAAACATTGCAGAGAATCCACCATTTACTCTAGTTCAAACCAGCAGTTGACCTGTGCCCCTCACTGTAAAGGAAGGCAAAAAATCCCAGGGTCTCAGCCAATCTGACCTTGGGCGAAATTCCTTCCTGACCCCAAATATGGTGATCAGTTAGACTCTGAGCATGTGGGTGAGACCCACCAGCCAGATGCTTGAGAGAGAATTCTCTCTAGTAAGGCAGAGCCCTCCCCATTCCTAATGTCCCATCTCTAACCATTGGAGATATTTGCTAATAGCAATCGTGGGTAGGCCATATGCCACTGTAGGCAACCTCATCATACCATCTCCTCTGTGAAAGTATCAAGCTTAGTCTTGAAACCAGTTAGGTTTTCTGCTCACACTATTCCCCTTGGAAGGCTATTCCAGAACTTTACTCCTCTGATGATTAGAAATCTTCATCCAATTTCAAGCTTAAACATGTTAATGGCCAGTTTATATTCATTTGTTCTTGTGCCAACATTGGCCCTTAAATAACTCCTCTCTGTCCCTAGTGTTCATCCCTCTGATGTATTTATAGAGAGCAATTGTATAGCCCCTCAGCCTTTGCTTAGTCTAAGTCTTCTCTTGCAAGGTAGCTTCTCCATTCCTCTGACCATCCTAGCAGCCCTTCTCTGCACCTGTTGTAATTTGAATTCATCTTTCTTAAATATGGGAGACCACAACTGCACACAGTATTCCAGATGAGGTCTCACCAATGCCTTGTGTAATGATAACAACACTTCCCTATCTGTACTGGAAATACCTCACCTGATGCATCCTAGGACTGCATTAGCCTTTTTCATAGTCACATTACGTTGGTGGCTCATAGTCATCCTGTGATCGACCAATACATGCAGGTCTTTTGCTTTCTCTGTCACTTCCAGCTGATATATCCCCATCTTAACAAAAATTGTTGTTACTCCCGTAAGTGGAACCTTGCACTTTGTACTATTAAATTTAATTCAATTTCTACTACTCCAGTTTTCAAGGTCCTCCTTGTATGATATTCTGATCCTCCTCCGTATTGGCAATACCTCCACAAATTTTATTATCACATTTCTGCTTTTTATCAAGATCATTAATGAAAATGTTAAATATGACTGTCCCAAGACAGATCTCTGATGAACTCCACTAATAACCTCCCTCCAGCCTTGAATTCCCCTCACTGCATAACCTGTTCTAGTCTCCCCTTTCACTAATTGCTTACTGGCCTTTTGAGTCTGGTATTAATGTCCATCTTCTCCAATTTAACTAATAATTTTCCACCTGGAACTGTATCAGATGTTTTACTTAAATCCAGATATAAGAGAAAATAACTGATTTCCTAGACAAAGGAAATTCAGAAGATCTAAAAGAGATCAGGTTGGTGTGGCATGATCTACCTCTGTAAAACCATGTTGTATTTTATCCCAATTACCATTTACCTCCATGTCCTTAACTTCTCTCTCACAATTTGTTCTAAGACCTTGCATACAAATGCAGTCAAATGAATGGATCTGCAGTTTTTTTGAGCTTTTTTCCCCTTCCTTAAATATAGAGATACATGTGACGTTGCAATCTATATAATATTATAAAATACGCTAAGCTGAGTGGAATATAATGTAACTTAGAATATGTTCACGGCAAAGGTCGTTGAACAATCATCTACCATTACAAAGCTTATAATCTACTGGGTGTGATCATCCTATTTGTATAAATGTGCCACTCTTGTATCTGAAACTAGAAATATGAAATATAACTCTGAGGGCCTATTGTAATTATGCAAAGTGTGGGCCATTAATGGTGGTTTGGATTCTTGATGACTCCCATTAACTAGGACAATTGTCTGCAGATGGGTGTGTTTTACCTATAAGTCTTCCTGTATACATGTGTGCTGGCAAGTGGGCAATGAAGTCTTGCAGTGACATGTGATCATGTCACCTGAACTTGGGATCCATCCTTAACCTGGTGTCTTTCCATTGAGAAGGACTGGGTGGGAACCCAGAGAGGGACAAAAGATTCCCGCCTTATGCAAAAGATATATAAAGGGGTGGAATAGAACAAAGGGGAGGAGAAGCCATCATGAAGAATCCCCTAGCTACCACTTGAGCTGGGACAAGAGCTGTGCCCAGGAAAGAATTGTGCCTAGGCCTGGAAGGTGTCCAGTCTGAGGAAAAAACTTACTGAAGCATCTCTGAGGTTGATATTATCTGTATTCAGTTTGATTAGACATAAAGTTGTGCATTTTATTTTATTTTGCTTGGTGACTTACTTTGTTCTGTCTGTTACTACTTGGAACCACTAAAATCCTACTTTCTGTATGTAATAAAATCACTTTTTACTTATTAATTGACCCAGAGTATGTATTAATACCTGGGGGAGCAAACAACTGTGCATATCTCTCTATCAGTGTTCCAGAGGGCGAACAATTTGAGTTTACCCTGTATAAGCTTTATACAGGGTAAAACGGGTTTAGATCCCAATGGGAGTTGGGCATCTGAGTGTTAAAGACAGGAACACTTCTGTTAGCTGTTTCAGGTTAACCTGCAGCTTTGGGACAATTAATTCAGACCTTGAGTCTTTGTTGGAGTAGTCAGGAGTGTCTGGCTCAGCAAGACAGGGTGCTGGAGTCCTGAGCTGTCAGGGAAGGCAGAGATAGAAGTAGTCTTGGCACATTGGGTGTCAGCTCCCAAGGGGGTTTCTGAGATCCAACCCATCACAACTTTATTTGCAGTTCTCCAGTCAAAGCGTATGACCTCTGAGTGTACAGATTAATTAAAAATCCTTGCTATTGGGTTTGCAATTTCCTGTGACACTTCCTATAATATTCTTGGATGGAGATTATCGCCTGATTTGGTCTTATTAAGCTCTCTGAGTTTGGCTTCCACCTTGGATGTGGTAATTTCTACTTTCATATGCTTGTTCCCATTAGCCACCCTGCCACTGATCCTAAGCTCCTCATTACTCTTATTATAAACTGAGACTAAAGTATTCATTTAGGTGGTGGGCCATGCCCAGACATCTTCTCTATTTATTTATTTATTTTGGGTTCTAACCTATGTAATTTTTTCTCTAGGTGTCTAGACAAATTTAACTTTAGCAAATTAAAATGTGAGATGACATTTATTTCTGTGAAACAAATATGTAGCTTTGTGACCTAAACAAAATACATCGAGTTATAACTTCAGTGCACGAAGTCACATATTTGCTTGACAGAAATAAATGTTGGCTCATGTTTTAATTTTGCTAAAATCATATTGTATAACTCAAATTATACTGCACTAAAAAACAAAGAAAGAGACAAGACTATTTCTGTCCCACGGATTTAATATGATTAGTGGGCCACATTCACCCTGAGTGCAAACTCCTCTGCCGTTAAAGTACTGAATCATATTGTTTAGATAGTGAACCAGGCATTTCATTATAAACTAAAAGCTCCCTTAAACAGCATCTGTTGTACAGATATTTGTGCAAGGTTTTGTATCAATATACAGTATATAGCTTGAAAAGAAGTTTTTTGATACAGTCAGTGTTGATCCAGGTACTCCTAGTTATCCTTCCTTGTCTTGAGTGTTTATTTCTAGTTACCATTCTACTCTTTTTCCTGTAGCTCACTTGCTGAGTTTTATGTTAAAGCCAGGGAACATTTATTTCCTTTTATTTGAATTATAAGATCTATTCCAAAAGGTGTTCAGGCTTTTTTGGGACCTTCAGAAAAATATCAGTGATTTTTTTTTTTTAAGTCTTCCTAATTTTCCTGACTCAAATGTCACTTCCTGTGATATGGATTAAAAATCAGTGTTCCTGGGGCATAGTCAACAAAATCATGCTTACTTTAGGGTTCAATATTCAAGTCAACTGGAATTTTTCTATTTTCTTTGCTGGAACTGGATTCGGACAAATAGAAGTTTGTACTGAAAGGTTTAACATTTTCATACGGAAATTTCTTAGGACAAGAAATCAATTTGCTATTTATTGCAAAAGTTTTCTATATTATGGCAGTAGTTAAAACAATGCGTTATTTATTTTTTTAAAACTATTTAATTCTTTTGCTTCTGTTAAGGAACTTAGGCCCTGATCTTGCAAATTATGCATGTGCATAACCTTCAGCATCTGAGTGATCCCATTACTTTTAGTAGGATTTCTAACCTGTTGAAAGTTAAGCATCTGTACAAATGGATTGGGATTTTTAAATGCATATCTATTTTTTGACAATCTTGTAACAAAGATATGAAATGGTGGCTCAACTTTGTTTAAAAAGTGTAGTCTGTGGAATCTAAAAAGTTTTAACTACCATTAATATTTCTCCTTAATAAAGATATTTTAAAATGTGCAGTATAACACATAGAAGCAGTGGTGTGGTTTTTGTTTGTAATACCTAAACTTTTATTTGAAATTTTGCCTGCACAGTAGCACGTACGTTACATTTCAAATTTAGGGTCACAGGCATTCTATCAAAGTAGCTCATTGAAAAAGATTTTCTTTGATTACAAACTCACTGGTGTGTTTCAGCAATTGGCTAATAGAAACCTCCACTGTATCCATTGCTTCCCTCCACCCCCAATGTTATCCTCTTTTAAAAATGCACCCTGTAGGTGTTCATGTTAGCTGGTCTTTCCTTTCAGTGTCTCCAGTAAGTTATCCTTTCTTTGTGGGTAAGTAAGAGTTTGCAAAACTTTGCATCCTTATTCTTAAATTAAATACTGACAAGGAATGGAAGTGTAAAGCATGCTAATAAGCAAGACCTCCCTGTGGGAACCTGTGATAAAAGATTGTTTCACATTGAGAGGCAGACAGTGCTGTTGACACTGGCTGTCAAAAAGGATTCATGTCTTTCAAAGAAAATCTTAATCTTCTTTATTCATGTGTGAACAGGTCCAGGCCTTCATCCTGCAGCTCATACACATTGACTGTTTAAACTGTGGGTTGCTAGGCTTTGGGTAGGGTTTGTTTGCCTGTGTCTACATTGGACAAATGGATGAGGACTGAAAATTAAAATTTGTCTGACACAGAGCACTGCTTTTCTGTCTCTGTTTGAAGAGACATGGCAACCCAGGGTGAAATGAAAAAGAATTTTATTGAGCGCAAAACCGCTCAGTGTTTAAATGTTGGACACAGGAACTGAATGGTCAATTTGGGAGGCTATTAGGTTGTTTATAGACATTGGGGTGGCTGTCAATCATGGAACAATAGTGAAATTTGTGTCAGGGGAAAAAAATGCTTTTTAGTGGCTGAACTCTTGTTTCCTGTTAAAATGCTCACATCAACAAATAAAAAGAGGTTTTGTCTGAAGTTTACAAGCAAGGAAATTTCAGAATAGCAGAGATGCTGCTACTGTTATGGTATCTCTTGATCCTTGCGACACTCACTAGTTAACATTTAAAACCAAATTTGACAGAGAAGAAACCTATTGTGCCAGGAACCTGAATTTGCTCTCTTGATGCTGCCTACAAACCAGGAATAATTCCATTAAGTGAATGGAATTACACTGCTGAAAAACTGGGGTGAAAATACAGAGTGAGATTTCATCTCTCTTGTTCTTCATGTAAATCTGACATATTAAACATTCTACTTTCTATAGTGTTTATATTTCTTCATTGGTAAGGAGAAGCAGTACAGAAATGTTACCAATAAAAAAAAACCCCAATCTCCTTCAGCAATTGTTATTAATAACTGGGGACAATGGGCTCTTATTTCAGAAGCAATATTCTTCTTAACTGTTGTTAAGGTTAATGGCCAGCATTTTGCTAGCTCAGTTTACAGAAGGTTATATTATGACAGCCATAAAACTTCACTCTGCTGAAATTTGGCAAGTAACAAATATGCCACTATAATCTTTGGAGTAATAGGATGTGAAAATGTTAAGCCTGGTGGCTTCCAAAGCTGTTCATATTTTTGTAACTCAAAAAACTATTTTGTTTTTGCTCCATTCTGGCAGAGAACGCTCCACAACCTGTGAAGTGTCTTAATCACGTGGCTTCTAGGACTCTGGAGGATCCAGTGAAGGGAAGGAAAAGAGCAACTCATTTCCTACTATTGTTTCTGCTTTAGCCCACCCCCTAAGGCCACTTAGAGTCCACCTATTCAGACCCTTCCCCGCTTCCTTTCAGCTCTTGGAATAGAGAAGCGAGGTAGTTCAAAGGGATCGGAAAGTGGTTTGTGCAAGTGTAATACACACACCTTCTGGGTGTGGTGTTCTGTTCCATCTAATTGCACCAAGGAGGGAGAGAGAGAGGGACAGAGAAAGAGAGAGAGAGAGTCTGCTCTACAGACAGTTGGCTTTTAGCTCATGTGGTAGAAGTTCATGTACTATGCACCAGAGGCCCCAGGTTTGATCCTGCCTCTGATAACTGGGGTCCGTCAGAGTTACAGAAGATCTGTAGAGAAGGGAAAAAACATCATCTAGTGTCTAGTACCACCATATTTGGCCTCCACCCTATGCCACAAGTCATAGCGCCCCCACACTAGTCATTTTTTTCTGCAAAGGAGAGTGGCAAGAGACCACCAATGGTTTTCAGGTTTGGTGTAAAAGGACCATTGCTTCACATTCTCCTTGACATGTTCCCTGTCTTCCTCAAAATCGCTTTCTACCCTGTTCTTTTCTAACTTATCTGATCAGTTTCCTGCACCAGCAATCCACCAGTCAGTGTATATTCTCCTGCCATGCCCATTCCATAGGAGATATCAATCTATTATAGCCCTAGTTATGGAGCATGGCTTTTTAGCTGAAGCTGTAAATACTTATGCTTTTAGCTTGGGAAGTTATTGGTTCAGTTCCTGGTACCAACCCCAGTACTGGTTCTCACTCAAACCTTCTCCTTCATCCTCCCCTTTATAGATAAGGCTTGAAAAATTTACCAGACACACAATGCCAAAAGAACTAAACTGAGATGAAAGACTCCACTGTCTGAGTACACAACCTGAAAGCACGTCCTCTCCATAGTGTGGGATGAGTGCTGGGGTTCCTTTCACCATGCTGACTTCTGAAACTTGCTTAGGGCTAGATCTTTTGTGGCCTCTGGCTAGTGGATGTCTGATAGATATGAAGTTTTCCCCCACACTCCTCTAAGTGTTTGGGATATAGATGCATACAGAAACAGCCATTTTCATTGCTTTCCTTTGTAACTGCCTGATTCCTACTAACTCAGAGCAGGGTGGCCCCTTTTTAAAGGAACTTTTCTCCCTGGCATGCTTTTCTGGGGCTGGCCTTTTAAATTTGGCAAAGCCAACCTGCTGCAGCCCCACATAGCCATTTCGTAACTGGTTGTTGCATCTCCCTCTCTTCCAGTTGGTAAATATTGCTTTCTCTTATCTTTACAGCTAGCTTTTTACTAAGCAAATAGTGTAGTCTCCTGCTACTGAAAGGAAGAGGGGGCATCCTCTCTCTCTTCTCCTAGGCTCACTCCAGTGTCTCATGTTTAGTATCTGTAAGTATCTTGGTTCTTGTCTTGGATAATTTTGGTTACTTTTCATTTCACTTTTGATGACTTGAGCAACGTATCTCCAGGGAAACAATCCTGGGTATGGGTTCATATCCTTTTTTGAATCACGTGTAGTAGAAGGACAGGTCCATAAGACAGAGAGCCTTGGGGAAGAAGGTAGTTTAAGAAAATCTTAATTTAAATTTGGAGAGAAGCCTGTTCTTCTGCTTTTGCTGGTTGTGATACTGTGGGTAGAGGAGAGATTCCACTGCCCCTCCCCCAGTTGTGGTGCTCCCTCTGTACATTGCTGATTTTGAGTGGAATCCAATTTAGAGGCACCCTCCTTTTCCTTCCAAATTACTCTTTGTGGGAGGCTTTTCATCTAGTGTTCCCTTTCACCACTTCAAGTCAGCTTCTTCTCAGCCAAGGAAAAAGTGCATGGTCTCTGTAAGATTCTCCTTCAGTGTTTAATAGAAAAGAATCCATTACCCTCCAAGATGAAGTGGGAAGCACTAAGTATGTTCAGTTGCACTCCCTTACCTTTTCACTGGGTCAAATTGATGCACCGTAGTCACGTCAGAAGGGTCATACTCTAACCCTAAAAGGCAGTGATGGCTATACAAGGCTGCTTTCACGGGGATGCTCCCCACTAGAATAGGGAGTCACCTTTGTGTCTTACAAAACCTTTCAGAGCAGTAGCTGTGAGCTGAAGTAGTATTGAGCTATTTAGAGCTAGGACAGTAATAATGTCGTATTTGTCTGTGGTAATGCCTGTAGTATGCTAGGTGCTGTATGAACACAAAGAACACTATAGGCAAAACAAATGGATAGAGGGGAAGGGAAGGGAAAAGGGGAACAGTAAAGTAACAAGGCCAAGTGGTGAATGGACATGGACAGAGCTTTAAAGACACAAGAATGTGGGTTTTTAGTTTTTCTTTTAATATATATTGAGAGACCATCTAAAATAACCCTGCAGCTTTGTCATCTGCTAGGTAATTATCTGTAGACAGCATAGTCACGGTGGATCTTCAGAAATCATTTGCATGAGAATTTAGTTCTTGGTTCCTTGCTCTTCTGCGTCTACATCTTTATTCCTGGCATCGATACTTGCTTTCAGGATTTCAGAGATCATCTCTGTGCTGACGACTCACAAATTTGACTCTCCACACTCATCCTCATCCATGCAGTCCTGCATGGCTACCGGACTCAGGGACGTTTTGTACTAGATGGCATTCTGCCAGCTGTAGAGTAAAATATGCACAATACTCTTGAGCTACTTGTCTTTCCCCCTGAAAACTGTCCTCTTCCCTGCTGTTAACACCACCGTGCCCCCAGTCTCTGTTGTTTCTGACTCTTCCGGACACATATCCAGGCTGCCAACAATTTATAACGCTGCTTTCTCCACAATGTTTTAAAAAAAAATATCCATCTTTTCCTTTTCTTCCTGACAGTTCAAACATTTATACATGCCCTCAGCGTCATCCGCTATAACGTCCTTCTCTCTAATATCATTATTGTTCCCCTCCAATCTATTTTAAAATGGCAAAATCATTCTTATCTGATCAAAACCATTATTATTGTTAATTATCATGAGACTTTCCTCTCTGAATTGCTCAACTGGCATTCCCTTTCCCTGTGGACCAGTGGTTTTCAGCCTATGGTCTGCGGACCCTGGGGGTCTGCACACTGTTTAAAATTTCAAAAGGGGCCCAAAGCTCCATCTGTAATTTTTTAGGAATCTGCAAATGAAAAAAGGTTGAAAACCACTGCTCTGGACCATGCTTTTCTTCAAAGTGTCCTGCACAAATTTGCCCTGGTCTATATTTCAGTTCCCTCCTCTTATTATTTCCTCTTCCTGATGGTCATGGAGCATGGCTCCTCTCCTGCCATCTCTCTGCGGCAAATGCACAAACTCCCATGGTTGTGCCTTCACTGTGTTCTGTATTTTAAGTTCCCTCTACCCTTTTTCACAACAATCCCTGTGCAATAGTCTATTTACAATGTTAACCTAACTTTTGGCCCTCTCACCAGGGCCTGAGGCGAACAGAGATTTCCCTACTCTGAGCCTCTGTGTGGCTACGCTTGACTAGCCCTCTTCCTCCTGTCTCTCTTCTTCTCAGCCCTGGGCTGATGTGGTAACAGGCTTAACTACTCAGGTTGATTTGACTAATTACCCGATCAGCTTTCTCCAGTGATCAGAATGCAGGGTCACCTGTTTGCACCCTGTACTCTGTCACATCAACCCACACCTCACTTTACCTCCTTTGCCCTACCAGGGACTGCAATGTCAATGCACCTTTCATTTGCTTCTCCCTCTTCCATCCTTACTCCTTCTATGTTGACTGTGTCCTTTAGGATGCTCTCACAATCCTGATGTGCCAGATTCCTCCCTTCTCATTCAAATCCCTGCTAAAGACCAAATTATTCAATTAGAGCTGTAAACAGAAACAATTACAAACAATTAATTGTCCTAGCTCTTTCCTCATAGCATATCTTGTATTATTGTCTGTATTTTGCAATCTAAAGTCCTGGGGCAAGGACAGTATTGACAATTGTCTTGTACAATGACAGTCACAAATAATTAATAATGCTCACTGGTATAAGGCAAATGGTATGTTATATGAAGTGGTCCAGCAGCAAACTACATTTCAGGCAGCAAGTATTTTTTTTTCTCTCCCAAGCTTTATTCTGGAGACCTAAGTCTATAACAAAAGAAACAAAGAGGTTTTTAAATAAATGGAAAAGCAAACAGAGCACAGCTCAAGCTACAATCTGGCTTTCTGACAGCCAAGAGGGCAGCTCTGCCTACTCAGAGGCCTCCCATTCCTCAAAACTACAAGGGAGCTCTGCCTTGTCTCTGAATGCCTGCAATGGCCTTCAGCCCCCAGCCCTATATTAGTCCAAACTGTACATTTGTGGAGGGTCTCAGCTAGCATCTTGTTTGTACAGTGCCTAGCAAAACTGGGCCCTGGTCCATGACTGAGGCCCTTAAGTGCTACTGCACCACAAATACTAATCAACAGCAGGGAGTAAACTTGGTATACTACTGCTAAAGAAGAAATGCCCTGTTGCAGGGACTGTTACAAAACAGTATCTCAAGAAACTGAGTATTTTGAACTTCTGGTTAGACTTAAAGACCATCATTTTTAACTTGAGTGATTAAATGTGGGCAACTAAATAGTCTGATTTTTTTTTTAAAGAGGTTAATGGAAGCTAACAGTGCACAATATCTCTAAAGGGTCCCTGCTTGTAAGGTGCTTAACTACTTGCTTAACTTTAAGAACGGGCTTAAAGATAGGCTTATACGTAAGTGGTACGTTTGCTGGATAAGGGTTAAAATCGGGCCTCTTTGTTGCTTAATTTTAGACAGATTGAAAATTATGATCAAAATGTCAATTTTTAGGGGATGTTCTGTACTGAAAAAAAAAAAGCCCTAATGCATAGTTTATTGCTCAAAGAGTAAACTTTCTGTGAGCCATTTGACAAAGGTGAAAGATAACTTTTAAAAGGCAAATGGGTGGAGTATCTGCAGAATGTATGTTAAACCTTAACGAAAACCACAAAATGCTGCCAGGCTTTGGGGTTGATTGATTGTAGTTTCATATTAAGCTGATTTGTAGTTGACAAACTGTTCTCCTTTTCTGTCTTCCTGTAAATGAGAACATCAGAGAGTTTATGGTCTATAAAATCACCATAATTTCTGAGGGGAAAAAATACAATAGGAAATCTTCTGTGCTCCAAAACAAAATGGAAACTGTGGTCACTGGCAGGAACAATTTGAACCAGATAGTGATTTATTCCATAAAATGTATCTGGCTTCTTGTAGGATTACATCAGAATAGAAAAATGACTAAAGAAAATGAGATGCTTGGGCTGAACTCTCCAAAGCAATGCAAACATGACATACAGAACATCCCACAACTCTTTGCCATACAAGCCTCATATAATGTCATCATATCCCTTCCAAACTTTCTTTTCCCTTTGTTGTTATTTCTGTCTTTGTACGAGAAGGAGGCCTGAACTGATTTCAGGGATATTATTTGTTGTAGTTCAGTTAGCAAAACGGAACCTGGGTGACCTTTGAGCCATGAGCGATCCCCTGTTTGATGAACAGTAGAGATTTATATTGTAATGTGTTGTCCTCACTTTCATGTCATAATATAAAAATTATCAAAATGCATAGCATTGCATGCAATCCACACTGGCATTAAAAACACATGTACAATGAGGAAATGGATCAATTCATTGGCTCCAAATCTCAATCTATTTCATGGTACCAACCTTTAAGTGTTGGACAAATGGCTAATTGCTCCTCTTTCCTAATTAGTTTCTGCCTTTCACCAGATGATGTGGCCCTGGGTGTTCACAGCTCCTTGTTTGAAGTTATCCCATTATTTTTTCAGGGTTGTAGACTCTATTCCTGTTTCTGTTCTCAGGTCATTAAACAGTGAATTATCTGTTCACTTCAGAGACATCCCTCCCAATAACAAGAATGAATGCAAATTGGCGGTTGGATAAATACTTTGTTCATTTAAAATCTACAAAAAAGGGCGTCTGGCACTGAGGGAGAATCCTTCAGATTCTATTAGTAGTAGAAAGATCTATGGATGGAAACAGCTCTTCTGATGAGTCTCAGTGTCACATAAGAAATACTGTATGCAGATTCAAGATCTATCTCATTTTTATGCCTGTGCAGTCTTTCTTAAAAAGATGCTAATGCTGTCCAGCAGCGGGGTTCTGATACAACTATATAATCGGCTTTTCTTTTCCCATGAAAGAATATATTGCCTCCAATTTGCTTGTCCTTTGTCAGTCTAGCATTAGGATTCTGAGTCCAATCCTTAAATCTACCCTGCAAATGGCAGGTTAGTAAGTGGCTGTTCTTTGCGTTAGCAATGTATTGCTTTTAGCAAACAGAGAAGACTTCATTCTATACAGTAACAGCTCTGGCAAAAGGAAGCCAAGAACCTCACAGGGGGCTAGCAGGTTTTTGGTTTACAGCTTGAATTTGTTTCTGAGCTTTTTCTTAGTATCACAATGGGCTCTTGCAGTGTACTTCTAATACCTCTGCTATGAAGTCAGGATATATTATGCCATCTGTCCAGGAGTCAACATTGCAGGTCAAGCTAATTTAAACTGTCACTTTTCATCTCACTGTGCCTGTATGCATTACATTTAATAGTTTGAGTGAGTGATTGTATCTGTTGACCTCTGTAACAAAGGACAAAGCTCATGTTTATATTTTCTTCATTATCTTGAATTGTCAAAGCTATGGATATTTGATCCTTCCATGCAAAATACAGTTAAACTAGTGACTGATATTTAACCTTCATGTTATGAAAACCATACAGTTCTACTTTTTTCCATTTTTATAGAAAGATAAGTAAGAAGGGAATAAAACATGGTGACTTTCAATGATTTTGATCTCAGACTGGGAAAGTTTAAATTCCAAAGTCAAGGCTTTTCTTTCTTTTGCAAACTGAAAATTAAAGGTTTATGGAGCCTGTT
The DNA here is from genome assembly GCF_003597395.2 of Chelonoidis abingdonii. Classification (NCBI taxonomy): domain Eukaryota; kingdom Metazoa; phylum Chordata; order Testudines; family Testudinidae; genus Chelonoidis; species Chelonoidis abingdonii. The sequence continues at coordinate 240,837,139 of NC_133770.1, forward strand.
CACCTACTGATACATAGAGGTTCTGTGTGATGAACCTTGAGGAAAATTATGCTCATAAATCTTCTTTACATCAATGGAAGAACAATCCCAAATGATTTTTTTAAGGTCAGAAATGAATTGACAAGCCTTATTGCATTTCAGTCAGGTATAAATTAAGTGTTCAGAATGGGGGCAGTGGGGAAATAATGAAAAATGTGTGTAATAGTGCAGTATGGATTTTTTTAATAGAGGAACTGCTTTGGACAGTGGTAACTCTAGCTTTGTCCCTTCAATTCATTTTCCTGCTGTTTCTCGCCTTGTGAATTGTTGCAACTTCCTCACACTACTAGATTTCCACCATGTTTTTCTCTTCCCCCAGTGCAAAAGTAGCTAGAAGCATTGGTGAGGAGAAAAAAGTGACCCTCCCACAATCATATTACTTTTAGGGTGTCTGTAGTTTTTGTTTTTATTCTACAATACTATGCAAATTCTAAGCTTCTAAATAAGCTCTCATTATCCATTACAAGGATGCCAGGCAGCCATCACAAGATAAAGCTGCTGCTCTTTCACCCTAGGCATGATCTACAGACACACATTGCACTTGCTTAACGAAAATTGGTATAAGAATTAATTGATTTACCTAAACTAGTGCAAATGGTCATGTAGCATAAGTATTGGTTAAACTAGTGCAGCATCTCTTTAGATAAGGCCCTCTAGTCCTGCAGAAAATTGCATGCAGCCAAGCAGCAGCAGCAGTCTGATCATCTGCCACATCCATTCAGGCACAAACTCTTTGGAGTTGCTTAAAATGTGAGCATTAATTAACGCAAGAAATGTTTATTTTCAAAAATACTAAAATAAGATTAATGGCCAAATATCCATGGGCCCAGCTGTACGTTAATCATTTATTCATAGAAGAGACATGGTGCACACAGATTCTCTTCCCCCCCGCCAATCCAGCTATGCAAAAAGGAGTGCTTGGTGTCCCTGCTACAGAGCTCCTCTTAGTCCCCGTAGATCACAAAGCAGGCGCTCTCCACAGCTCAAATAATCCATACATGTGGATGATTTGGGCAAAGGGCGGATCAGGCAATGCCAGGGGAACATGCACTATCCACTGAGGCACCTAGCAAAACAGAGGTTGTGTCAACTTCCCGAAGGATCCTTACCCATTCTAGGGGGCCCTCTTAAAAAGGACTTTGGGACAGGTGCTGGTTGTAAAGCCCCTGATAACACTGCTGAGAGTGGAAGCAATATCTGGGGTGGGGAGCAGAATTGGTACAGTGCACAGGACCTTCATGCATGTGCCCCTGGTAGAACCTTGAGATCCAGTAGGTTTGTGGACAAGAACCACTGCTTTCTTCCAGGGAGGAAGAATCCCACTCCTCACAGGAAGAATGCAGAGCTCTGTATTGCCACATAAAACTATGATGTGTCCTACTGTGAAGGCTGCAGAGTTGAAAGAATGTTGAATTGCCAGAATTGATTAATATTCTTACAAAAACTTGGCCATTGTGCATTTATGTTATATATTTGTGATGATCCAGTTAACAACATAAACACAAACATTGAATTGCTCACAAACAAAAACGGAATTGAAAACACTCTATGCAATATGTAGCTTTTTGCATCTAATTTCTTTGTCTATTACAGACATTATTCGACAATACTTGAAATGATGAAATGTATTAACATAGAAATGCAATTAAACAGAGCAAGTAAGGGGACAGAGCTGGACCAAAGATATATAGGCAACAGAGTTAGGGCTGGTGTCAGAGTTATATTATTACAGAAATTTAGCAAACCCTTCACTTTTTCCCCTCTTATTGAAATGCTATTTCTTATCTGAGTTGCTTTGAACAATATTACAATTCAGTATATCTTGGCTGTGCTTTTTTAATCGATATGGCACTATAAAGCCTCCCTTGTGGTTATTGAGAGTTAAATATTATATTCGAGGTAAAGGTTACCTGCCCAGAAACTAGAGTCATAATTGGAAAGCAGAACTAATGGGATATTAGACCATTGTGAAGGAGAAAATTACGAGAAGCTATAATGATGACTTCATTGGCTATTATAAATCTGGCACAGTTATGATATAACACAGTGCCATTGCCATAGACTTAAAATGCCATTAAATAATTCTAGTAATCCAAAAGCATGGACAAAAGAGATTTAAAATGACAAATGAATTGATACTGGTCCAGACTACCCTGAAATAGGGACTGAATATAAATTAAATTATTAGAGTGTAATAGTGACAAATACAGTTGGCAAGTACAGACATTTCCATTATCAGTATTTAAGAGATGCTGTAATGGGTCCAATGGTTTTGTTGTTTAACCATACTGTACATTTAATTACTTAGATAGCATGATTTAACTGAACAGGCATCTGCTCATTCCTGTTGAAAGTGCAAAAGTGTCCACATCTCAAAAAACATCATCACCAAAGCATGATAATTTGGCATCCTTGTTGTCACACTCAGGAGACTGAAGTTACACTCTTGCCCTTATATATAATCCCTCTAAATCAGAGATGGGCAAAGTTTTGGGCCCAAGAGCCACATCTGGGTATGGAAATTGCATGACAGGCCATGAATGCTCACAAAATAGGGGATTGGAGTGTGGGAGGGGGCGCAGGTTTTGGATGGAGGTGCGGGTTCTGGGATGGGGCTGAGGATGAGGGGTTGGGGGTGCAGGAGGGTGCTCTAAGCTGGGACCGAGGGGTTCAGAGGGTGGGTGGGGGATCAGGGCTGAGGCAGGGGGTCAGGCACAGGAGGAAGTCAGGGGTGCAAGCTACAGGTGGTGCTTACCTCAAGCAGCTCCCGGAAGCAGCGGCGTGTCCTTTCTCCGGCTCCTATGCAGAGGCATGGCTCTGCAGGCTGCCCGGTCCACAGGCACTGCCCCCACAACTCCCATTGGCCACGGTTGCTGGCCAGTGGGACCTGCGGGGGCAATGTGCAGAACCCCCTGGCTGCCCGTATGCATAGGAGGCTGAGGGGGGACATGCTTCTGCTTCCAGGAGCTGCACAGAGCCCCGGCATTTGCAGAGCAGGGCAAGCCCCCGGCAATCCCTAGACCCTGCTCCCCAGCTGGAGCTCAAGAGCCAGATTAAAATATCTGAAGGGCCAGATGCAGCCCCTGGGCTGTAGTTTATCCACTTCTGCTCTAGATAGGTTTGATGTACACTAAAACATCAGTTCAGGATAGTTTTCTTAACTCTACTGTCTATATTTATTATATCAATTTGACTTCAGTCTCTCAGGCTGTCAATCCAACACCTTCCATGTCTTTGGTCCCCACTTTCCTTTCTGTTTTAATCTTTTGTAGTCCCAAAGCAGACTACAAAAATCCCAGGAATCAAGTAGGCCAGCACTTTCTGTGAGCACTAAATTCACTTCAAAACTTGTTTTGAAAAGATGTGTGTGGGGGGGAATTATTTATGATTTTGCTCTTAGTGAATATGTTCAAGAGCCATATCTTTGCTGAACATTTTAGCTGCACAAAGATATTTCTGCCCTCCAAATGAGACTTAGTGAATTTGGATGTCCACTCGACTTCTCCTAGGTGCTCCTGAATGAGAGTCACAAACTGATTAAGAGTGGAAGGTTTTAGGGCATGTCTACACATACAGCACTTCAGCAGTGCAGCTGGTGAAGAGTTTTCCCATCAGCACAATAAAACCACCTCTGAGCAGCAGTAGCTATGTTGGTGGGAGAAGCTATCCTACTGATATACACTGTCCATACTGGCGTTTATGTTGATGTAACTTATGTCACTCGGAGGAGAGGTTTATTTGCACTTCTGAGCAATGTAAGTAATGCTCACATAAGCTGTTGTATAGACATAGCCTTAGTCTGACATATGATTTATTTTCATATTTCTGCCTAAAACTGGTGGATCCAGGTGACTTTTTGGGAAGGCAGGACTGGTCCTTATAGTACATTGTTAACATGTTAGCCAGTCAAATCTAAATGTGGGAAATGTTTGGGTTTCCTCTGCTTTCAGTGGAAGATTACTCCACATCATAACAAACTACAGTCAGGAAGTTTTCCCTTACATTCAGCCCAAATCTTCCCATTGTGATTTTCTACTGTTACTGTCATGGTAGCTTATCTCCATGCATAAAGAGCTATAAGAAGATGGCATATACAATGGCTGCCTAGGCTGTCTTCTTGACTACTTGTCTCACGCTAGAGAGGCACACTCTGATTTCTATGTATCGTTATCAATCCCTTCCTATAACTTCCTACTCAAGTATTGAAAGGAAAGCAGTCCTAAGCTGGGGGAACCAGGTTGCATGGACAACTTACTGTTCCTTTATTTTGGGTTCAATAGAACCTGGGAAGCAATTAGGACCCGCAGTGTTCTCTCAAACAGATGCCAGGACTAGATTCCTCTCTGAGTTCAGCTTCTATTCTGGCAATTGTTAGCATGTCACTCGATGGTAGTTTGGAACTCACTAGCTCCCAAGAGCCCTGTGGACCAGGTGTGAAGTCCTGGGACACATGAGGAGGAAGAGGACACTCAAGACCACCAGATCCAAGAAGGTGGGAATCCAAATCAGTGAGCACCTTGCTCTAACTCTTTAAGAGGGTAGAAGAGTTTCATTAGCTGTCAATCATCTAATGATCCCTCCCCTCTTTCTTCTGCTGTGTGTGTGCCATCCAGTGGACATCTTGACTCTTTGTAGTGTTCACTGTATGGATGTGTTGACTGTTTGGGTTTTTAAGCAAGTGTCAGTAGACCCTGTTGTATGATAACCATATGACTTTATTCCCAACCAAAGGCATATTAGGAAGGAAACCTCACCTAGAACAGTACAGAATTAAGAGTGAACAGCACTTGGAGAAAAACAACTCTACTAAACATCTGAGCCCACCACCCTTTCTTCGTTCTCTGCTGGATAAATAGATAATAGCAAAACAACTGTTGAGGTGATAACTAACTGCAACAGACACTGTGTGTGTAGGCATTAATAAATGAGTGTTTTGATGGTACTCGTGCACATCTAATTTCAAGGAAAGCAATTACCATCTCAGTTGTGAAGAAGAGACAATCAGATAGTGGTTCAGAGTATGGAGGCGGCTGAAAGTGGACTTTTCTCCTTTTTACCCTTAAAAACAGATCTTTGGCTGGACTGGGAAACCCATCTGAACATCAGTTTTGCTCTATAATGTATGTGTGTCTGCTGATCAATCTGTAGAACAGGCAACAAGCCAGTGGCTTGGGAGAGGAGATCTATTAATGAATGACAGTACAAAGGGTCCAGAATAAATTAAAGTAACATAATTCTTCCTACTGCTCTGCTTTTATGTTTCTTTCTTCTCACAGAATCCCTGTAGGGTTTTTCTCCTTCATACCAGGCAGCTACTGAATATCTCAGAAAATTTGCTATACGCATTTGCCAAACTCCTGACCTATTATTTTTTTTGAACACTTTATTTCTCAGGTTTATTTCTTAAAATTTGAATATTTTAGGATAAATATCCAGTTAAGAGTAGAATCTGTGCATATTTTGATACTTGGCTATCTATAAGTAGAAATAGTTTGATGGATATTTATGCTTCTGAAAGGGAGAAGTGCAGTACTACCTGGCTAGCTAAATATTTATAAACTTACAATCTGTATGTGATTATTAAAATTAGTTTTCAAAGCAGTAGTTAGAAATGTCATTGTGATATTTTCATCATAAGAGTGTCTGCTATACGTTCATATTGCAATGAATGGCGTGAACAGTTTGTCAGTGGCAACTGCCATTTCACTACTGCCTCTGAGAAGCTCTTTCTCTAATGCTGCAGGAACTTGGGAAATGCAATTGCCATATTAATGGATGGTGATCAAGATTATTATCCAAAAAAAGCCCCCCAAATTTTTATATAATAGAATATTCTGAATAGGAATTTTGAAAATATGCCAATTATAATTTAGTTGCAGTCACACTGGGTTTGCATCTTCCGCATCATTAGATTGGCATAACAGCAGCTTCCAAGCTGAATGTTAATGATTTAGTTTATTTTAGCTAAGACATCTACTTTTTTTAGTGATTCACACTTAGTAATTAGCTTTTGTGGTGTGCATATCTTTATATTACATTGTAATTTTCTTTTAGCTACTTAAACTGAGTCAAAAGATTAAGGTATCAGATAGTTCCCTCCACTTCAGAGAATACAGGGCACTCCAGTCAAACAGATGGTAAGGAGAGGAGTGCTTCATTGTCCCTCTGTAGTTAACCTGAGGATGTGGCTGTGGGGAGAAGAGGAGGAGCCACTGTATGAAGCATTCTCTCCATCTGCAGGCATCTTCACACTTTAATGCTGAAGCTCTAATACTTGCTTCACCCTTGTAGCTCCCTCCAGGGGGAAGAGAGGGTTGTGGTGGAGCAGCGTGCCTGGACAATGTCAAGGTGAATCTTGAAGGAGCCATACCATGCTACCGGAGAAGCAAGGAGCAACCCAGAGATGGCAACTTGTTTCAGAGGTTGACCTTGCAAATGTAATGCCCCCTCTCTACCCAGTTACCTTCTTTAATGCCAATCTCCTTACAGGTTTGATAGACAGATCTGGGTTCTTCTGGATCCTGCCACCCACTCAGCAGGGTGTATCTTCTTTATTTTTTCCTATGAATTTATTTGGTGGGGCTCCACCTCCCTCGCTCCTTCCTGACATGGTCACCAGGGCAGCTTGGGAGGAAAATTCTACCCACAGGGTAATCCCCACTTACTTGCCAGATAGTTGGAGACTTCCAAGAAATAACACAAACACCTACAATATATTCAACACAATAATTATATTAAACAGGAGACAAATATAACATAACAGGTGTGATGGGGCAAGGCCAGATGGCTACAGTAAAGTACTGAGAAACAGGTATGTTAGCCCCAGGCTAAACAAATCCCTAGGACCATGGCAACCAAATGGCAGTTGCTCCAGGTTAATCAAGGCACCTGGAGCCAATTAAGACCTTTCTAGAAGGCAGTGGAAATAGCTACTTTAATTAGAACACCTGCAGCCAATCAGGGCAGGCTAATCAGGGCACCTGGGTTTAAAAAGGAGCTCACCCCAGTCAGGTAGGGAGGAGTCAGAAGAGAAGGAGTGTGAGTGAGGAGCTGGGAGTAAGAAGGCAAGGAGCTGAGAGAGTGTACTGCTGGAGGATTTAGGAGACAAGCATTATCAGAGATCAGGAGGAAGATCCTGTGGTGAGGATAAAGAAGGTGTTTGGAGGAGGCCATGGGGAAGTAGCCCAGGGAGTTGTAGCTGTCATGCAGCTGTTACAGGAGGCACTATAGACAGCTGCAATCCACAGGGCCCTGGGCTGGAACCCGGAGTAGAGGGCGGGCCTGGTTCCCCCCCCAAACCTCCCAACTCCTGATCAGAGACACAGGAGGAGTTGACCCAGACTGTGGGGAAGATCACTGAGGTGAGCAAATCTGCCAAGAAGCGCAGGACCCACCAAGGTAGAGGAGGCACTTTGCCACACAGGATAAAATACTATTGTAAGGTTCAATGGTGCCTGTGCTGCTAATACCTGTGACTTTCCTCTGTTACATGACTTGATGTAGCAAATATAGGCTTAGTGTCCCATTGGTACGCGTACTTTGTTGGGGGCCCTTGATGACCTATGACCAAGATGTCTTCTCTGCAACAGTTTAGCAGTGTGGCTGACTGGGTTCACTACAGCCCAAAGGACTCACAAGTGGGGGGAGGTGGGAAGTCCCTCCACAGGTTTAATACACAGCAGGTTATAAAATCCCCAAACCCTTACTCCCTGGCATGAGGACACAGTTCAGGGAGTAAGGAGTCCCCAAAACAATTTCCCTGACTAACTAAAAGATGGTGCACTCACAAGCTCCATGAATGCTCCTCAGGTTCAGAGATGACTCTGGACTCTTCAGTCACTGCAGAGGGGCTGATCACTGCTGGCAGGGATCCTCTTCAGGCAGAAATCAGGCTGCTTCAGTCCCAGGATTTCCCCTCACCACAAATGGGTGCAGATTACACAACTGTACTAAAATCCAAACTGTAGTCTCCTAACCCAGCATCCAGACACACACACTGCAGGCAGCAGCTCTGCACTAGCAGATAGAGCAGAGCTGATCATGTGATGACTGGTCTCACCTAGGGAGTTGGAGGGCTAACTCAGCCTGGCTGGAGAAGTTTCCCAGCAAAAATCTACAAACTGGGAATCATCAGTGGAGAGGGAAAAGCCCAGATGAGGGACCTTGCTTTCAGGTCCTTAGAGGCCAATTCTCAGGGGGAACCCTGCATGCAGGCCTAGGACTTACAACTGTTCCCCTCGCTGGCACCAGACTGACTCAAAAATGGCCTCCTCTTTCCTGAGCTACCTGGGAAGGGCATCTCACTCCCTATTGGTTGCCAGGCAGACTCTGAGTTTGCCTTGGGTCCCCCTCCCTACCAGGGACAGTGTGCTTCATTCCTGAGTTGCCAGCAGAAAGAGCCCCAGGAATCTAGGTAATCTCCTTGGGGGTTACACAAAGTTTCCAGCTAGTCATCAGGCTGAGATTTTTCTGCAAAGGGTGCATGCTCTGCTAAACCCCCTTCCTCAGGAATCTAGGGATTTAAAAGGTCCCCCTCCAAAATGTCATAGCCTGATGAACTAGTTGAAAACTTTGTAAGGACAACCTCTCTGAATATCCCTCCCACAAGGATTTCCTTAGAAAGGTACAATTTGACAATACAGTTTCACCAGCAACAGAAAAACCTACGTATGTCACTTTGGGTGTATAATCTAGCTTTCTTTTGTTTTCATCACAGAAGTTTTGAACCCATGCCATCTTGAAATTAGGGCTTAGTCACCTTATATAAATATGCATCTTAAAACACTTTATGCTGTTAAGATATTAAAATATATTAGCTGTTCATTAATAGAAAGGCTGAACTTTATTATAGAAGAAGAATATTTCTATTATAACAGAAAAAGCTATTTGATCTTAGGCTGTGAAATAGGGTATTCTAACCTATGAGTTTTATCATAGTGCCTTTGTTCCATTCTTGTTAGTGTTATGAAAGTCTTGAACGCTTGAATAAGACTGAGCCGTCTTTAAATTCTTAAACTGGCCTCTATAAAAGGGCTAGACTGTCTTTGGTCTATGTAAAAGAGAGGATCCTTAAAGGGAAGCCTCCACTTCTGTTTGTCCAAATGTTGCAAGGGGAGTCTCTAGGATGTAGTCAACAATTCAAATTATATTTGTGTTTGTATCTTAGATGAACTTGATTTGCATTTAAAAGGGGTTCCAATGGAAATATCAACTCTTTGATGGATTTATAACAAGAGACAAAGACTAGTTAATATTTGATTTAATAGGTAGGTCCACAATGATGTAATTTAATTAGTAACCAATGGTTTGGATACTGCCTGGCTGTCATGTTTTCCGACTGCGTAAAGCAGTGGTTCTCAAGCTTATTTGATCACGCCTCCCCCCCTTGTGTCTGTAGTAGTTTATGATGCCCCTCCCCATGCCACAAAAGAACATATACCAGTAAAATAACCAACATGCAACTCTCACTAAATATTAAAAACAGTAAGGCATTGATTCAAACAGAGCCAATGGTCCATTGTAATAAGAGCGAAAGCAAAACTGTGATTGTGGTTAATGCTTACAATTAACTGTGCACACCGCATCCTAGCAAATAGATTAACAACAGACGGCAACGACTCTCTATAATGCTATACAAGCTTGATAGAAATCCGTCAAAGTGCACAGCGCCATCTGAGGACCCAATATGTCTGGAGGAATCAACTTTAGTAATTATTCATTGCTGTGGGTAAAATATGAGCAGTAATTTTTTTCCTAAAGCTTCTCATACTCCCCAGAATATATTCTATGCCTCCCCCTTCCTCCGGAGGGCCCAAGCCCCAGTCTGAGAACCTCTGGTATAGAGGATGTGCCTACTGGAGATGGAAAAAAAATAGACTGCTGAACTGGGGTGGGGCAACAGAGTGTTTCATAAAAGAATATTATCCTATAAGTCAGTTGAAAATAACTTGTTCACTGTAAAGTTTGTGAATAGATCTTTCAGCAGATTCCAAGTCTTGATCGGGGCCTGATATAAAACAAAATATGAAGTACTAGTCATTTCCCCCATAAAAGCAGCAAAGAATCCTGTGGCACCTTATAGACTAACAGATGTTTTGGAGCATGAGCTTTTGTGGGTGAATACCCACTTCGTCACATGCATCCGACGAAGTGGGCATTCACCCAGGAAACCTCATGCTCCAAAACATCTGTTAGTCTATAAGGTGCCACAGGATTATTTGCTGCTTTTACAGATCCAGACTAACACGGCTACCCCTCTGATACCCTTCCCCCATAAAGTAAACTATAAGGCCGATAAAGAAAAAGATGAATAATAAAACATAGGATTAGAAGTAGAGTAGGTAAACTGGTAAACAATAGGCCACTCAAAATTTATAAAGAGATCCAAACATGTATACTGAGACTTAAACTATAGTCCACTGTAATTATGCAATGTATAATGTTGTGGTACCAAGGTTTTTTTCCTATGGTTTTGGGATGGCTGCACTATTTCTAAATGGTGAAGCCATGAGTGAACCTTCATGGCTTTCTCAGCTCCCTGTAGCCCAAACTGCTGCTTCAGACTCTCTGCCTCAAGACTATTCTGACGCTTCTAACTGCCGCCCCCTTCCCTATCCTGTGCTCACCACAACCACCCCTAGCTTCCATTTGGCACACCATTAACTCCTCTCTTTTTCCCTGGCCTCCCTCTTATATTATGATGGTGACCTGGACTGTGACTTTTTTTTTCCGTGGGCAATCTTGACTCTCCTCCATAGCACTGTCAGCCTTTCAGCCCCCAGGCAATGTGAAATGTGGAGAAGATAATGTACTTGAATAGTTTTAAGTGGAGTATTGAAACTGTTAACCAAAGAGAGCATTGACTTTATAACTGGCTTCATACATACGTTTCTGATACTAAGTGTGATGCTTCATCAGCACACTGGCTCTTGTAAGTCACCATGTTACCATGTAAATTTCATAATATCATGACCTCAGCCTAGGAGACTTGTATGAGATAGTCTTGCTCTTTGTTTAATTGGTCTTATACAACTGGCAGAATGTGGGATCCTTGTGAACTGCAGGAAATGTCTGCCTCTCTCAGTATGCTAGCTCTATTGAGAGGCCCTCTTATTTGTCTAGTAAGAGATCATGACAGTATGGATGACCATAATGAAAGCTGCACAATTAAAAGAGAAGTATTTAAGATGACATGAACCTATTTGATGGAGAAAGAGTCTTTGATTCTTCTCAGAGAGGAGCTATGGGGGCACAGTCAATGTTGCTTAGGTGACACTCTGATTTTCTTGTAATATCCATCCTGGGGGAGGGAGGTGGTGTTTTTCAAAGTAGCCCTTTAATTTTGAATTTGCATGCACTTACAAGTTTTTTTTCTAAGATGTTCTTTTAAGACTTATTCAAGAAAGTGTGCAACCTTAACTTTTGCTTAACAACTCTTTGGGGTGTGTGGAACACAACTGATGCATCTGCCATGTCTCTGTTTCTCCTTCTCTGTGCCTCTGGAATTTTCATGTTCCACACAACAGGTATTTCAGTTAGTCTCTCCTGCAGAGGCTTGATTTACTGGTATTATTAAACAAAAGAACATGCAATCCTTCGCCTTGTATCCAGGCTTCCCAAGTCCTTTCTGGCCCATTTTTGCCTGGGCTTCACAACATTTCAATACTGAGGCCTCCTGGTAATCTGGTTCCTGGACTCCTGTCCCAACTCTCTCTGAGCAGGGCACTCCACCCATTCTCAGTCCAGAGCCCTGGCCACAATCCTACCCCAGGTTGCTGACATCCTCCTGTTAGTCTCTGTAAAGAGCATCTCCAAGGTTTTTCCCAGTCTTCAGTCTTTGTCAACCGAGCCAAGACTTTGACTTATATCTGCAACAATGATCCTGTGTTCCTCAGTATCATGACATGTTCTGTCATTCTCTGTCTGGAAGCTATACTCCTGAGCTCAGACCTTAAAAGCGCTACAACCCTGAAACTTAGAGTACATGTCCTGTGGTAATCTAATCCTCAGACAAAGATGGTAAACTCTGCAACTGAAAATGAAAGTGATAGGGCCTCAAAGAAGGGGGGCAAAACTTTTCTAACTTAGATGCCTAAACTTATGTTCCTGAATCTATGTTTAGGCACCTAAATTAGAGGCCTGGTATAATTTTAGCTTTGCTGAGCAATTGTATCTCTCTGTGAGGGACAGAGAAAATAGTTTCCTTTAAAAACGATGCAGTGGACTGTGGGTAAGTGGGAGTTGTCTGTAATATTTTTGTGAATCCTCTGTGTGCCTCAGTTTCCCTCTGTACTTTGCATTGCTATTCAGTGGGTGAAAAAAAGTTAAAGCTAGTCTTGGAGGAGAGCAAGACACATGAGGTTTTTGTGTGACGTGGCTGTTTGGGGTGGAGCTAATAGGTTATTAAAGGACTGTCTGAAACCAACCCCATGTCAATGGAAATCCAAAAAGACAATAGGAAATCTGCTAGACAGAACATTCATATCTAGCAACCAGCAGCCAAGAGGAAAGCAGGGAAGCAGAGCGCAGGCCCCAGTTTGAGAACAAAGGGGAAAGCTATCAGGTAGCTGGAATAAAGGCTGCCCTTTGGAGAAAGACAGAGATCTCACCTTGAACTGAACCAGAGCCAGAACAGACCAGAAAAGGATTCCATGGCATCTTGCCTGGGTGGAATGCTGGCTTGGCCAGAATGAACTATGTCTTAACCTTTATTTCTCTATGCTAACCTAAGTACTTTCAAGTGCTATAGTCCAGCTGACTAATAAACTCTACTCTGTTTTGAAAAGGCTGCCTGGGGTAACTACAAGAACTTACTGAGGTGCACTGGACCCTGAAGAGTGTGAAAGTCTCTGACCAGGAGTCTATCTCAGTATGACTCATTGGGAAGAGTTCACTTTGTGAAGCAGGATTGCTGGAGCCCAGAGGCCTGGTGTTGATGCCATAATGGCCTACCCCTAAGGCAGAATGGGACCTCTTGGGAGACTGCCACACAGAAGGGTTTAAAAGCTAGGGTGTAGCACAGATTCTGTGGATCTGTGACATGACCACACTTATTTTGCATAGCGCTTACTGAAAAGCTTAGTAGCAGTAGAATTTGTGACAGATTCATAAGTGGCCTGACACTACTTATGCTGAAATCTTGTGGACTAAATCCTATGAAATCCATTATTTTGTATATATAATGGTAGTTCGTGGCTGTCCTTTTCTACCCTTACTAGTTATGAAAAATTCTGCTGGAGCCTTTCTTTACACTGCTCTAAATAGCTTGGTGTTCAGTACTTCTTAGAATGGTTAATATTGCAAGAGGCACTTTTAATGTCATTCTGTTTCTGTCTGTGTCTATGTGCACGCACACACAATCCAGTATCATAATAAATAGAATTAAATAGACTTAAATCTCAGATTATTAAAAATTTTATGCAAGTGAAATTGCTACCACTGTCAACTTCCTTTCTCAGGCCAATTAATTAATTATTGTATGTAGCTGTCTAATTTAGGCCTTATTCCTGCAGTGACATTGAAAGCAAACTTTTGCAGAGAGCTCCCCTAAAGCCAGTGGGGCTCTGCACAGGAGGATCCACACTGAAGTCAGTGGAGTTTCAGAGAGTGTGTGTGTGTGTGTGTGTGTGTGTGTGTGTGTGTGTTAAAGAATCCAACTATATGTGATTGACGTCTCAGGATTGGGGTCCAAGGCTGTAAGCTTATTAGGGCAGAGGCTTCTACTTTTTATGTGTCAGTAAAGCCCTATGTGCACATCACTCTATAGATAATAAAAATAATGAATTTCAATCCTTTCTAAGGCTAAGTGAAAAGAGGATTATATTCAGGCTTCCAAGCTTGAATTTGGTGAGATGTGATGCTAAGATGACAGGGAGTCCAACATGTGGGTATGTTTTTTCACCTTAGCAGCTGCTGTCCTAAATTGTATTGTAGTATGTGATGTTAAACAGCTGCCTCATTTTACCCTAAAGGTAAAAGTAGTGGATTTCATATCACTTAAAATTGGTAAGGCATTTTGAGATGTTTTGAGAAGAAAGGTATGTAAGCTGTAAAGTAGTAGCACTGAAAAACTTCATGGTAGTTCAGTTTGACATGCAATAATTTGCTAATGCAATAAAAAGTTGCTGACATCATATAATACTTGTTCTTGGCACTTATATATCACATTATCCAACCACTACTTCCTATTATTTAAATACCAAATTGGTTAAGTCAGTAATTTGAGTTTATCCCTAGCATGTACTGGTGCAATATTATGCGAATAACTGCCATGATTAATATTTACAACCAGTACTTTTCCAGGAGAAAAAAATATACTATCTAGATATAGTTGTATACAAATAAAGGTGTCCTGCCAACACATTAACCTCCAATGCATACCAAATCATCTGGTGGCTTTGGAAGCTGGATATGCTAGTAGTATTTCTTGCCCATTTACTTTGCCACTGTGAGGGAAGAAATAAGTTATTTAGGATCACTGAAAGAATTCTTTCAGAGTTGTTCATCGTTGTTAAAATTACACTCAGGAAGTTTAGGATGGGATGAAAAAGGGAAATTTTTATAAACTATGCAGGCATTCTTCCTGTAGGGATTATACACAGGATAGAGGGATGTAGCACATTAGGGATTGTGGTTTTTGTCTTCATTTTTTGTGTCTTAAATGTAATGAATCATACCATTATAAATGAAAGGCACCTGCACCCAACAGGACACTCACATCCACATTTAATTGAACCATTCATTGCTCCATATAAACATGTTCACAATGAACCAAGGAATACAGTTAGTGGTGGGTGTAAACTTTTTTGCTGATACAGACTAACACGGCTACCACTGAAACCTGTTTTAGTGCAAAGGGTATCCTCATCGTGTATGCAGTATAGTTGTAGCTAGGGATATTAGAGAGACAAAGTGGGGGATTTAATATCCTCTTTTATAGAACCAACTTGTGTTAGTCAGAGACGAGCACTGGATTAGGTACACCACATCTTGTGATAGGCAAGTGTAAAATCCATGGATCTTGAAAGGTGTGTTGTGGGGGGTGTTTTTCAGGTTTTACATCTGTTGTTCTGGAAAGGTCTGGTGCTGCTTTGAGTTGGTATGTCCTGGTCTGTGGAGAGCTTGCTTCTGATGATCAGCTTGGAGAGGCTGGGGTTTGTTTAAAGGCCAGAAGTGGGGGTTCTGGAAAGATGTCTTTCAAAATGGGGGTCCCCATCGAGTATGCGTTGTAGTTGTTTGTTGATACTCTGTATGATCTCCAGTGCGGGGTAGTAGGTGACAATTGAGGGTGTGGAGTCGGGGCGGGGGGGGGGGTCATTTCTGTATACAGTCTGTAACCCACTATTTCCCTCTCTTTGTCCTATGACTGCAGAGGTGATAATGGGCTACTCTGCCTTGAATGGTCCCTTGTAATATGTGCTAACTACGTATATTAAATAATCTGTTCCACTTTCCATTTTTCTGTGATGCTGGAAATACCTTTCCCAGACCCAAAGAAGAGCTCTGTATGGCTCAAAAGCTGCTCTAATAAAGGATATTACTTCACCCACCTTGTGTCTCTATAATCATCCTGGTGCTTCACAGCACTCTTCGAGGCATTTCTGAGACATTGAGTTGTGACAGTGTAATTTCCTATGACAGTCTTGGAAATCCTTATATTGAATGCAAATTTTATGTAGTATTGTGGGACTGGATATAACTTCTCTGGAGGGACACATGGCCAATATAACACTTTCCAAGGTTTACAAGTTTCAAAGGACTATTTTAAACAATGTGCCAAATAAGAAGGAACTTTTGGGACAAACAAAATTAAATGTGTATCCTAGGAAATACCCAAATGCAAATTCCCACTTTTTGACCCACCCTTTTGAAGCTATGCCCTGAGGAGAGAACCATTGTCTCCTGATTACCTGTTCCCAGAATCTGAAGGTCAAAGGTTGAAACTAAATAAAGCAGAGACTTATTTATGAGTGTGTTTTGTTCTGAACTGAAGCAGTTGTGAACGCATAACCACATAAAAACTCCTTTATGGGGCTTGAAGGACTGATCACCTACCAAAGCCTTTATTGGAGTTGGGTGTTGATCTCTGGTAAGCTTATTGATATGTGTGTAGGTTCTTTTATTGTTTTCATATGTTTTCTCTGTAATACTTTCACCTTAAGAATAAATGTACTTGCTTAGAAAGAGCTGTGTGGTTACTTGTAACTCTGGGCATTGTAACAGTTCATAGCCTCTTAGAAGAAAGAAAAACACTGACACAGGCTTCCTTAGGCACTCTGGCTTGCTGGGGAACTCACAGTGTATGCAGAGAACTGTGCAGCCTGGGGAAAAAACCTGGTCAGGAAGGAGAGAGACATGATTCTCCACCCAAGAGAGGTGATGGCTGAGGAGCCAGGAGTCTACAGTGGGTGCTCTTGATGGATCATGGAGGGGAAATACAGGTGCAATTGCCCTGAACTCTGATGTAAGTGCTTTGCTCAAAGGTACCCAATGAATAAGGCTATGTCTACACTGCAGCTGGGGACTGTGCTTGTCCATATGGCTAGACACATACTAGCTCTGTTTGTTAGTATGCTAAAAATAGTATAGCAGTGGGAAAAGTGATTAATGACAGACTTCCTTGCAGCTTAATTTAACCAGTAGTCTACTGTACATAGAACTTAAAGAAATGTATATTAATTTAGCCACTTTTGTTGTCCTCAGACAATAGGACCAGTATGATGTGTACAGGGTAAGATTACCATGGAAAAACTGAGACACAGGCAGGTTATATATCTTACCTGGGCTGGGGCACCATAAAGTGAGGGCTTGGAGGGACTGGGGAGGGCTAGCTCAGTGGTTTGAGCATGGGCCTGCTAAAACCAGCATTATGCGTTCAATCCTTAAGGGGGCCACTTAGGGATCTGGGGCAAAAATCAATACTCGGTCCTGCTAGTGCAGGCAGGGGGCTGGACTTGATGACCTTTCAGGGTCCCTTCCAGTTCTATGAGATAGGTATATCCCCATATTTATAATGCAGATCCTTAAGAAGCGTTCTTCCAAGACACCATTGAGGCATGTTGATGAGGAAGGTTTAAAGAAGTTTATGCTGTTGCCGTCTGATGTACTTAAGCTTAGCGGCTAACAAGAGGATGTTAGCCTCTAGGGCTGATCATGGGGTCCCATTGGACTTGCATGTGGAGTGGGAGTGTCTGCAGGTATTTTGTGAGTTCCATTTTAGACATCTGGAACTGAAAATGTAGCCTTTTAAATTCAGGCTTTTTTTTTTTCTTGTACCAAAACTAATGCATAAGCCTCTGGGCAAAACAGAGGGTAGGGGGAAAAGATTAGAATGAAAGTTCTGGCATAGTTTAAATGATATGTGTATTAGAGTGCTGTTCTTCAGCCATTCTTTTTCAGCTTTTATAAATGAGTGTTTCCTGTCTTGTTGTTCCTTATGCAGTAAAAAGTATACATAGCCATACTATTAGAGTGAAGAGAGAGCTCTGAAAAGCAGTCTGGTTCCTTAAGAAATATTCTTCTATATTCACCATGTTATCATTAGATATTACAAATGTTGTTCAAGTCAACCTAGTCTGGTAGTGAGTCTCCTCTAAATAAACTTTCTTTTAGACCTTTGGTCTTAGTCTGTTCGCTGTCTCTCTATTTTCTTTCCTCTTTTGTGTACAACTAAGATTTATGAAGGACTGCTGTTACAGTGTTTTTATACTTACATCAGTGTTTTTATACTCAAGTCCTTGGAACACAGAATTTAGAGTGGCCATAAAACACCTTTCAGACGTTCTGAATCTTATACAGAAAACCAACAGAATAAATGGGTAGTTCCATTAACCTCCACATGAAATTACAGCTCCTGACTAATTGAAATTAGAGAGGGGGACAAACCAACCCCCTCTATTCCAAAATTTCAGAACTTGGAGGAAATTCTTGACATAATGTCTTGGCCCCTGTCTGTTCTGGGCCAAGCCAATTCTGGATTTGAGCAACACTGATCTCCAAGGATGCTCAAATATCACTCCAAAATTTGTGGCTCATGCCATTCTCTAATTAAAATATAAAAACACCTTGGAAATCTAAGTAGGTATTTTCCTCTGTATGAATTAGTAGTTTGACATTTTTTAGTCAGCAGCCTTGTCATATCTGGGTTTCTCCAGTCCTTCCAATAAAAATGCTTGATTTTTTTTTTCTTTCCACCTTGGCTCCCTGTTTTGGCATGAGATTTATTTCAGCATTTGATAGGGAAAGCTCCCATATGTGGCTCTCCTATTCAATCTGCTATGGGTCTTGTATGGAAAGGACAGCATATAAAGAAGGAACAGGACCTTTCTTAGATGGCATCCCTTGTGAAGTGAACAGCCTTGTCACCCAGAATAACTTGAGTTTAGTCGATGTATCCACAACCACCCAAAAAGCAACTTTTAAGGGACCAAACTGGAAGAATGTGAACAATTGGAACCAATACACAAAAATGCAGCAAGTTTCTACAAAATGTGAAAAAGTGAAATTCAGGCTTTGGACTTCTTCAGCTGTAATCCAAGAGTGTATCTCCCATGGGAGCCACATTTCCCATTGTTATAGCACATTGGATGAGATCTTAATTGATCTCTTGTTCTTTCTTTCCTGGGCAGAATGAACGCCTTGAAGATGAATACTTGCTCATAAACTAAATGGTTTCAGCTGTTGTCACTGCACATAATTTCTCAGAAGATTTTCTGTTCCAGCTGCTTTGCACCTATGAGAGCAAAAAGCCAGTTGAAAACTGTCTTAAGCAGCCATATGAGGAGTCCTCTTGCCTAGGGGAATACTCAGGAGGTGCAAAAATTGCTCTTACACTACCACCCATATATACCCCAATAAGAAGGGCATGATCCCTGGTTGCTGGAACAGTCTTTTGGCATCTTGGTCAGTGGGGCATATATTAGAGCAGCCTTTGGGTTTCTCTAATTTATACTGGGGTTAAGGTGGGCCCCTTGTCAGCCCCAGGATCAGGGGAATGTAAAAGCGACTTAGTCATCTTTGCTCTTTGCAGTCCCATAGTATGTAAAGCTCAATCGGATCAGAGACTATGTCCTCAGTTTCTAATAAGATGACACAAGAGAAGACTGAAGGGGGATCAAATTTAATCTGATTTAAAAGATCCTTTAATACTACATATAATATATTTTACTATTGTTTTAAAAAATGTCATATGCATTATAGACAGTGCTAGGAGCACTGCCTATAGGCAGGATTGCCCAGCACTTCCAATTATAAAACCTTTTTTTCAGTTGGTTGTAATTTTACTATATCTTAACTATTTGGGCTAAAAGCATTTCCATGCTGGGTGTCTGCCACGGGCTGAATTTTCTGGAAAAGTTCTAGCTAAATAGGTACATCTGTTTCTGAGAACAGGATTATGGAAAATGTGATGGTTTGCTCATGTCAACTTTCTGACAACCATTTTGTTGATAAGCTCTAGTATCTCCAAGCTTTGAAGAAAAGGTTTGAAATTTGGAGGGGTTGGCCTTTGTGTGCTGTTCCTCTGAAAAACCACCCAAATTTGGCCAAATTACAAGCCTTGGAAAATCTACACTTATGTGGCCAGTACAGACATGTTAAAGTTTGGCAGCTATTTTTTTTAATTTCTCCTGTACTGAATATGCCTCCATCCTCTCTCACTCCTGGGCCTTCAGGACTTTCCCTACAATTGCTGCTCCTAGCTGCTGTGGACCAAGGTGGCATCAGGTGCCTGAACAGAGAACAGGGAGACTGGCTCTCTTGTGCTTTCATTGTTTTCCCAGCTGATACTCAAGCATCATGGCAGAGAAAGCAGACTGACTGAAATGCTGAGGGGACAAGAAGCCATAACTGATGTGTAGGAGTGGGTGACAGAGGGAGTCCATTTGATTCCACATGATGGAATTTCTCTTTCAGTTTGCTTTTACAAAATTTAGGAAATTATACCCCAAAAGAAGATTAAGGTTGCAAGGTCAAGCACTCAAAACTTAGTAAATGCCAGAATTAAAGGTTCCTTGTGCATCCTTAATCCTGTCCCCTTCTGCATAGGTGTTGTGGTACAACCTTTATTACATGATCACATGCTGTTTCTTCGGGAAGCCTGCCTCCTTCAGTGTATGGGATGGATAATGCTCATTTATTTTGTTTTCTCCTTATTGTTCAGTGAGAGGCCCCATGTCTATTCAAACCCTGCTCTGAAGACAGAAAAAATAATTTCCTCTTGGGTTTTTCTATGGTGTTCATCACTAAAGTATGGGAGTGCTTCACCGACATTAATTAATTTTATTTTCACCACACCGATGTGGGTGAAGGTACATTATCTCCATTTTAGAGGTGGCAAACTCTTATTCCTATTTTACAAATGAGGTACTGTAAATGGGTTTCCTCTCCAGACCTGAAAATAGTGGCTGGTAAGACTTATTGGTGATTTAACAGCACAGGCACTCCATCAGGGTACCTTTACCTTGTGTCTTTAGTATTTCTTGCCTTGTGCTCCATGTACAAGACAGAGTAACAGCAGATAAAAGGGGCCTCTCTTCTGCTCCCTGTCTCAGTCTTTTACATTAGTTACTTTCTTCTCTGAGCTATCCAGCTGGTGAGCTAATTCCCTTATTAGCTCAGTCTTACTACAGGTGCAAGTGATCCCCACTACTTTCCAAACCAATCAAACTACCTAACTCCCTCCTACTGCTGCTACCCAGTGTGCTGTATGTTCTAAGTGATCGGGGTGCTGGCTCCCAAAAGAGGCTCTTTTTAGCTGCCAACAGCACCCTCTCACGGACACAGAAATATTAAAGTCAAGTGTCCACTAATTTGGGGTGCCCAATTTGAGATGCCAGAGCTGAACACCCAGAAAATGAGGAACACACAATTAGTGTCCACCTGTGAAAAGTTTGGTTTAAGTAACTTGCCCAGCATTACACTGGACCTCTGTAGCCAAGGCCAGGGTAGACTCTAGTTCTTCAGAGCAACTTTAAACTGCCTCAACTATGAGACCCTCCTTTCTGTTCCTGCAGTCACCCACCTCATTCACTATACACCTTATTTGCAGCTTCTGCAGCAAATGACACAGGGCCCTACAGACAACACTTTCCATTACTACACAGCCCTGATTTCATCTCCAGACCTTAGTCTGTCCTGTACACTGAATGAGGCATTGATCACATGGAAACAATAGGATGTGATCATGAAATTTAAAGACAATCACAATGCATATGGACAAGGGGGCTGAATTAAGGTAGGTTTGTCTGTGTGTGTGTGTGTGTGTGTGTGTATATATATATATATATATACACACATACACACTTACTTACTTTCCTTATATATAAGCAAAACTTTCAAGAGGTTTGCTAGATTAAGCTGGTACGCCAATTTATATTTCAAAACAACATTGTCTTAAGTATTTGCAAATATATCCCTGTGTAACACGATGTAACAGAACTCCTTTAGAGATAACAGCTCCAATGTCTCCTAACCATATTCTCTCCTTTGAACCTCCCAGTTATAGTTCTTCATGGGAATTAAAGCAGAAGTTGGAATGGAATGCTGGTCTGAAATGATAGATGGAACAAAATAGAATCCTGAAGTGCCACACTGTTTTTCCTACTGAATGATTTGACTTAATATGTTATGATCCACAAAATTTGTGTGACTCCACCCAACATGAGCAGCTAACATATCACAGAATATGTTGAAGATGCAAGACAGGAGATCACACTATTTGCTATTGTGTTTGCTTGCAAAATTTCTAGCTGTTCTTAACAAATGTTTTATCTTAGATGTCACAATCAAATCCCTTTTTTATATTCCATGAGTTCCATATTAGGCTGGAATTCCAAAGGAAATTAATAAGGGCCTTTGCGTCTGAGGAGTTTTGTAATGCGGCTATGATTACCACTAAGAATGTTTTTCTTAAAAGCTGGATGTCCCACACATGCCCTATCGGTAAACCACTAGGCTGCTGAATTAAGATTTTATTTATCACTGGAAATAAACAAACTACCCAGTGTGCACATACTTAGGAACCATATGTGAGAACCGTTCGTGGACTATATCAATGTCAGTTAAGTTGTTTGATATTTGAAAGATGTATGATAAATGTGGGAAATGTATCTGTACAATCTATAATGTTGCCTTTCCAATGTGTTCCTTTGTATGTCTTCGTCCCAGTGAGACTGGACTTATTTTATTGCTCTATCCATCATGTTTTGAAGCTGCTATTAGGGAAATTTCTATTCTTTTGCTCAGTTGTTGCTAGGGAAACTTCTTTTCTTCCACTTAGTTATAGTACTGATTGCTTTGATCCTAGTACTGTAAAAATATTTGAAAGAGCTTGAGATATTCATAGGGAAAAAAATACATGGTAGATATACACTTCCTTTTATGAACCCCTTTTCATTTGTATATGATTTAATTATATTTCTCTTAAAATAAGTCAATTTTTTAAAGGATCTGTGATTATATATTACATAGATGTTTGGAAACAGAAATTATACATCTAAATCTCCCTGATTCAATGCTTTATTTCTGAATAGCTACTTGATGACATAAGTAATGAATGAAATGTTGAAGAAAGTATTTTTACAGAATATTTTAATAACTGATAATTTTTCCATCAGTTACTTGTGGTCATAAAAGTTTGATACTAAATTTTAAAAAATACTTTATTGTTGGCTTGCACTGGCTGAGACACCTGTCATAATATCTGTTTACAATATATACATTTTTTCTGCCAAGTTAGCTCATAGTTTACAATGTGGTTAATACTGAATTTGCAGCATGGCATGATTTTATACAACAATCTGCACTCTATGAAACCAACTAAATTGTTAACTGTATTGAGAATTTTATTAAGTTGCAGCTATGCATAGGCATATTGGACATACATTCTGAAGTGTAACTAAAAATAAAATTTATACAATTAATCATTTTGAAGTGAATTTTACTTCTGTGTATTTTTGTTCAAGGTAATTAGCTAACCACAGTTTGTTTATGTACGGTGTGTGTAATCTGTTTATAGAACATGGCAGCTGACATAATGTAGTTCTTGGCAAGTTGTCACATTCCCTTCCCTCAAGCAACAGTTGAAATGATAAAATAACATTTAGATGAATAACTCCCCAACAGGTAAAAATCATTACACCCCACGTTCTCCAATAGTATTTTCGATCCACCTTGTTAAAGCATGGAAATAGGCTTAGGTACAGTTTGATTTGCTTCAACAGAAGAACAATGCTTCAGTCAATCTGGGATACCCAGAAATGCAGTTGAAGTAAGTTTACTGCTGTTGAAAAGTGTATTTGTTGTAGACCAAAGTGATTCATGCTGACAGTAAACTAAGTCTAATTGTATTGAGGGAGGGGATTATATATAAGAATATCATTTATTGAACACTGATTTATAAATGGAATGTGATTCATTATGTATTGGGGGCGTTGAATCAAAGTAACTACCAGTTACCAAGATCCAGACAATTACTCCCACATCCTTCAAAAGAGCCCTCTGTACATGGATCTCCTCTGTCCTACGGAGGAAAGGAGTTTTAGGCACCTCCCAAGAAGCATCTCCCTTCTCTTCTAAACCCTGTGAATAATGCTTTAGGAATCAGGGATCCATGCTGAGGGGAGGGGATGGAGAGTGTTTGTGCCTGGAGCAGGAGTGAGGAGGGAGGCAGGGAGAGTGAAGTACATGCATCTTCCCTCTGAATCTGCAGTTTCCTAGAGAACAATAAATCAGTGACTGTATTATCATTTCTGTGCAGTCTACCTCATCCTGGAGGGTCCCACAGGCTGTTATGACCAAGGGGTATTCCTTGATAGCATGGCGGTTGGCTCCTGTGATGCATGGAAAGAAAGGGTTAGAGATAATGCAAGATAGATGACCCAAACTTAACCCTTAGAGACATTTTGGTAGAAAATGTTTGGTTTTTGTGTGTTTACATATATATTGTTAGAGGTTAACAATGTAATCAAACAGTCCCTGTCTATGCTGTATTCTGTTAGTTCAGAGATCAAAAAGAAATCTTAACATTTAAATAAACTGTAAACATAGGATATCTCTGTATTCATCTTTTTGAAATGTATAGCAAATCACCTGTGACTGGTGGAAAACAAGCAATTACCTTATGTTAATCCGGGTAGCTAATTACCAGTGATGCTTAAGAAATAGGTCTATTTCAAAGTCTCAATAATTCCTTATTGTTCACCTAAGGACTTTGAGCTGTCAAAGATGGCTGGAACTGTATAAAGTGTCCTGCATCCAGATTCTTTTTTCTCACGCCAGGTCTATACTACGCGCGAAAATCGATTTTTAGATACGCAATTTTGGCTACGAGAATAGCGTAGCTGAAATCAAATATCTAAAATTGATTTACTCACCCGTCTTCACCGCGCGGGATTGATGTCCGCGGCTCGCCATGTCGATTCCAGAACTCTGTTGGTTTTGATGGAGTTCCGGAATCGATATAAGTGCGCTCAGGGATCGATATATCCTGTCTAGATCAGACGTGATATATCGATCCCCGAGCAATCGATTTTAACGCGCCGATACAGCACGTAGTCTAGACGTGGCCTCAGATCTGCTTGATGCTTCATGCGGGGAAGCTTAGATCTTAAGACTAAGATCTCCAGAGTCCCATCTGTCTCACTCTGAATATGGGCATTGCGTAGCATAGCGCAGACTCACCCCCTGCAGCGCCTCCTGCTGGTCATCCTATGACCAAGCCCTGCAGCCTGAGGAGTTGCTGGCCTGGGCTTCCCAGCCCCTAAGACCTTTCCCCAGCCCTGCCTCACTTTAGGTCTCCAAGTAAGTTCCCCAACAGCCAGGCCCTTCTCTCTCCAGAGAGAGTGAGACTGCTTAGCCTCTGGCTGCCCTGGCCTTCTTATAAGGCCTTGTTGCTCTGTTTGGGGCCTGGCCCTAGCTGCAGCCACTTCCGCCAATCAGCCAGGGTTTTGCTCCCTTCCGCAGCCCCAGCCCTCTGCAGGGCTTTTCCAACCCCTTCAGGGCTGGAGTGGGTGTTCACCCTGCTACACATTGGATTATAATCTATGGACTAATTCTAAAAGAACTCTGCAACTACAGAGTTCACTATCTCTACTATGGATCTGATCCCAGAACTGCACTCATGTCTGTATGTATACTGATATTTTAACCAATACGCTCTTTTCTTTTTTAAATAACTTTTAGTTTAGTTGATAAGGATTGGCTGTAAATGTGTATTTAGGTAAGATCTGAAATATTCATTAACCTGGGAGGTAATGTGTCTGATCCTTTGGGACTGGTAGAACTTTATTATATGATAAGATTTTTCAGTAATCCTCATCATATTTGATTTGGGTGTCTGGATGGAGGCCTGAGGCTGAGTTTCTTTAAAGGAACTGTGTTGGCTATTGGTTACCCAGAAGCCAACAAAGGTATTATAGAAGCTGTTTTGTGCTGATTTGGTATATCCACCAGCTTTGGGGATTGTCTGCCCCATTCTTTGCGGTTCACCCTAATTGAGTAACTTCAGCATGGCTCCCTGGGACCCTGGTCACAGCTTCACTGCCTAGGAGCTTGGGTGGTAGCGGGGCAGTGCCACCAGGAGCTAGAGCTGATACAAAGACACAGATTCTTTGTTGATGTCCTATAATCTTTCAGTTCTATAAAGGTGAAATCTGGCTCCATTAAAAACAATGGCAAAACGCCGATTGACTTCAACAGAGTCAGTAATTCAGCCCAAGGATCCATGTGGATCCACCAGGTTACATGGGGCCAGAACCCCCAGTGGAATGATGTTCAGGTACAAACAGTTACCGGTGAGCAGAAAGTTGGCTGACCCCCAAAATAGCTCAAATAAATACAAATAGTATCTTCAACCCAAGCATTAACTACACAATAATAACTTCCTGGCATAGGGCCAAGAACTGTCATTAACATTCAGCATCATCGAGTGAAGGAAGGAAAAATAAACACGAGGAAGAAAGGAAAGTAAAATAAGCAGTGGTATTGACAGAGCAGTGTGGAGAAACTAGCCCTGTCTCTGTCTATGCTGTGTCTGTCTCTTTGGATAAAGAGAGGCTTTCAGTTGCTAGTGCTTGCGGTCTGGCACCTTTCATGGCAGCCACAACAACAACAAAAAAGCAGCGAGACAAAGACATTTTGTTTAATCATTCAGCAACTTTCTCTCTAATAGATCTTCCTCCTCCCCATCCCAAAATGAAGGCCCTGGTAGGTGGCATGTCTCACAAATGAAATAACAGTAGTATATATTGCAAATCAGGCATGCAGATATTTGATTTTGTGTTTGCATGCTACCCAGTTAGTGGGGCCTTCTCACAGTCACTGCCATTGTACTCTCTGTAGACACCTTATCATGTGCCTTAAATAAAAAAGCAATTTAATTTAGAAAGTCCACTCATTGTCCCCATTACCTGTTAGTGGACTCTTTTATGGGCTAGCCTGATCTTGAAATAGTTACTCACAAGAGTAACATCCTTTTTAATTTGCTCATCTAGCACTGTTCCTCTCTGACCTGAATATAAAACACTCATTTTTCCCACTTGACTATGCTGAGTAGTAAACTCTCTGGCAGATTGGGGAGACCTAGGCCATCAGTTTCTGCAGAACTTAATCCTTAGTTAAATATCCAAAATAGGTTTCTGGCCATTATGCTTGTGAAGATCACTCATTTTCAGAAGGTGAACTTGGTGCAGTATTCTGGAGTCTATAGAAAAATCATTTTAGTGCCACAGCTGCTCATTTTCTGAAGACTGCACTGTCTTATCACTACCATTTAGAACACTCTGGGCCCAGTGAATTGGAATAACAACAATTTTTGTTGATGCTGCTGTGGAAGAAGGCTGAGCAGCAGCAACAGACAAACCTGTGGCAGGTCCTCAACTAGTGTGCATTGGCATAACTCCACTGAAGGCAATATACAATTTATATACGCTGAGGATCTACCCCAGGGAGTAAAATCCTGGTTCCACTGAAGTTCCTGGGTGTTTTGCTACTGAATTCAGTGAGGCAGAATTTCACCCATGAGCTATAGTTATCCATGGGATGTGGGAGGACTCAAACTTAAATTGGAGAAGGGTGATATAGTGGAGAACCTCCTTGTGGTAGATTGTAGGCTGGGGTAGACGGGGTGCTGGAACAATTTTTATAATGGGGGTGCTGAAAGCCATTGAACCAAACTGTAAACCCTGTGTATAAAGAAAACCACTTAAGACAGGGGGTGCAGCAGTGCCCCTAGTTCTAGCACCTATGGGGGTAGATGTAGTGAAACCATTGCCATGCTAAGTAACTCAGAGGCTGGAGTGGCAGTGCTCCTTCTCGTTGCGGTGGTGAGGGAAGGACATCAAATTCACTAGCCACCTTCTACCTGGAAGATGATACAAAAATTGGGTCCAAGGCCAGTACCATGCTAGAAATTACAGCTCCACTTCCAACATCCTGGAGATAGGTAGAGTATCCTAGTCTTCCCACCAGTGTGATGCACCTGGTCCTTGATGGTGCCTCCCTCACACCCTATACTGCTGTCCAGTATGTTTAGTCCTCTGGCTAGTAAGTATCTGGTGAAAGCTTTTCCAAACTATATTCAAATATGTTCCATTCAACAACTACAGGCAATTTTTTTGGCCAGTACATCTGTTTGAATGTATAACTGTACTTTATCATTGTTTTAGCACTCTGAAATGTTTTCTAAGTTTATGCACTTTCTCTTCCATGAGATGTACGATATTTCCCCAGATGCTGGGATGGGGGAATTGGACATGATCTGTGGATACTTTTCTCTGAGAAATATGTTCTTTTAGCAACCTATTTTTTTAAAAAGGGTGCAAGCATGTTCTCATGCCTGCTTTCAAAAAGTGGATCAAACTACATTACCAACACCAATATTTCTCCAGATCTGAATCTGCAATCATAGTTGTTCTTCTAAAGTTATTGTAGCTGTATCTGGCTTGCATTTAAGTGCAATTCATTTTGTTGTGGGAGAAAGATGACTGGGATTATCAATGACTGTCTTAAATGTGCAGCAGTGCTATTGGTTGCACAAATGGCCAGTTCAAATGGGTAAGATAGAAACTAAAATGGCAGTAACCTTCCACTGGTGAAGGTGATAACACCAATGTTATCCCACTGTTTGCAACCTGTTCAGGTTCCAGAAGCTGGTCTTATATATAAAAAGGTAGAGATGTTTTAACTTTGTGTTTTGAGCTGTTGTTTGGGAAAGTTGTTTCTCTGTTGCAGCTGTTTTGAGATGTATTTAGCATTAAGTGAATGACTGACTCCAATTTATATATAATTGCTTAAACAAGTTCATTAATTTATATGCATAGCCAGGTGCCATCTGTAGCTACACATACTGTGTGCCAGATGTGTTCACGTTGGCAATGGAGAAGTTCAGTTTGTACCCACCAATGCTCACAAGGTAAGCTTCGTAAAAGGGAAGAAATCCCCTTCCTCACCCCAGTTGAGGGCAGATAGAATCCTACCTGAAATGCCCTCTGTGGATGGCTCCTTTTAAATTATGGCCTGTGTTTTTAGGAGCCCTACTGGTGAAAGCTTTGCACTCAGGTAAGATGCTCTAAAATACTGTAACATATTTCCCAAACAGCCTGGTGACAGTCTGACCCTATCTGCTCCTATCCATTTTATGAACTGCAGTGGTTCGCTCTCAGCCTCCTGGAAGAGTGGGGTTTGTGGCTGTTTCTGATGGACCTTTTTAACCACTGGGGTTCTGTGGCCTGATTTGTCCCAGCTCAAATTAAAATGTGTGTCATATTTTGTTTTCAAATCATATCATGTACAGGATTGTGTTATTGATGCTGATGGTCATGACGTGGTTGCATGTATGGACATTTTAGACTTGAAGCTTTCCTAGTGCTTTGAGGTGAACATATAATAGATCACATATGGATGGTGTGAGTCTGAGGCCTTGCTTGGGACCAGCGGAACACTAGTGTTCAAAACATAAATTTGTGAACTAGCCTTTTCGAAGTGGAACATTCAGTGAGGATCACAGCAACACTGGCCATTTCAAACCATGGATTTGATTAAAAGTTTGATTAAAAACATCAGAAAATGGTAACACACTTCTGCAGATAAGCTCTGCAATGTTTGTATTCCAGCTCAGCGTAGTTAGCTGATTCAGAGTGTATTTACTTTTCCTGGTCACAGTTTAAGTACTTGGTAAAGTTAGGTTCTATTATTAAGTGCTGACTCTTTTAGCCTAGATTAATGGGTTTTGGTCATTCAAGACTTCATTTCCTTAGAAGAGAATGAAATATACTGAAGTGTGAGCAATGCCATAAAATTGTGCTTTTGTCCTGTTATGGTATAAAGAATATAAAGAGTTTTCCAGGCTGGGGACTTACGGTTATTTCATACTTTCAACTGTGCAATTTCCTATGAGACCTCAGAACAGATTGTGGTATTGAAAGCCATTTCCCTAATTAAATTAATGTCTTGCATTAATAGCTATGGTTAGATACTCCCTTTTATAAGTGTTGATAATAAGACTGGGGAAATACCATCCTGGGCTGAAGAAACCTTCCTGATGAGAGAATCAGAATTTTCCAGTGAAAAAATGTTTTGTCCAAAAAAAAAAAAAAAATACTAACCAGCTCTATTTAGAATTCCTTAGGATCCACTGACTAGAATTGGTCAAATACTATTTGTTGACTACATCTGGCAAATTTTGCCATTTTAAATGATTTGATTAATAATATGTGTGGCTCTTTTAAATGGTCAAATGCTAGTAGCTGAATAATTTATGTGTATTTTCCATTATCCACATGACTCTAGCACTAACCTTTCCATTCTGGGAGCCTGTGAGTTAAAACATTTGTTTAGGTTATACTCACTGGTCTCAGCTTACTTTCTTATAGTCATTCCTCTATCTCACACAACTTCCATATTATTTGGCACAAATTCCAATGGCTAATATACCTCTACCCCAATATAACACGGTCCTCGGGACACCAAAAATCTCACTGCATTATAGGTGAAACCGCATTATATCAAACTTACTTTGCTCTCCACCCCCGTTCCTTGTTCCCTGACTGCCCCCTCCAGAGTCCCCCTGTCCCCTGACTGCTCCAACCCCTGTTCACCCTCCCGCCCCGTGACAGGCACTCACCGGCAGTGGTGGGAAGCAAAGCAGCCCAGCCCCAGTCCGCTCCACTCCGCCAGCTCCCAGCCGCGACGCTCCACTTCCGACTGTCGGTGTGCGTGGGGAGGTTGGGGAAAGGACGCCCTCCGCACTCACTGGCAGCGGGAAGCGGAGCGAAGTGGCCCCAACCCACTTCACTCTGCCAGCTCCCAGCTGCGGCGCTCTGCTTCCTGCCACTGGTGAGGGTGAGGAGGTTGGGGAAAGGATGCCCCCCGTATTCACCTGCGGTGAGAAGCGGAGTGCTGCGGCTGGGAGCTGACGGAGTGGAGCGGGCTGGGGCCAGGCTGCTCCGCTTCCACCACTGCTGGCAAGAGTGGGGGCGATCCCTTCCCCCAAACCCCCTCTCCGGAGTGACACGGCTAGGGCTGGGGCTAGGGAAGCTGAGCGGGCTGCTCCCGGCCCCCTGCTAATCCCCCGGGCCACTCTGGGACTGCGGGGTCCCCAAAAGAGCCCTCCCACAGCTCCTCCCCCCAAGAGCCTGGGGGGGGAACCCCTGATTGCCCCCGAGACTCTCTGCCCTTTATCAAACCCCTCAGCCCCAGCCTGGTCCGGCAGCCTTAACATGCTGCTCAGAGCAGCTTGTCAGAGCTTTACCATGTTGTATGCGAATCCGCATTATATTGGGTCACGTTATATCAAGGTAGAGGTGTATTTGAGCTAGAGACCATTCTGCGCTAGTATAGCATATGTGGTGCAGATAATGATACAGGTACACTGGTAGAGTTGTGTGGGGACTTCTTAGGTGTTCCAGCTTGTACTATGCTTTGCTCTGTCGTCAGCTTGTGTAACAGCTGCCAAACACATTTTTACTTTTGCTGTGCTAGCAGTATCTCACTTTCTTGGGCAATTAATTCCATGTTCATTTTATGTAGGAGTAAGCTAACTGTGATGTTGCACTTCGTATGTTTTATGGAAATATGCTTATGAGTGTGAATATGATGTAACTGGAATATGCTTTACACAAAAGGTCTCTTGTAAGGTATCATAACAAAGGTTATAACCAACTGAATATATTCCTCCTATTTGAATGCATGTATCATTCTTGTATCTGAAGCTAGAAATACAAAGTATAACTCTGGGTCCTATTGTAATTATGCAAAGTGTGAGCCATTAATGGTGGTTTAGAATCTTAATGGCTCCCATTGACTAGGACAGTTGGTTATAAATGGTCTATTTACCTGCAAACCTTCCTGTGTACATGTGGGCCAACCCAGAAAGAATGGAGACTATGGGTCTTTTGGTGACATGTGACATGTCACATGATACTGGAATCCATCTTAATCCTTGTACTTTTCCATTGATGAGGCGGGGGTGGGACAAGCATAGACAAAGCTATAAAAGAGGGTGGAGCAGGACAAAGAGGGTTGCCAGTCATGAGAGAACCCCTGCTTACCACCTGAGATGTCTTCTGGATCTAACAAAGACTATACCAGGGGAAAGGATTGGGGCCAGACTAGGAAGGAGTCTAGTCTGTGAAAGACGCTTATTGGAACATCTTTGAGGGTGAGAGATACCTGTAATCAGTTTCTTAATATATTAGGCTTAGACTTGTGTGTTTTTTGCTTTATTTTGCTTAGTGACTTACTTTGTTCTGTCTGTTATTACTTGAAACCACTTAAATCCTACTTTTTATACTTAATAAAAATCTCTTTTGTTTATTAATAAACCTAGAGTAAGTGATTGATACTTGAGGGAGCAAACAGCTGTGCATATCTCTCTATCAGTGTTATAGATGTAACCCTTCTGCCCCTCTGAGTTGGCAGCAACAAGGGCCGGGTTCAGTATCAATAACCAATCAGTATCCTGGGGTTCCGTTTCAATAACCAATGCCAAACCAGCTCGAGCCCCCACACAGTGACCTGGGAAAATCTTACACCACCGCTAGGGCCTCAAAGAGGCAATGTTCCTCTCGCAAGCACAGAGGTCTTGGTGTAGCAGAAAAGGTTATTACATGAAATAAACAGGCAAGCACTAATTGGGAAAACACCTCAACTCCGAGTTCCTAGACCAACCGTGATGCAAAGACCCACCCCAGAAAATTGGGCTGTGTCCTTTTCCCTGGCTCTTGAGTCAGCAACCCCCAAGTCAACCCACAGTCGCCAAAAGTCCACAATCCAAAGTTCTGTCCTGGGTCAGGCCAGCCCAAAGTTCGAGAGTCGTCTCAAGGTCCTCCCCCAGCCTGGGTAGAAAGGGGCACCTTAGTGGTCGGGGCCAACTGCCCTGCCTCTCCGTGGGTTCGCTTCCGCTTCTCCATAACTGCTCGGGGGGGGGGGGGGGGGGGGGGGGGGGGGGGGGGGGGGGGGGGGGGGGGGGGGGGGGGGAGGGGGGGGGGGGGGGGGGGGGGGGGGGGGGGGGGGGGGGGGGGGGGGGGGGGGGGGGGGGGGGGGGGGGGGGGGGGGGGGGGGGGGGGGGGGGGGGGGGGGGGGGGGGGGGGGGGGGGGGGGGGGGGGGGGGGGGGGGGGGGGGGGGGGGGGGGGGGGGGGGGGTTGGGGGGGGGGGGGGGGGGGGGGGGGGGGGGGGGGGGGGGGGGGGGGGGGGGGGGGGGGGGGGGGGGGGGGGGGGTCCCGGGGGGGGGGGGGGGGGGGGGGGGGGGGGGGGGGGGGGTGGGGGGGGGGGGGGGGGGGGGGGGGGGGGGGGGGGGGGGGGGGGGGGAGGGGGAGGGGGGGGGGGGGGGGGGGGGGGGGGGGGGGGGGGGGGGGGGGGGGGGGGGGGGGGGGCGGGGGGGGGGGGGGGGGGGGGGGGGGGGGGGGGGGGGGGGGGGGGGGGGGGGGGGGGGGGGGGGGGGGGGGGGGGGGGGGGGGGGGGGGGGGGGGGCGGGGGGGGGGGGGGGGGGGGGGGGGGGGGGGGGGGGGGGGGGGGGGGGGGGGGGGGGGGGGGGGGGGGGGGGGGGGGGGGGGGGGGGGGGGGGGGGGGGGGGGGGGGGGGGGGGGGGGGGGGGGGGGGGGGGGGGGGGGGGGGGGGGGGGGGGGGGGGGGGGGGGGGGGGGGGGGGGGGGGGGGGGGGGGGGGGGGGGGGGGGGGGGGTGCTTACCACCGCTCCACTCTGCTCTCCAGCGTCCTCACAAACTGCTCGCTCCACAGCTGCTCCGCTCCACCAGCTGCCCCATGAGCTGGCTCCGTTGTCCTGCAAACTGCTTGACTCCGCTCGCTCTGTGGCCGCTCCGCCCGTCCCACAGCTACTCGCGCTGCCAGCCGCTCTGCTCCACCAGATGTCCGTGATCCGCTCCAGCCGTCCCACTAAAACTGCTGCCACTCCACCAGCTGCTCTGTTCCGCAGTATAGCTTCAGGCTCCCCACAGTTAGCACAGTACTCAGTGCTCTCAGCTCAGTAATTTCAGCTTTTAGTGATTTCAGCTCTAGTGATCTCAGCTCATAGTAGGGGAGCCCAGTGCTAGTGCACCATTAGCCCAAAGTGAGTTCAGCTCAGTAACCTGTACATAAGAGTCTTAAGGGAATAAAAAATCAATTCTGACATTCCACAGTGGAGAGAGGAGGCGGTGGAACTGGTACTTCTTGGCACCAGGCACAGATACCTGTCCCCAGCTTTCTCAATTCACTAGGTTTTGGAACCCATGTCCCTTGTCTAGCAAGTACCACCCAACTGAGGTTGAGTCATTTCTGTCACAAAACAGTCCCACAGCTCGGCAACCTGGGATGGGGTAGGCGTGCCTATGCAAATACACTCTCTGAAATTCTTTCCCCCAGATGTCAGGGTAGAGCTCATCCTGATTCTGCTTACATCGATTTAGTTAATTTACGCTGCATATGCTTTATACAGAGTAAAATGGATTTATTTGGGGTTTGGATCCCACTGGGAACTGGGTATCTGGGTGCTGGAGACAGGTAACCTGCTGTGCTGTTTTCAGTTAAGTCTGCAGCTTTGGGGGCTTGTATCAGACCCTGGGTCTGTGTTGCAGCAGGCTAGTGTTCCTGGTTCAACAAGATAGGGTTCTGGAAGTCCCAGGCTGGCAGGGGAAATGGGCTCATGAGGCGATGAGGTGATTTCAGCAGAGACAGTCCCAAGGGGGTCTCTGTGACCAAACCCATCGCACTAACAATTAGCTGTACCCAACTGTAAAGGACCAAAACGGTGATACTTCCATGTTAGTTACCTGTTCTTATGTCAGCAATACTTGGCTGTTCTGTAGGAACACTGCCCACTGACCCTCTCCTCGCCCACTGTAATAGTTACAGGAACACATCACTGAGAAGCTAAAGAGGGAGAATTCTGGTTGCCCTGAGGTCTTTCGTAGGATGTGACTCTTTATGGAGAGACAGTAGAGCATAAAAAATCAATTTGAAATAAATAGCAGTACCTAACTGGCTAACTTTTATACTCTGTTCAAGTTGTGAGAAAGGATATTAAGACAATATTCAACGTTAAAATAGTTGTGGCAGCTGGGGATGCCTTCTGTTCTCAGTGTCACATCCTGCTACTGTTCTTCCCCAGTTTTCGTCTTAAAACTTCGGTCAACTGGTTATTAATTGTTGCTACCTCTCCTAAGGCATGATATTAATACAAATAGGTATGTAGGTAATTACTAACTTTCTTCTCCAAAAGTAGTCAGTCATACTCTTTCCAAGTAGATTCAGCTTATTAAAAGCCTGTTAGCATTCAGATTGTGCAGTGTTTTTCATAAACTGCATTACTGTAGGACGGTACTTCAAATCAGGCAATTTAGAATTTCCTTGTAGTTTCACATTAGAATTTTATCACTTTAATATACTGGTGCAATTAACCCCTGATTCATCAAACCATCCTTGTCCAGCAAATCATCAAGCTTGTGCTTACATCATTTCACATCAGTGTACTTAAATGTTGTACCTAATTACAATGAACTTAGCATGTGGTTAAGTGATCTGTTCAAATTGGAGCCTACGAGAAGGAACCTCAAATTATATATGTTACTCTTCTTTTTTAGTCTTAACTCTGGAAGATGTTTAGATATTATGATCATAGATGTGGTGGTAGAAGCTAAACAGAACAGAATATTACTGATTCTAACTTTGTCACATAATTCACCATGATGCCTATACAGTGCCTTCATCTTCAACACAGAAAATCTAAAATAAATCTACTAAACATTTAGTGTCTATCACAGTTAACATTTGAACTAGGTTCTAAGGTAGGCCTTCAAGGGGAGGAGTAATCTGGCCCCAATTCAGCAAAGCACTGACGCACATGCTTAACTTTACTGTTGCGAATAGTTTCACTGACTTCAGTGGGACTTACTTTGTTCTTAAGGATAAGCACTTGCTTTCCTGGATTGCAGCTAGAGTGCTCAACATCTTCCAATAAACTATTGTGCCAATCTTTTCTATAAGCAATAGGGAATTTTTGCCTCATTTTTCTACCTACTCAAGCATTCATTTATTTAGATTTCTATAGACATCGAAAGGGAATTTGTCCAATACCCCAGCAGTCTTAGCCTTATATTAAAATAGTGAGGTAAACACTGCAACCTAATCCAAAGAAACAGGTTCTTCCGCTGTAATGATTGGTTAATTTTGCACAGAAGAGGCTTGAGTTGGTCAGAAACTATACATTAATATTTAAGAATAAAGAAAACAGGCATTTTAGTAATTGTATCTTCAGTACTGATAAATCTGTAATATATGTAGTTTGTTTACAGAATGTTTATGGAAAATTTGGTCAGAGCATAAGCAAGATGTTGCTTGCTACTTTAAAGATTAATATTTCCTCTAAGAACAGGAGTGTGGTTTATTAAATTTAAACTCACCCAATTTGATTGGGCACAAGGTTTGAAAAATGATTGTTTGATAAGAGAGAGTATGTAAAATATTTCATGTAATCTCTCCTAGTATAGCTGACAAACTGTTAAATGTTAACAATAAAACATAAAAAATCTGTTACAAGCACATAGATTTGGAGTTATACATAACAGATATGGAATTATTTATTATACCAATAACCTATTTTGCTAGGGATACCAAATTTTGGAAAACTTTTCTGAGGTGGTGGTTGCTTCCATTATTCTAAAACTCCCAGCTCATTGGATACTGGCTTTGGAGACACTAGTACTCCACACTCAAATTTCAAATAAACTCTATCTAGTTTTATAGTATTGACCCAGTTCTGGAAGATAGGGAAGGAATTCGAACATACAAGATTCTTTGCAACTTTGAACAAACCATGTTCACGGCTTTCTGAAGCAGGGATCTAGTCAACATATAGAGTCCACACTTGTTTTATTTTACATAGCCAAGACCCCAAACTATCTTGGAAAAAAATGCTTGGCTGAATTTTTTATGATTGGCCAGAGGCAGAAAGCCATGATTTTCTTCCTTTTCCATGTAAGGAAATCTCAAGTAAATATTTGAATAATCCTTTTCACATTAAGTGATTTGTTTTTTCTATTTCTAAAATAAATTGCCTTGACACACTTCGGACCAAAAATTTTGATTTCTAATCAATGACAAATTATGAACAAATTCTTGGACACTATATACCACAGCCTTTCTACCAGAAAGCCTGGAGACCTTCTCTTCACTTTCTATCTGTCTAAGATACTTATATGGCACACACCCACATCACCACAGTATCTAAGCACCTCACAATCTTTAATCCCTTTGAGGAAAAGAAACACTGTTAACCCCATATTTCTCATGTTCTCTTAAACTCTCATTGTGGAATACACGGAGGGAAAAAAATACTGAAGGAGCCCAACCTCACATGTAAAAAGAACATTGAGTATTAAAAGTAATTACATATTCAAACATAGCTTTGAGAAGTTCTTTTGTTTACAAATAACAAATATGGGGATGCTATAAATCATTTAGATAACCGGGACAATCAGGTTTCTTCCAGCCTGAGCTACATATCCAAGCCTCAGCTGTTAGTAATAAACTCAGATTTAAATTGATTGATTGAATAATTATTTTATTCAGTCTAGTTTTCTTTTGAAAATAGTTACATCAAATAGTTTGAAAACTGTTCCAGATGTAGCTGTTCTTTCACATTGGGAATGCATGAGCAAATGGAAGATGGATCATTTGATCGATTAAAAATAACAAAGTATGACCCGGTCTTCTATCTTAACATATCTGACAAGCAATTTCACTGTTAATGAAACTAAATCAGAAAAGCCCTTTTCTAACAAAGACAAAGGTTCAGTTATAATTAAGTATATAGTTAAAGAATTTCTAGAAACCTATACCCACGCCAGGAAGCAAACAAAGAGATCCTACCTCTCCTCTGCTGTTGCAGGCTTTACTTGAAGAATGGCGTAAGACTCAGTCCTTTCCCATATTATTTTATATTAAGACTTGTTGAAATTTTTCCATGTAAACTGTTCTTTGGTAGAAAATTGGGGTTTTGAGTGAATGAGTGAGGAAATTTTTGACTTTTTGTTGAAAAAAAACAAACATTTTCAATTTGGAACAGCCACCTCTGTGCTTTGTACCACTTCAGCTTGTGCTTCTTCATGGTCATCAGGAGGTCTTCATATGACCCAACGCATCGAGTGATGATGTTGCGGACCTCTTCATTAATGATTTGGTCAAAGTAGAAGATGGCCAGGATTTTACGGAAGTATATCATCTCTATTACCTGTATTTTCCATTCAAGTTTGCAGTAAGGGTCCATGTCTCACATGCATACAATAAAATGGAGATGACCAAGGCATGCAGCAGTTTCAGTTTGGATTCCAGGGAAATGTTCTTATTCCTCCAAATTGGCTTTAGCTTTGCCACTGCTGCTATTGTTTGCACAGTTATTGCCCCAATTTCTATCTTGGATCCTTCATCTGTGATTGCCCCCAAATATTTGAACTGTTTCACTATCTCCAACTTTTGTCCACTGACAGTGATAAGTGTGCTAATCCCATCATGTTTGTTTGTCATCAGCCTGGTTTTCTCTGCACTGATTTCTATGCTATATTTTCTGGAGGTTCCATCCAATCGTTTCACAGGGTTGGCAAGTTCATCTTCACTGCCTGCCAGGTCATCAATGTATTCAGCGATCCAAAGATTTGAGATTGTTCACCTTCCCCCCGCCCCCAATGCTGACTGTGCATATGTGATCTTCTAGGGCATCAGTCATTATGAGCTCCAAGTAGATGTTGAACAGTATGAGTGAAAGAAGGCAGCCTTGCCAGACTCCAACAGTGGTGCGAAACCACTCTCCTTTTGTGCCATTGATGAGAACTATACTGCTGGCCTTGGCATACAGTTGTTTAATGGTAAAAATAAGCTTACGATCAACATTGTACTTCTTCATGGTTGCCCAGAGAGCTTTGTGCCATACTCTGTCAAATGCCTTCTTGAAGTCAACAAAGACATAGTAGATGTCCAGCTGGTGTTGCAAGTACTTCTCACATAGAACATGAAGGTTGAAATTCTGTTCTGTGGTACTTCTTCCAGTATGAAAGCCAGCCTGTTCTTCAGTGATGATATTCTCTGCTTGTGGCTTCAATCTGTTCAATATGACTTTCAACATCACCTTGCTAGGATGGCTAATTAAGCTTATGGTCCGGTAACTTTGACACAATTGCAGGTTGCCTTTCTTTGGCAGAGGGATGATTAGTGACTGTGTCCACATGGAGGGCCACTCACTGGTCTGACCAATCTTGTTGCAGATGTTGGTGAGTACATCTATTTCTATTTCTCCTCTGAATTTCATCAGTTTGGCTGGGATGTTGTCAATACCTATAGCCTCTCTGTTCTTGAGTGATTTCACAGCTGTGTCCTCTTCTTCACACAGTATTGGAAATTCATCCTCCTCTGCTGAACCTAGGCTAAGACACTAGGATCTCCATTTCTCTGGTGGTTGTACAGATCAGAGCAGTAGTTTGTCAACCTATTGATGATGTCCCTTTCTTCAGTAAGATTGTTTCCTTCTTTGTCTTGAATTGCATTAGTTCTGGTCTGTCTTTCCTTCATCAGATCTTTTACAACCTGGAAAGCTTATTTGCAATTTTTATTATTGATACACTCTTCAATTTTAGAGCATTGTTTTTTAATCCATAACTCCTTGGCCACCATCATTACTTTCTTGATCTTTCTATCAATCGCTCTGTATTTATCAGCTCCCTCAGTATTGTTCTTGTCTCTCTTAAATTCTCTTCTAATGTCACACATATGTAGTATTTCATTTGTGACTCACAGTTTTGTCTTCTTATGATGCTTCCCAAGGATGTCCACTGCTGCCTCATTCATTAGTGTTGAAATTGTTGTTCATTGTTTCTATGTCTTCCTCTAGAACAAGCAGGGGGGCAAATTTTCTGCAGATCATTGCTTGGAATGACTCTGCAATGTCTCAGTCTTTGAGTCTTTCTAAGTCAAACTCGGTTCTAGTGAACTTTGGCCTGATGATTTTCCTTAGCCGCAATAAAAAATTTAGCATCACAAGGTTGTGATCACTTCCAATATCAGCACTGGGGAAGCTCCTTGTTTTAGTTCTGTTAATCCCGGAATGAAATTGATTTTACACCATGATGTAGTCAATCTGGCTGTGATGTAGACCATTAGGTGTGTGCCATGTTGATCGTCTGGATGCTTTATGTGCTCCTAATGTGTTTTCAAGAACCAGATCGTTATAGCTGGCAAACTCCAAAAGTCTCAATTCTCTCTCACTGGTTACCGCATTACAGAAAGGTCCACAATAATCTCGCCAATCTGCCTGTGAGATAGTACCCACTTTAGCATTCCAATCTCCTTTTACAATCAGGATATCTTTCTTGTGTACCTTATTGATATCTTGGAGCCGATTGTAAAAATCTTCAGTTTGCTCATTGTCATAGTCTGTTGTAGGAGTGTAGACTTGTACCACTGTTATATTAAATGGAACTGTCTTTAGATCAGGGGTCGGCAACCTTTAAGAAGCGGTGTGCCAAGTCTTCATTTATTCACTCTCATTTAAGATTTCACGTGCCGGTAATACATTTTAATGTTTTTTAGAAGGTTTCTGTCTATAAGTCTATATATTATATAACTAAACTAGTGTTGTATTGTAAAATAAACAGAGTTTTCAAAATGTTTAAGAAGCTTCATTTAAGATGAAATTAAAATGTTGATCTTACGCTGCTGGCCTGCTCAACCCGCTGCTGATCTGGGGTTCTGTTCACCTAGGCCGGCACCGGGCTGAGCGGGGCCTGCGGCCGGGACCCCGGCTGGCAAGGGTCCGTCAGCCAGAACCCCAGACCAGCAGTGGGCTGTGTGAGGCTGGCGGCCAGGACCCAGAGGGCTGGAGTCAGGGCTGGGGCCTGGGTATGTGAGGGGGTAGGTGTCAGGGCAGAGGGGGCGCTGGGTATGGGTGGGGTGCCAGAGTCAGGGCTAGGGTTGCGGGTGGGGGGGGATGAAGGAGTCAAGTAGAGGGCTGGGTATGTATGAGGGAGGTACAGGGCTCAGGGCAGGGGCCTGGGAGGGTGCGGGCTCAGGGCAGAGGGTGTGGTGTGTGTAGTGTGGGGGGGGTCGGGGGTCAGGGCTCAGGGGAGAGTGCTGGGTGACTGCCCCCCTAAAAACTCTCAACCCCGCTGCTCCTTGTCCCCTGACTACCCCCTCCTGGGACCCCTGCCCAACTGCCCCCCAGGACCCACCCCCTATCTAAGCCTCCCTGTTCCTTGTCCCCAGACTGGACTCTACCTCCTACCTGTCCCCTGACTGCCCTGAACCCTCATCCACACCCCCCATCCCCAGCCAGACCCCCGGACTCCCATGCCTATCCAACCACTCCCTGCCCCTGACAGGACCCCCAGAACTCCTGACCCATCCAACCCCCCCCACTCTCCTGCCTGCCCCAAC
Source organism: Chelonoidis abingdonii (assembly GCF_003597395.2). NCBI lineage: Eukaryota > Metazoa > Chordata > Testudines > Testudinidae > Chelonoidis > Chelonoidis abingdonii. The sequence goes on from NC_133770.1 coordinate 240,878,089, forward strand.
CCCTCTCCACACCCCTGCCTCCTGACAGGACCCCCAGAACTCCCAACTCATAACAACCCCCCAGCTCCTTGTCCCCTGACCACCCCCTCCTCAGAGACCCCCCACCCTAACTCCCCCCCCAGGACCCTCCTTGCTCCCGGTCCCCTGACTGCCCTGACCCCTATTCACCCCCTGCCCCCTCACAAACCCCGGGACTCCCATGCCCCATCCAACCCCCCCTGCCCCCTAACTGCCCCCCCAGGACCCCACCCCTATCCCACCCCCCATCCACCCACCCTGCTCCCTGTCCCCTAACTGGCCCCCACCCCTTATCCAACCCCCCCAGCCCTGGGCCCCTTACCATGAGGCTCCACATAGAGCTAGATATGCTGCTCCGCCGGAGCACACAGCCCCGCCCCTCCAGTTGAGCGGGGAGCATGTCTGCCTCCCCGCGGAGCCAAACGCTGCCCCGCGGGAGTGCGCAGCCCCGACCTCCAGAGCGCTGCGCGCGGCGGCAGGGCTCCAGGGGAGGGGAGAAGGCGGGGGAGGGGCAGGCAGCTTGCTGTGCTCGGCCGTGGACCCCGCGGCTTGCCGTGCCGGGAGAGTGGGGCCATTTGCCCACCCCGTGCGCATGGCTATGCTTCTGCTCCCTGCCCCCACGGGGGAAGTGGAGGCAGAGGAGAGCACGGGCAGGATTTTTAGTGGCATGCTGGAGTCCTGGCAGGCTCCAGCATGCCATTAAAAATTGGCTCGCCTGCCGTCTTTGTCACGCGTGCCATAGGTTGCCGACCCCTGCTTTAGATGGATGGAAATAAGCCTACTGGACATTGGGCAGCATCCTAATACTGAATTCTTGATATCTTTAAGCACAAGAAATCCTACACCATTGACATGTTTGTCCTCTCCACTGTAATAGAGTACATGGCCTTTTTCCATTAGTATCTGTCCAAAGTTCTTCCATCTGACCTCAGAGATTCCTAGGAGGTGTCAGGTGTATTGTTCCATTTTGTACATGAGTTCTTCCAACCTCCCTATTTGTCTCAATGTCCTTACATTCCATGTGGCTATGGTGATGTTATCTCTTCCATAGATCCTCTTTGTTGGTGTTACCGAAATGTCGGGTCTGCCTAGCTGAGAGCCAATAACAGCCTGACAGAGATAAGGAAAAGATGCTTTATTCTGCAGAAAAAAGGAGAGCCTTGCACCTTGGTACAAAGACTTTGTCTCATACAAGTTTCACAAATCTTTTATACACATTCAGACAAAGACCTTGCTGTGTTAACACTTGATTGGTGGTTGCCAGACCCTCTACTTCTGCTATCTCGTCAGTGAAAACCCGTTTAGAGCCAGATTCCTCTGCTTCAAGGCAGAGGAGAGAAGATAGTTCAAAAGTTCAGGTTACTGTGTACATTAAGGCTTCTGCTTCCCCCTAACGGCTGCCTGCTAGCTGTTAAGGGGGGTCACCAGTAACTTTCACAGTCCCCCTTTCGGGCTTGACAAACCCAAATTGTCAGGCCTACTATGCAATTTGCGTTCAAGCTGGAGGGACAGATACTGGGTTTTTTCACGGGCAGCAGAGCCTCAGGTCACAGCATTACACAAACATTTTGCACATTGAATCATTACCCAAATAATACATAAAAGGAAAAGAAGGAAAATAATCCATTTGACAATTGTACGGAAAAGGCCAGTAAACCATGACCCAAGGTCTGGGAGGAGGTCCTCAAAATTAAGGGTATGATCAAGAGATACAGCGTGGAAAACAGCTGCATTTTGTTTATACATAGGTCATCCAGATATCTTGTTTTTCTCACTTCTGAGAGATGCCAGTCTATCTACACATTATCTACACATGGTCAAAACAACTTCTCACACAGTTTTTTTCTGCTCACCTCACACAATCCTCGCTTCTACAAATCTCGCGTTATTAGGGTTACAGTTAGCCTAACTCTTGCTAACAGAGACTGTCATCCATTAAGATCTACAAATTCCTGTCAGTTCTTTCTGTACTTCCACACTTCCCCCTTTTGTACTTCTAGTACAACAGATATTTTCAAATCTCTCTTTGCATTAAGCCATGGATTTCAGATTTTACATTAGATGTTTCAACCTTAGGGGTTTTGATTGGATGTAATGACAATGCATGATTAGCATGGACATGAAAGGTATTACTTTTAGTAAATCCTTTACTGCAACAACAACATAATCCTAAGCTAACTAATAGCAATATAAGCAATAACATTTCCATAGCAATAACATGATGGGGTTGTTGTACAGTTTTAGTCACAAAGCACAATACATCATACTTAGTACATAAAATGAACATTCTATAAGCTGTATGAAAGGCACACTTTTCAACTTGATATATATTTTGAAGCATGTGAATTTGCCCTTATATTTCAGAGATTCTTTGAATCTTTGAAATCGATCAGGTACTAAGCTGGTCCAGTTAAAGGGTATCTGAAAACTAGGGGCTACCTGCAAAATTCTATCTGCAGGCCAATAAACAATATGATTGCCTGCAGCGGTAATGAGATTAAAATATATATCTTGCAATGTGGTGGTTTTAACGTACACACAGCTATCATTAGCTTGAAAAAGTAGGTGTCCTGTCAGGATAGTTCCTTGTCCTCTACCCTCCCAGCAAATGTTATCATGAACAGTGACAACTTCCCCTGGCTTCAGTTTATGGATACACTGAAGCTGTACAGGTTCTAACAGACAAAATGTCCATTGACTCCCTGTTCCTATCCAAAATGTCAGGTGTTATTCTAGGGGCACTGACTATAAATCAGTTAGGTATACCAGGTGGTCTAATTTCCCAGATGTCTCGGTGAATAATCCAGTCCCACATGCATTCTCCCCATGGACCCATCAGGATTCGGTATGTGGGAGCTCACACCCCCCTAACCGGTCCATATGTTTGGAAGGAGCACTGTGAATGTCCACACTTCCACCCAGAAAGTCTCCAGTATGTCTCCATGACCACAGATCAGATAGTACTCCTGATGTGTCTGTAAGGGCAGTGGGCCAGTCTGGTGCTCAAGATCACTCCGAATGGCCATCAGCTGGTCATTCAGGAAATCCTGAATTCCTGAACATACTAGATCCCACTGCAATGCCTTCCCAGCCTCAGTGATATTCAATACCCATCTCTGTCAGCAACTTCTGGGTCATAGAACTAAGGGTGGAAATAACATGTAACTCACCAACTCCAGCCTGTATTTGGGTTAGCTGAGCTCCAGAAATAAGGCTAGTGGCCTTTTCTAGTTGGCCCAATTTCTCATCATGTTCTTGGCTTTTAAGAATATTCCAAATGGCTGCTGCACTATTGGCCCCATCCCATAGGGATCCGGTCAAGTCCCTCTTCTTCCAGAGGAAATAACCCAGGCCCTCTGTTGTGCTAATCTAATGGCAGCCCCTTGTGAGCAATTTGGGTATGTAGAGGTGATCCATCTGGAAACTGGATAAGGCAATGTAAATTTGACAGTCCCTAGTGTTGTATTAATCACAGTCCATTGATATCCTAATACATCTCTCTTTGTTGTAGTACTATATCAATCTGTTATACTTAACTAATCTCAGGTACTTTTCAAGAGGCATTGACATTAATAGCATAGGAGGGGGTGTATTGCAATAAGGTACAGGTTACATTATTAGTCACTGGAATGGTTTCAATACAGGTAAAATTTCCAGTGGCAGAACAAACTCTTTGGGTATTTGTTTAATTATCACTAATTGGGTGACCAAATAACAATAAGGGCTTCTTTCATGTAACACAGTACAAATTCCAGGAATAGCCATCATATCTACTTCACTATGGAACCCATCAATTTCAATTACAGATTCTTGGGGTTCATTTGTAGTGATATCATAGATTTCTATTTCACTGATCCATTTATTCTCCACTCAATTGTTTGCTTATATGGGATATCCTGAACTTTAAACATATTTTTTTTCCCAAACAATCTTTAAATAAATCACTAAAGTGTGAAGCCTTGGCCATTGGTTTTATCAAATATATGGCATTGTCTGTATTTGGATGTATTACAGGGGTAATAGTGTAATGGAGGAGATGGCAGAGGCAGTGGCAACAAAGTGCCTTTGTACTTGTCATTTAAAATCCAATTAGAGAGAGCAATACATGCTGAAGGATTTATCCAAAACACAGGGCGCACAGCCTGTAGAATAAACCCCAAAATCCAATCAATACCACATTCCCAAGCATGGGTCCCACAAATTTCTTCCTGCCAGTGTATAATTCTTTGTTTCTTCACCAGGATCAGTTCTTAATGTCCTTTTCTAGTCAGGAATTCCTGGACTTTGGCAATTTCAGTGGAGTGAGTGTTCCTTCTTCTTTCCCGAAACAGTCGTGGGTTCAGCATCCTACAGGGGAGAGTTACCAGCACATCACCCTGTAAATGGTTTGCTTCTTCTAGAAAAATCCAAAACGGCACAGTAGGTCTGTCAGTGGACAAGGGAGAGTTACTAGCACTTCACCTTGTCCTTTTTCCCTGCTGTCCAGAAGGCACAGCAGAGCTAGAAAATAGGCTAATCATCAGTAGGAGAATCCTCCGAGGTGGAGGGTCTTTTTGCAGTGAGAATCATGGGTCCAAGCAGTCAGTCTTTGGCACTTCACAGCAGTGTTGGTAGTCAGCAGGACTTAATAAGGGCCTTTCCAGCATGGAGCCAAAGCAGTCTTTCGTGTTGGTGGACCTTTACATAGATCCAGTCTCCTGGTTCCAAGGAGTGGCAGGGCTGCTAGGGTCTTTGGGTAGCGCTTCTTTACCTGTGAGAAAAGAAAACCTAACACATTTCATTAGTGCCTGGCAGTGTTTTGCAGATCTCATAGCTGCTTGGGCACATTCAAGCCCCCCTTTTCTTGGTTGTCAGCCAAGTCTTAGCTGTGAGCAGTGTCCTTGAATGGGGCCAGTGTCTTATCTTTAGCCTGAGCTTGCTAGCTATTTTTTTTCCAGTTAATTCATTCTGTTCTTTTTCCTTCTTTCCCTCTTGGCTTCTTTTAACCTACAAAGGAAACTTCCACTCTTCACTCATACACCTTTTTCCCAACAATGAACACATAAACATTGCCATTATACAGTACATTAGTCTTATATTCAATGTATGCCACATATACCCTTCCACTAAAAATAACTTATTACAGAGCTTTGGAGCAACAAGCCAGGACAAGCACACCCACTTTGAGGAGTTCACTCAATACAACCTCTAGTCCAATAGCTTCCCACCAATCCCCAGCCCTCTGGCTAGAAATCTGAGGTAGCCAGAAGGATCCCATGTACAATATGGGGGAGTGGGTTAACTTTTCATGTCCTTGCTTCCAAAGACTGTTGGTATGCAAATTTTAATAACAATTTTCAATTAAAAGATTTGGCCAATGAAGTTTCTTTTCTTACTTAAGGAAATGTATTAGACTTTAGTATATCACATTTTCCTGATTTATCCAAACACTTTGTATTCCAAGTTGAATAAAACAAGTATCTGTATTTTAATGTAACCCTTCTGTTTGATTTTAAACTAGACTATCCTATAAAAATATTAAACACAATAATTCTGGCCACGAGACAAACATCATAAGACAGAACATAGAACACAAAACATAATTCCTATTGTGCCAGTAAATGCATGGTAAGTTGAATGCTGTTCAACTGGCATCAGTTTTCTCTGATTATCTGAAAGACAAAAAACAGAGGTCTACCCTTCTTCGATTTGACAGTAACAGTGAAGAGGGCAGCTCCAGAGTCCAGAAGACAAGAATAAATGGTTCCTCTCTGACATTCCTTTCTGAACACCAGGTAAAGGCCATTTATTTAGCATATAATCCAAAGGGCTATCCTTAGAGGGTTTTTTCTGAGACCCACCCATCTGTCTTCTGACACTCAAACAGAATTAAACAGAAAGCAGAGGGAATTATGGTCTAATCCAGGATTTTTTTACTTCTATTACACTGCCCGCTACAGGGGACGGGACAGAGGGATCTCAATTCGACCTCAGAGCTTCATCACATGCTATGGCTTCCACCTTGAGGAATTACAAACGAGAGGCTCAGTTCCGCCCACACCCTAACGCCCAAATATATAAAGCAAAAAAAAAACAGTAATCGGTTAACCAGAACAGAACAGAACCAGAACCAGAACGCGTTTCCTTATCCTATTAGGGCTCACCTTATCGGAGCATGAACCCCAGGGGCCGCGGCGAAGTGAGGAAGAGGGGCTAAATACCCCGGTGGTGCCGCTCCTAGTTCGGAGTCCGATGTCCGAGCTACGAGAGTCTCATCTGGGTCACCAGAAACTGTTACCAAAATGTCGGGTCTGCCTAGCTGAGAGCCAATAACAGCCTGACAGGGATAAGGAAAAGATGCTTTATTCTGCAGAAAAAAGGAGAGCCTTGTACCTTGGTACAAAGACTCTGTCTCATACAAGTTTCACAAATCTTTTATACATTATACCTTTTATATAATGCCGTTTTAACACTTGATTGGTGGTTGCCAGACTCCGTACTTCTGCTATCTGGTCAGTGAAAACCGGTTTAGAGCCAGATTCCTCTGCCTCAGGGCAGAGGAGAGAAGATAGTTCAAAAGTTCAGGTTACTGTGTACGTTCAGGCTTTTGCTTCCCCCTAATGGCTGCCTGCTAGCTGTTAAGGGGGGTCTCCAGTAACTTTCACATTGGGGTTACACCAGTAGTATACTTGTCGTGACTGCCCTGGTGGGAGATGGATGGTGCCATCATTATTAACCCAGACTGCGATCAATCCACCATGGATATTGTTGACTTGCTCATCATATGGTGTGTCTTGGGCAAATTTCTAACCTGGCAGAGCCCATCCCTCTCCAGGCAGCCCCCTTTTAGTAAAAATAGCCGGGACTAAATTGTAGCCTTAATTATAAAAAGAATATTATTAACTAATAACTATTTAATGCTATCTTAATTAGGTTTTGGTGGCATTAGGGAGCAGAAGCATCATCTTGTGACTTGGGGGAGCCAATGATACATAGACAAAAAATGAACGTGCAACATAAAGAGTTCACCAAAAAAAAACAACCAACAGGCAAACCACACAACACCAGTCTGAAAACTATTCATTCAAACTATTTTAAGAACACTGACTGACATCCGTTGAATGTCTTCATTACTTGTATCAGCCCACAGTCAGTTTGGATAACAAAGGGAGTTAAATACTCAACATGTACTATGGTTGGCGCTTTGTGTGAGGGGCCCAGAGGTGGCAGCATGGAAAAGTCTGAGGCCATGAACTAAGAAGTGCCTAAACAGGAAAGACCCTAAAGATGAGGTGGATTATTATTATTTAAATACAAGAAAGAGAATTGAGAGTTGTTGGATATTTTTCAGGGTACAGATGATGTATACGCAAACATGACTATATGTGATAAGGCACACTGCAGCAATCCACAAATCTGGATATGATAAATTATGGGATAAAAACAATGAAGGAAATTGCAGCAGTAGCTAAATCATGAAGTGGCAAATTCATGAAAGAGACACTGTAGATTTGGGATAAATTGAGTTGGATTACAAACTCCTGAATCCTATATTCATTTTTGTCACTATGTGGCTTAATTTCTGTGTCTTTCTTTAATTATCTCTAAAATGGGCATAATACCTACTGCTGCCTTTCCACAGCTATTGATACTGCCTGTATGCAATATTGTAACTTAAATATAATAGTTGATTTATACTGTATTTATATATACACCTCTACCCCAATATAATGTGGTCCTCGGGGGCCAAAAATCCCTACTGCGTTATAGGTGAAACCCCATTATATCGGGGTAGTGGCAGGGTTCCAGTGATGATCTAAAGAGCTCCGGGCTCCGGCTGCTGCAGGGATCCTGGGCCCTTTAAATCATTAGCCAAGTCCCACTGCCGCAGCTCCGGGGTAGCAGCAGCAGGGCTCCAGCAGTGATTTAAAGGGCCCAGGGCTCCCTGCAGCAGCCAGAGCCCCGGGCCCTTTAAATCGCCAACCAAGCCCTCCTAGTGGAGCCCCGGGGTTACTGCGCTATATGCGAATCTGTGTTATATCAGGTCACATTATATTGGGGTAGAGGTGTATAAACTATGGTAATTTGTAAAATGTTATACATTGTAGGAGCAAAGCTTTGAGAATATATGTTTGTGTATTACATATTCCTTCTACAACAAATTCTTTTTTATTCACTGAAAGATATGTTATAAATTATTTTCTTGATGAACAAACAAATCACACCAGTGTGCATTTTACACTGTTTCTATGAACCTCTGTTACTTAATTTCCTTAACTTTTCATTTACACTTTTTCTGTTTGGTCCAGATCCTACAAACACATTCTTAACATCCACTGGGAGTATCCCCATTGATCTCAATGGGATTACTAAATTTTTTGCAGGAATGGGGCCTAAATTTACAATTAATTCTCACCTTGTAGGATATTTGGTGACAGTGTCAATTAATGTATGTCTGACTGAGGAAAACTTTAACTGAAAAACTTCACTATTAAAACTGGACTTTCAATAAAGATGATATTTTTATGCGAAACAATTGTTTTTGATGAATATTTTATTTAAATGTTGCCATTTAAAAATGTTCTTTTTGAAATTGTAAAAAAAAAAATCCCACTTTCTTTTGTTGTTGTTGTTATTATTTGACTTTTCCTCCCTCACTTTTTCCTAAATTTTTCCAGTGAGGAAAAATTTTACTCCTGATCTTTTAGCAGTAGAAAAGAGATTTTTTTTTTTAAGTGAGATCTTTTTCCACCGAAATGAAAGATGTCTAAACCAAATATTTCTAAAAGAAAATTTTAATTTAAAACTTTTTCATGGACAAATTGCAAAGGAAGTGGAAAAAACATCTTTTTGAAATGTTAACAAAATAGATTTACCTTTTTATTTTTGCATGAGCTCTGTTAAAGACAATTTATAACATAAAATGAATTGCATTAAGGATGTGGTGCCTAAAGACAGTTCTGTAGCCAGGACCGGCGCCGGGCCATTTCGCTGCCCTGCGCGCGGGTCTCACTGCTCCGGTGGAGCTGCCACAGGCATGCCTGCGGCAGGTCCACCGGAGCCGCAATACCAGCGGACCGTCCACAGAAATGCCTGCAACAGGTCCACCGGAGCCGCGGAACCAGCGGACCATCCGCAGAAATGCCTGCGGCAGGTCCACTGGAGCCGCCTGCCACCCCCCCGGCAAAATGCCACCCCACCCATAATGCTGGTGCCCTAGGCGACTGCCTAAGTCGCCTAAATGAAAGCGCCGGCCCTGTCTGTAGCCACCCACTGAGGGATGCTGAGGAGGAGTTGGTGGTCATAGTCAGTTTTCTAGTGGAGAAGTCAATGTTTAATGGCAAAGATTTTCAAATGACTTGGGATTTTAGAAGCTTCAAGTGTCCAGCTTTAGATACTTCAAGGGGACTGATTTTTCAGAGGGAATGCACAGTATTTTCTGAAAATCAGGCCTCTGATCAAGTTGGCTTCCTAAAAAATGATGGACCCAAAAAAACACTAGTCAGTTTTGAAAACCTTGGCAATTGTTAGAACTTCATCTAGAAGTTTAAACATAAAGGGCTTGTTTTGGAGCTTATTTATATCATTTTCACATTGACGTCACTGGAGATACATTTGATTTACACTGGTGTAAGTTACAGCAGAATCAAAACCCAAATGTCTGTTAAAAATTTTACAAGCAATTTAATTTCTTTCCCTAACTCACATGTCTGAGATCTTTAGTACTGATTTATTGCAAGATAATGTTACTCTTTTAGGTTAACAAGTTTATCCAGTAAAGTATTATTCATAAAGTTGACATTTTAATAAGACTCAATAGAATGTTTTTAAAAGCTGAAAAACACTTCAAAATATGATTCCTGACATGTAATTTAAAAAAAAAAAGATTACTCCAAAGTACAGTATATTTAAAAAGACTACCAAAGCCTTGTATAGGTTAAAAACTAGCTTTTTGCAGGGTGTAGGAGCAGTTCTGTGACAGCAAACAAGGGTACTGGTTATAATGGCTCACTGTGTTGTGATAACCTGTCCATCAGAGCTAGACTGAGGCCTGGTCTACGCTATGCGTTTATACCGATTTTAGCAGCGTTAAACCAATTTAACGCTGCACCCGTCCACACAACGAGGCCCTTTATATCGATATAAAGGGCTCTTTAAACCGGTTTCTGTACTCCTCCCGAAGAGAGGAGTAGCGCTGAAATTCAGTATCTACATATTGGATTAGGTTATGTGTGGCGCAAATCGATGGTATGGCTCCGGCGGTATCCACAGTGAACCATTGTGACTGGTCTGGACAGCATCCAAACTCGGACTACATGGCAAGGTAAACAGGAAAAGCCCCCGAACTTTGAATTTCATTTCCTGTTTGGCCAGCATGGGCTCTGATGAGACGGGTGGCGATGCAGTCCCATATCCAAAAAGAGGTCCAGCTGATGGACCATGCAGGGAGATTATGGCATCCTGACGCTGCATTGGCGAGACAAATCTGTGTCTTATCAAAGCTCGTTACGAAGACGAAATGCCAAAGCATTTAAAAAAATCTCCAGGCTGTGATAGGCAGGGCCACAGCACATGCTGTTGCAGCGTTAATGGCAAAGCAAAGAATCAAATGGACGCTCATGGAGGGAGGAGGGGTACTTGAGGACTCCAGCTATCCACAGCCCGCAGTCTCCAGAGACGCTATTGTGCATTCTTGGCTGAGCTCCCAATGCCTGTAGGTCACACCATTCTGAGGTGGTTCGGGTATAGCTCGTTAATTTACCCCCTTCACCCCAATGAAAGAAAATGGACAAAAATCATTGTCTTCGACTTTTTTATATTGTCACCTTGCTACTGCATGCTGCTGGTAGACACAGTGCTGCGGCAATTGATAGCAGATCCTCTCCCTTCCCCTCCCGGTGGCGACGCTACAATAGACTGCGGTTATCTGTTCATTCATCATCAGCCCGTTGAGTGCTCCTGGTTGGCCTCAGGTGAGGTTGGCCGGGGCGCCTGGTATAAAAAATAGGAATGACCCTGGTCATTTCCACAGTAAATGGTACAGACACGGGTGGTAGTACCAGTCTTCATCATAAGCAACTTGGGGCTGAGCTCCCGATCAGCCCCCTCATTTATGTGATAAAGAAAAGATTCATAGTACTGCCTGAGACTATTCACATAGCAGAGGGGATGTTAGGGCTCCTCTCCCTCGACCTTATCCATTAATCTCTGCACTGAGATCATGCAGCTGGAGGCTGCCTCCCCACTCATTTTATCTCCACTACAAGTCTGAGATGTTTCTTATTTGCCTGCAATTCTTTATTACTTCATCACACAAATGGGGGGACACCTGCATGGTAGCCCAGGAGGTGTTTGGGGGAGCAGGGGAAGGCAACGGGTGGGGTGTTGCAGGGCACCCCTGAATGGCATGATGCTATTCTTTTCTGCGCGACTCGACACCGGAGCGGCTGTGCTCGTGTTGGTTCTCTTACGGTACACGGGTTCCCATACAATTGCCCCATATTCTAGGCAGGACCTGACTTTGTTAGATTTACCATAAAGAAGATTGACTCGAGGGAGTCACTTCCCAATTTTTGTTCTTTGCGCCCCGGCCACGTCAACCAGGAGGCACCATGACAAGCAGCAGATGGCGACAGAACGACTGATAACCGTCTCTCAATCCGCCAATTTCCACTTGGCTGGCAGACAGACAGAACAACATGAAACCATCTCTGCTATCTTGCAAAGGCGAATGCTGCTGCTATAGCCGCTGCAGTACCGCGTTGTTAGCAACTATCCAGTAGACATACAGTGACAGTAAAAAAACGCTGAAATGGGCTCCATGGTTGCCATACTTTGGCATCTGCCAGGGCAATCCAGGGACAAAAGGCGTGTGAAATGATTGTCTGCCGTTGCTTTCACGGAGGAAGGAATGAGTGACGACATTTACCCAGAATCACACGCGACACTGTTTTTGCACCATCATGCATTGGGGTCTCAACGCAGAATTCCAATGGGCGGGGGAGACTGTGGGAACTATGGGATAGCTAAGGGATAGCTACCCACAGTGCAATGCTCGGGAAATCAATGCTAGCCTCGGACCATGGACACACACCACCAAATTAATGTGTTTAGTGTGGCCACGTGCACTCGACTTTATACAATCTGTTTTACAAAACCAGTTTATGTAAAATTGGAATAATCCTGTAGTGTACACGTACCCTGAGACCACCAACTAGGTGTCAGATTGTAGTGATGCTGGGATCTATCAAACCAAGTTGGCCCTTAGACCCAGCACCCAAGGCTGTGGGTGAAATCCTAGCTCCATTGACGTCAGTGCCATTGACTTCGCTGGGGCCAGGAATTCACCCTGTACTTGCAGCTTCCTTTAATATGGGTATAAAATGTAAGTATACAGTTTCCCCTATAATTTCAATAGCTAACAGAATAGTTCAGAAAACAGAAGTTATTTGTTTTTCTTCTGATGCATTTTGAAGTGAATGAGAGGCTGTATGTACTTTCTATTAAAATAGTTAATTAAATGAAAGTTTGGATTTGGCTGAATACACTTCTTCCCCACCCCACAATAAATTCATTGGAATAGTAAATGTTAAGCAAGTATTTTATTTAGTTGTATACTATATTCCACATTTGGCATGGATAAAAATCTATAGTATTTCATAGATTTTCTTACACTCATTAACTTGTATTTGGATAAATATTTAATCTAGTTCTAAAGCTTCTGAAACACATAAGTAACCTTAGTTTCTGCCATTCTGGTCTCGTGAGGAAAGAATACCTGCAAAATCTGTAGCTCTGTAAAGTTTAATACAGTGAATTACTTCGCCTTCCTACTGGATCCCTGAAGCTTAGCTCACGTACTATGTCTAATATCACTGCATAATTCTCTTAAACTTAATTCTTTTGCAGTGCAAATGTAATATTTTTAATGCATAGTCACACACCCCCACACTAATATACAGGGGTATGTCTGTTAAATGATACTGTGTGTGTTTGTGTGTATGTGTGTGTGTGTGTGGTTTTCATATATGGGTGCTCACAGTTACATTCCTAAATCCATATTTAAGCACTTAAATAAAGGTACATTTACACTTGGAGCTAAGGATGTGAGGAGACATATTTGTGCTAGCTCTCATCGAGCTAATATATGCAATGCAGAATGTAGCCACGGGAGCCAAACAACATGGCAGGCTAGCTGCCCTGAGTATGTACCTAGGGTCTCTTATGGGCACATTTTTAGGGAAGCAAATGTGTCCTGCTGCTCATGTTGCCCAGGTGTGATGCCAGCCTCTTCCTGATGCAAGGACTTAGGTGGGCTAGACAATGTTGAGGGGGGGCTGTGCCCTCCTTGCCATGAGGTCCTGCCCCCTACTACTTCTCAGGTAAGTGCCGACCCCACCTCCTCCTCCTTTCTTCCCCCACCCTTCCCCCAAATATGGGCAGCGTGGGGCAGTGGCTGCACTGGCTGGTGGCATGGTGGAGGTAGCTGTGGCCCACCCCACATCTCATCCTATAGGTGTTCAGAGCCCCAGGGCTGCAGCTTCTTCTCAGCTCCTTGCTGCCCTTTGACTACTGACAGCCTGTAAGAGCCACCCGGGAGGCAGGACCTGGCTCCAGGGCCAGCAGACGCCCTGGTGAGCAGTAACTGCAGGGGGTGGGGCCCAGGAACCCTGACCAGACAGGGTCAGTCTGGGGCACTGTGGGAAGCCCCAGACCCTCCACCTACCCAGGGAGACGGGACAGGGGCTGCTCTTGGGCACTCCGGTACCCCGCCTGGGCTTACTCCTGCACTGCTGCTGGAGGCAGCACTGCCACCTTCAGAATTGGGTGCTTGGCCAGCAGCTGCCGCTTTCTGAGGCCTGCCTTCAGAGCTGGGTCGCCAGGGTGGCAACTGCTACTGAGAGGCTATGGAGTGGGGGGAAGAGCGTTAAGGCAAATTTTAGGGTGGCTATAGCCCTCACAGCCCCCTCCTAGTGCCGCCACTGATGTTGCCACAGCTACATTATATTTTTAGCATGCTAGCATGACTATGTCTCCTCAAGCTAGGAATCACACCCCGAGCTCCAAATGCAGACATACCCAAAGTGGCCTGATTCTGAAAAGTGCTGAGCGATTGGCCTATGCTGTGAAAATATTTTCCTTTCTTGAACATTACTCCAAGAAGTTAAAAGGCTTCTTCGTCACCCATTTTAGAGTGACCTCTGAGCCGGGCTGATCAGCAGGAACCTCAGAACAGGCAACTATGTGAGTTACTGAGGCGGAAAGGGCTAAGTACACATCTATCTTAAAAGTTGGAACTGTGCCTTTTTCTTTCCCCTAAAAATGACAATGTCTAAGGACCAGCATTCTCAACCATATAAAAGAAAAAAAATTGGCTTCTAGCTCCCTTTGCTAGAAATCAATGACATTAATAGAGCTGGGGCAGGGGGAGATTGCTATTTGCAAAACAAGTGAAAAATCATGTTTCCACTAGCTTTGTCCAGATCTAAAAACTTGATGCGTCCTCCACCACTTTGAGTTTTCAGTTATGGTGCAAGGAGATCTTCACAGGCAAGACTTACAATACAATTTTCAGTTAACAAATACTTCACATCAGTTCTGTCAGAACAAAATGCTCTTTTCTTACAAAAGTGACTCCAGTGAAAATCGAAAACTATGTTGCCAGGGTAAATTAATGTTCAATTTTAGTTGAAACATTAACAGTTCACAAACTAAATATTGGTATTTGTGCTGCTTTGGGCACAGCTTGCCAAGGTGCTATTTAAAAAGCCACGTTTCTCTTGCAATCTTTTTCTTTTAACTGTGTTGAAGTTACAAAACTTTTATTTGTTAATAAAAATCCCAAATAAAGTCTCTCACCTCTGACCACATATGGCGTGCTTTAAGTTTTAGTGTCTCTGATCACCTAAAACATTGAATCAGACCATCGCCTAGAGTCATCACAGGGATAATACACCGTGAAAAGACAAAATTTATTCAATTTCAGTGACTTTATGGCATTTCATGGTGTACAGGTACCACTAAAGTTAATCAAGACAATGCACATCCTCCATCTGTGTGTTGGAATAATTTCACAGTGGTAATAACATTCATGGATTTTACACAAAAGGGCCAAAGGAATGGAACAGTTTTCTTTTTTCTAACTCTCAATATGTAAAATCAGCCTCCTTGGTGGAAGCAGGATGTTTAATGGAAGCTCCTTACATCAGACATTAAAACCAACATTATTGGAGGCGGGAACTACATTCTGTCAGTGTTTCACTCTCTTCTGTGCTTCTCTGCTGGTACCTTTCAAAGCAGTGCCAGATATGTCAGAGCTGATTGAATCCTTTGCAAATTGCAACAAATAATGTATTCAATTACTTTAATCTTTTTCTGCTTGCAAATTGACCTTGAACGGATAGGAATGTTTGTGAATTTATTTGTAGTACAGAATTATGAGCAAAGTAATTTCTGAAAATAATTATTGGCCTACTCTTTTGCTTGGTTAGGAGAAATTCATAAACACCGATTTAAAATGTGAGCTATTGGGATTGGGCATATAGAGTACATAGTATGTTTTTGTTCCCTGATTGGATGTGTGATGTAAACTAAACATGCTTCCAGTGAGAATATTCACATTTACAAATTTAAAATTCACTCTGTCAATTTTAAAACTTTTCTTAACATTTGTGTTTCTTCAGAGCTTTCCTGTCCACAAACTCATGCACTAGAATATTTGTGCAAAGCAAAAACCAGAAGAGGTTCAGACACAGTTCTCATGGAAGTTGAAAGTTTGCGCGCCTGTGCAAAAAAACATTTTTTGGCAGTTATCCTTCCTTCTCTATTCATGATTTTCCACTTCAGTGATGCATCTCCACCATCACAAGTGTTGGAAGGAATAGCAAGGAATTTAAAATGATTAATCTTAAGCAACACATTTTATTAGAGCTAATAACTGAGACAAGTTTCATTGTTTCCATTGTTTAAAAATTGATCACGGGCAATAATTAATAGACTAATGTGTAAACACAGCGTGCAAGAGCTGATTTAGTTGGCATCATACAGTACAATATACATTGGAATTTTAATATACTAGGTCAAGTGATTATTGAAAAGTAAAGTAAGCAATGGAAGGTCGATGTTAAAAGATTCTATAGATGTTCCAAAAATTCCACAAAAAAGCTCTGTGAAAGCTTTTACATATCAGTGTAATGGATCCTTTCTCTTTAAGAGTGGTAACGCACTGAACCACTGCAGCATTCCCACATTGCAGCATCCCTGAAAAGGTGCTGTTTACTTCCCACAGTTCTGCTACTCGTACTCATCATCTTACTCATTTGCTCACAGAGATGAGCATCTGCAATGCAGCTCCTACACTCGGCATAGAACTTATACGCAAGAGCCACAAAGCCCTAACGCAGCTGCATTAAGGGCAGGGAGTAGGAGTGGTGGCTAGGTGGCAGAATCTTTCTTTTTCTTATCCACTTGTGAGGCTGTGTTAAGGCTACAGAAAATCTAGCTCAGAGTTAGTAACTTCTGAGTACTAAGGCTTTCAGGAAAGCTTGATGAATATGTGTGTATTGGGGGGTATATGTAAGTACACAATAGATAGATTATTCTTTTTTTGTACATGTGGCAAAAAGCAACAGCATCAGCTTCTCTGTGCCATCATAACATTTCCAGGATTTTAAACAATACTTTGAATTCTTATTCTTAATTTCCTCATTATGCAAATTGAAACATTCGTTATAAAGTTGTCACTAACACCAAATGTAAGGTCAAAGTGTTACTTCTCTCCCAGAGAGGAAGTCAAATTTGGACAAAGCCTGGAGGAGAATCTTTGTGGAATGAGAGAGGGATTGTTCTTTGAAGGGTTACCATATACATCAAATTAACCTGGCAGCCATTTTTATTCTGGAAGTTCAGATCCACCAGTCCTATCTCTTAAGAGTCAGTCTATTCAAATATAAACAGAGGAAGAATGTCAAAACTATAAGTAGCATGAAATACAATGGATTTGGCATAGAGAGAAATTGCTAATTTACTGCCCCTGAAGCACTACACTTTTTTTAACAAAGTAAAATTAATGAATATATTTTGTGAAGAAAATATTTTGCTTGGCTCAAAAGTTAAAGATTTGGGGTTTGACTTGGGGCCTGAGAAAGGAACTCAGACTTTTAATCCCTCATGCCAGGTTCTTCCAGTCCATTTCTGGAAGCCTTTTCTGTAACCAGGAGTGATAGTCAGAGGTTTGGTTTTTTTGTTTTTTTTTTTTAAGCAGACCTTATGAACCATGCTTTCACTGAAAAAGATTCCAGACCCATTCTTCTTGCAACAAGTAAACTAGACGGCACAAAAGAAACCTTGATAAATTCATGAACATGTGCAACTTTCATTCTGTCTGTCATGGGCAGAATAGAGCTTTAATCATGGATAATAAATAATTGCAAAACTGAATCTTTCTGTGTAAGAAACTGAAAGATCAAGGTAACAGAGCCTATCCCAAAGGTATATACTAGAACAAAATCACTTCGACAGCACAGTGAAACAGAGCTTTTCAGTGGGATGGAGATCTCTGATCCATTTTAAAATCAAGGAGACTCCAACAACAAAGCAGTTTTAATTGTTTTATACAGCAATATAATCAGGATCAGCTGAAAGCACTTAACAGTGAAGCAAATGACACTATGTGATCTTGTCCATACATAAAAGTGGTCTCAGATGCTCATCACTAAGGAATTTACTTAAATAATTGATGAGTCTTCAGTTACTATGGAAGGAAAAGTGTGTAAGTCTTTCCTGGTGCTATTGAAAGTAAAAGTTGAAAGATAAAATAACTATTCCCAAGGCTTTCCATGTCACACTTGCTTTCTATATTAATCATCTCTATCACAAACAGTTCTTTGGCTGTACTCCATGAAGACAAGAAAATGCCTTCACAAAGCCCATGGAGACATTTTTCATTTGCTTGTGGATGTCTTCAAACTGAGAGGTAATCTTTCAACAGAGAAATCTAACCTGACAGTAAAGCTCTTGACAAGCAATGTTAAACAGACTGAGGGCATGTCAAGCTCCACCCCAGAGTCCAAAACAAAAAACAACCAAAGGAAAAAAAAACAAACCTGTGTTTGGGCCCAATAAAGTCTGCAACCATGGCCCTGTAAATGTTAGGGCTAATCTTAGCTTCCTTTCTTTGTGTTTCAAGTGAAAATCTAGTCCCTTCCCTTTCCTTGAAAATGTCATACAGTGTAAACGGATCACTGATTTTTTCCCTAAAAATCAGGGGAAGATTTTCATAGTCACAAAGGGGAGTTAGGCATCCAACTCTGTGTCCTTCACAGCTCCTTCACCCTACTCCCTTCAACTACCCCGGATTAGGGTAACCAGATAGCAAATGTGAAAAATTGGGACAGGGTGGGGGGTAATAGGAGCCTATATAAGAAAAAAGACCCAAAAATAGGGACTGTCCCTATAAAATCAGGACATCTGGTTGGCTATTGAGATGGGTAAAAAACATGGCCACCGGTGCCTGGGAAAACCCTAGATCAGTTTTCAGTGATCTCCAAACTGCTACCAATGGCACTGAGGCTGCTGCAAATTTCCTCCTAGCAAGCTGCAAGCCGCTGAGCTAGCTCACATGTTTAGCTGGCACTGTGACCTCTGGGCAGTTCAGCAGCACATTCTAATCCCAGTTCCAGCACAGATTCCCTCGATGGCCTTAGATACGTCACTTAATCTCTCTGGTTCTAATTTCTCCTCTGGAATCCTGGGGACTGTGTTCACCCCACCCAAGTCCTGAAGGGGTAAATTAGGCCAATCAACCTATAGGCTGCACCTGGAAAAAAAGCCAGGTAGTGCTAAGACCTAATTGGCTGATGAAGTCCAGCTGGGGTAAGGAGCTGAGTGAGATTTATAAAGCCAAGAAGCGGGTAACAGAAAGGGAGTTGCAGGGAAGTAGTCTGTAGTTATTCCCTAGGGGAGATATGAGTAGGCTGGCTGGCTGGCTGGCTGGCTGGCTACAGGGGTCAATAGTCTGTAGTTAATTCCTGGGAAGAGGGTATTTGAGCTAGTATACCCAGGGAACTAGAAGCCTGGGGAAGGAATTGCCAGGTATAGGGTCCCTGGACAGGAACCCAGAGTAATGAGTACTGTCCACTAGGGAAGTGGCACTGTCAGGGCAGTGCTGAAGATGACTGCCTGAAACCATTCATGTGGAAGGACTTTGGGACTCCTAGAACGGGAAACCACATAGTGACCTAGCTGGAGGACTGAGCCACAAAGTTCCTGGAATGACAGAGGGGGCCCACAGAGAGAGAGGGAGAGAGAGAGAGAAATGGAGTGCAACTGCCAGAAGGGGTATCAGCCTGGCAGAGCAAATCTCCAGAACCGCCAGGAGGCCATGCTGTCCAGGGGTGCGTAGAGCTCCTCTGTCACAGGGATAATAATGGATACATATCTCACAGGGATGCTGTGACAATTAATTAATGCCTTTTAGGTCACAGGCACCGACTTCTGCTGGTGCCGGTGGGTGCTTGACCCCCACCCCATGTCCCCAGCCCTGTCTGGACTCTGCCCTACCCTGCCCCCCTTCCCCAAATCCCCAACCTGGCCCCACCTCTTCCCTGCCTCCTCCCCTGAGTGCACCACGTTCCTGCTCCTCCCCCCTTCCTCTCAGAGCTTGTTACACTATGAAATAGCTGTTTTGCAGCAGCAAATGCTGGGATGAGAAGCAGGGATGTGGTGTGCTCAGGGGAGGGGGCGGAGGTGAGGTAAGGTGAGCTAGGGTGTGGTGTGGTGCTTGGCTGCTGGTGGGCACAGAGAACCCACCAATTTTTCCCTGTGGGTGCTCCAGCCCCAGAGCACCCATGGAGTCGGCACCTATGTTTTAGGTACTAAAATTCACTAGACTGCACCATAATCTAGAGCTCCCCAAACCTCTCCTTTGTTTGGGCTATTATACATTGTAACTTTCTAAAATGTTGGCAACTGTACAAGGGCTTTGAGTTGAAATGACTAGAATTTTTAGCACCAACATGAAGGACCAGGTTCTCTATTGCTGTGCACCATATGAGATCATTTGCTTCCATGCAGAGTGCGTGTCAAATGCTAGAGAGTCAGAATTTTAATGTTTTATACCCACTCTAAATTCTTTGCATAGGTGCAAATGCCACACAAGAGGCACAGGGCAAGAGAAACAGGACCTAAAATTGCATTTATTCTGATTCCTCGTGACATGTGAATTTGAGCAGCTGAAGATGTTAAGGGTAAGGTGGTTTTTTGTTTGGAGTTGGCAAGTTTTGATGGTATTTCATAATAGCAAAAGGAAACTGCCTAGTGTAGTGCCTGAGATTAAATCAGTTCTATAAAATCTCTGCTCTTCAGTCATATTTACACTTACCGGGGATTGACACTGCTGCAATTGATGCAGTGGAGGTCAATTTAGCAGGTCTAGTAAAGACCCGCTAGATCAACAGCAGAGCACTCTCTGGTCAACTCCAGTACTCCACCTCCCCAAGAAGAGAAAGGTAAGTCGACTGGAGAGTGTCTCCTGTCGACAAAGCATAGTGTAGACATCGCAGTAAATTGACCTAAGCTGTGTCGACTCCAGCTACATGAATAACGTAGCTGGAGTAGTGTAACTTAGGTTGACTTGCCCTGATAGTGTAGACAAGGCCTCAGCTAAGTGAGTGTGACTTCAAAAAGGCCCCAATTGTATATAAGAACCTCAAGCAAAAGTAATAATTCAAAAGAGTTGAGCTTTTCCTGGTTTTCCCATGAGAGTAGATGAAACCTGGTTGTTCAACTGAGTGTTAGGACTTGTCTACACAGTGGGGTAATGCGCTCTATGATGGTGTGACTTCTAAATTCATGAATGTGTTGCACATTAATTGGTCCATGTAGTTCTGGCTGGTGCACACTAAAGGTTCCCTAGCGAACTTTAACATAGGGCAGCACAGCATTAAAGAGGATTAGGGAACCTTTAGTGCACACAAGCAAGGACTGCATGAACCAAACAATGTGCAATACATTCATGTGCTTTAGAAATCATACAGTCATAGAGCACATTTCCCCACTGTGTAGAAAAGCCCATAGGACTTCTTCATGGCACTGACTGTTAGGGTACTGGGAACCCGGTTAGGCTGCTTAACGTTTTAGACAGTATTTGAAGAGTTAAATTGGCTTAAAGCTGTGTTATTTTAATGCTTCAGCAAATTTTATATACATAAAACCTTAAGTTCACTTTGAGATTTTGTTGATTTGAACCCAAAACTCGTGGGAAATTGGGGATGTAAAACCACTGGAAATCAAAACTGGAAAATATTTGCATGATTCCCCACTGAGACACATCTCTGTATCTTTGCTTTCTTAGCAGTCAGCTGACATGTCACTGTTCAAGCAGTGGTACATCATATACAATATCACTCAATAGATGAATATCAATGTGAAATGACTACATGATTAAATGCTGGCCCTGTGCCAAATGTATACCCCTGGTGTGTGCACCATTTCAAGGAGCAAGTTTTCCAAAGGAAATGAAGTGGTGAAGCAGCACATTGTGGACAGGATAAGTGCCCTCATTATTCACACTCTGGATAGGATAAGTGCCTTCATTATTCACTTGAGTCCATTGTATTCAGAGGAAAATATGTATCTTTTTTGTTGACACAGTCACAATACAGCACTTTTTCAAGTTATGTCACTGAATTAAGTACGAGGCCATGACCTATTGAACTTTTTTTTTTTAATGTTGCTCCTATCACACTGAACACATTAGCTTTGGGATCACAGTCACTAGAGATGGAGACCTCTATTAGATCATTGTGGCCTTCTCTCTGCAAGGGAAGGGTTTAGGCTCCTGATGGTGGGTGTATCAAACATTAAACTGAAATTAAACTTGATCAGAAGCAAATGTCTAGTGCAACTAACACTTCATACATATGCTTTTTTCAAACCACGTTACCAATGTGAAGGCCAAACTGGGAATAATGTTAACATGTAAATGAAACTAATATCATTTGGATTTAAGATACTTCACAAAAATGGATTGATGATCTTTTTGTATTAAAATATTAAATAAAAAGTGATAGGAAGTTTATTTTTAAAGCATATAGTCACTGGTATGATACAGCCATCAATTTCACTATTATACAGCATGATTTAGTTTTTTGTAACAGCTACAAAATACAGTTTTGTTTTGGTAGCTATAAAAAGTGAAGACTCTTCAGACTATGAAATAGATCACTGGGACTGTTGAATCATTTGTCATATTTAATATAATGTTGAAGACTTGTTGGGAAAATACATGAGTAAATGAAATGTCCCATTGCAGCTGTTCACATCTTGCTTTGTGCCAGCAGGAGGGCAGAGGACTGAATGGCTGTGACAGGCACCATTTGCTGATAAATGGCCTCCAAAGTTAACGTTCACCAGACCAGAAAGAGCCTTAAACTCAGCCTTAGCTATCTGATAGCAAAGCAGCACAGGAAATGGATTCATCCTCTGCAAAAGGTACATTGAATTTTCTGTGCAACAGCCACTGGTAATTGATTTATTGTGCACAATAAACTGATGCCAAATATTAACCAGTAATTCAGCAGCATTTATACAGTGGGCAATTTGGTGTTTATGAAACACTTTAAACCTTTCAGAATATTCGCATACAATTTTTAAAGTGGGTAATTATGAGACCAATTTACTTTTTAAATCAACTTAAACTAGAAATTCTCAAAGGTTTTGCCTTCACTTGAAAAAGACCTTGAAGACATGTTAATTAACACAATGTTATCCACAGCTTTGAAGTCAGTGTAGACCAGGATGAATCCTACACAACATCATGGCAGCTGGTCATGAGTAAAACCTACAGAAGTAACTCATTGTCTCACAATCTAGTGCAAGGGACATTTGTGCAGGCACTTTAATCACTGTCATTCCAGGCATACTTTATATACATCTGGTTTCAAAGTAAAATTAGAAAATATACACTTTTCTTCTCATTAGAGGGCTTGGAACCATTGGAAATTCACCCTAGCACAAGGCCTGCACAACACTTTGGCACTTGTGTGGAACTTAAGTTGTACAGAGGCCTAACGTTTCTGACATATCTGCACAGATGACCCTTGGTTTAGAGTGAGTTACTTCTCACCTGCTTTGAACCACTTCATTGGTGCTGATGAGATGCAGCAGATATGCATATATATAATTTTAATTCCAGCTTCGGTCAGTGGAGAGGCTCTCACCTGGATGGGCTGTGAAAAAGCTCAGGATGGTAATTTAGGACAGTGATTCTCAACTAGGGGTATGTGTACCTGCAGAAAAGGACCTAGGGGTTACAGTGGACGAAGCTGGATATGAATCAACAGTGTGCCCTTGTTGCCAAGAAGGCTAACGGCATTTTGGGCTGTATAAGTAGGGGCATTGCCAGTAGATCGAGGGACGTGATCATTCCCCTCTATTCGACATTGGTGAGGTCTCATCTGGAGTACTGTGTCCAGTTTTGAGCCCCACACTACACGAAAGATGTGGAAAAATTGGAAGGAGTCCAGTGGAGGGTAACAAAAAATGATTAGAGGGCTGGGGCACATGACTTATGAGGATAGGCTGAGGAAACTGGGATTGTTTAGTCTGCAGAAGAGAAGAATGAGGGGGGATTTGATAGCTGCTTTCAACTACCTGAAAGGGGGTTCCAAAGAGGATGGATCTAGACTGTTCTCAGTGGTATCAGATGACAGAACAAGGAGTAATGGTCTCAAGTTGCACTGAGGGAGGTTTAGGTTATTAGGAAAAACTTTTTCACTAGGAGGGTGGTGAAGCACTGGAATGGGTTACCTAGGGAGGTGGTGGAATCTCCTTCCTTAGAGGTTTTTAAGGTCAGGCTTGACAAAGCCCTGGCTGGGATGATTTAGTTGAGAATTGGTCCTGCTTTGAGCAGGGGGTTGGACTAGATGACCTCCTAAGGTCCCTTCCAACCCTGATATTCTATGATTCTATGATACCTCTGTGAGTATGCAGAGGTCTTCCAGGGGGTACATCAGCTCATCTAGCTATTTGTCTAGTTTTACAACAGGCTATGTAAAAAGCACTAGCAAAGTCAGTATAAACTAAAATTTCATACAGGCAACTTGTTTACACTGCTCTATAAACTATATACTGAAATGTAAGTACAATATTTATATTCCAATTTATTTTATAATTATATGGTAAAAACAAGAAAATAAGCAATTTTTCAGTGATGTGACAATTTTGTATTTTTATCTGATTTTTTAAGCAAGTAGTTTTTATGTGAGGTGAAACTTAGGAGTATACAAGACAAATCAGACTCCTGAAAGGGTACAGAAGTCTGGAAAAAGTTGAGAGCCACTGATTTAGGAGATTAGCATCACCAAAATATACCAACTATTTCTGGGGAAATGAGGACAATGAAACCTAAGAATTCATCTGGTGGTTAGAACAGGGAAACTGAGATCCAAAGCTTCCTACATTCTACTCTGGCTTTGTCTTGGACTTGCTGTGTGGCCTTGCTCAAGTTATTTAACCTTTGCCTTAGCGAGCTTTCTGCCAGATGGATATAATGCCGCCTCATGCTGATGCTTTGTAGACTTGTGATGTGTTTGGGGCAGAGTAGACTGCCCCCATGCTAAACAGTAAGCAGAGATTGAACGTTGACTTGGGGGAACAAAGAAATAGTTTGGCAGGAAAATATGAACATAAAGCTGTGTGTAGCTTTGCTGTTGCTTGTGTATTGATGTGAATGGCACAAGCCTACCTTTAGGGTTAGGAAGACACTTTTTTCCTAGAGGCAACTGAAGCTCAGTTAAATACATTGACGACATTCTACGAAAGGCACTCAGTAGAAATTGTTCATCTTGATCATGAGGATGGGGATTCCTTGTAAACTAATATTGTCTTCATTGCCACCTGATTTTTAAAACTACTGACAAATATAGTCCTCCAGCCCATTTTCATTGTGGCTAATTTTTCCATGGGCACTGTTATTGGTTATTCCTGACATTGGTTATTCCTCTCGTGAATATGAGCAAAAGTCCATATTTCCTTCTACACCTCACAAAGTCCATATGTTAAGCATATAAACATGTTCCATTGTCCCTTATGTTAGTCATAATAAACATTCAGAGAATAAAATGGAGGTATTTGATTCCCAAAAGTATGGCTTACAGAGCTACTTCCACCTGTTTAAAGGGCTAGCCAGATAAGTGCTCAGAACACACTTGCAGAGGTATTCAAAGTGGTAAACATATGAGAGTTACTATCTGCAGGATGCAGACTTCCTCAGGCAGCTTTTACACTCCTCTGGAGAGCCGCCAGGCTTCTGCTTTGGAATATAGAGCCAAAAATATCATTGAGTAGTTGTTAATTGTAAAATGGTGGTTCAGTAATTAAGTTAAGGTCCAAGACTCTAATCCCATAATTGGGTCTGTGTATGTGCACCACTGCACCCCCATTTTCTACTGTGTGTTCTGCATGTGCTCGTTGTTGGATGGAAGGACTAAATTAACAACTTGATTTTAGGTGTTAGTCTTTCTGTCTTAACTTAGAGAGAAGGCATATACTGTGTTGGGAGGAAAAGCACTTGCTCTGTCTTGAAAACAGACAAACAAATTACTGCTCAGTAGGGTTTTCTGTTATGTTGGGTAAGGGAGCAGGTTGGGATCGCTGTTCAGAATAGCCCGTAGTGTGTTTTAATGTTTTGTTGTGGAAAACCCAATTTGAAGTCAGTTTTGCATTTAAAAATAGGTGATTCAGATGGTGGCAAACCGCTCTAACATCCCTATCCAAACTCTAAACCTAAATTAAAAACTGATATCTAAGGGCCAGTTATGAATTAATTCCCAAAAGCAAGTGCATTCAGAATTAAGATCATCACTGTTCCCTTTGCTCAGTCTGTTATTTCTATTGAAGCAAGCTCTTGTCCTCTGTAAGTAGAAGAAT
Source organism: Chelonoidis abingdonii (assembly GCF_003597395.2). Classification (NCBI taxonomy): domain Eukaryota; kingdom Metazoa; phylum Chordata; order Testudines; family Testudinidae; genus Chelonoidis; species Chelonoidis abingdonii. The sequence continues at coordinate 240,904,015 of NC_133770.1, forward strand.
CATGTGTGCCTTTTACTGCCCTCATCCCCCATCCCTGCATGCAGTAGCAAGACAAGACTCCAGACAGTTTCACAGGGAATTGATTAATACCCACTCCATGCACCTGTGCCCCAAGGCAGCTTCGTTTATCAGCTAGTGGGCCTGAAGCCTGATCAAATATTCAAAGTATATGCTGTGGTCATCTTTTGGATGAGTAGTAAGGTGCACCCCCGAGCCTTCCTCCCTATTAATCCTAAGCCATGTTCTGTATAGAGAATGAACAATCGTACCCTACACAAAGTATCAAGAATACTACACATCCTCTAGGCTTTGTTACATGGGAGGAAAAGAGTCAGAATTAAGTGATGAAAGCATTGTGCCTAATTAAAATGCACATTCAGTTTTCAACAATAAAACAATATATACATGTTGTATAATTCAAATGCTGTAAAATTAAAATATTGGATTTTCTTCAGTTTGAGACTAACATCTCTCCTAATAGATCAATTATAATAGCGCTACAAAGAGTAATGCTGAGAATAAGGGTTAAATGGGGAAGAGGGGGAAGTGCAGATGCAGCTTGTGAGCTGTATCAAGTCACTTATTACTTCTGTATTTTTCTGAAAATCCATATCTTTCCTAGCAATCTCATTTGAAAGTCAAATATCAAATCCTTTAAAATATTTGAACAAATCCAGACTTTGGGATTGCTTGGATCTTGCTTAGCATCCAGACAGCATGGGCCTGTCTCTGGTAGTCATGTCTGAGTTTAGGAAGAGTGACAATTCCACCATCCTTCCTGTGAGGCCAGTAACTTGGGGTTTTCTTTTCAGTAACTTACAAAATCTGACCTTTTCTTTGCATCCACACTGCTAAATAATTTAGGTCCTCATCTGCTTCCTTAATTACTGTAAACTTTTATCAAAACATTTCATTCAAACCAAAATGATGATTTCTATTTTTCAGTTCATCAAAAATTTTGATTTATCTTTGGGGTTTTTTTGTTCAACCCAAAATATGTGGTGCTGATTTAGGGGGAGGGCTAGGAGTGGAATTGCCAGGAACCTGAAAAATCTGTTTGCACAGGTCTAGCTTAGACACATTGACAGTGCATATAGTTTTCAAGTAGATGGAGAGGGGAAGAAAGTTACACAGTGAACATTATGCTTTGCATCTTGAGATCCCAGCTGAATAGGGCCCTCAAATTTACTTGAACAAATGTGCTCTCTCTGAAGAGCTAAACCAATATAACGATACAGACATTCTTAAACTTATATTTCACTCATAACTGCTCTATAGCCTGGCTTTTTCATATTGATTTTCAAAATAGTACAAAGGCTTAACCCAAGCCAATACTTACCGCTTGATTCTGATATCTGATCATTGTAGCAAGCATAGCAACCAGAATTCAAACAGTTTCTGAATTCAGATTATTTACGCTGGGATACTGCTGTCCTCTAAATGGCAGGTCAGGGTAGACTTGTATCTAGTACATCTGTGCTCAGAGGTCATGTGACTCAAAGTCGGAGTTCTTGGTCTATGCAGCAGTTGTAGATATGGGTGAAACTGACTACATTTGCCAGATGCCTGGATATGAAAACCTCACTCTCAGCTGATTCCATACATCTGCTGAAACAGACAGACAAATATATGTACTTATTTCACACAAAGAAACAGCTCTTTTTCCAGTAATCTACTTTTCTTCAACAAAAATCAGAACAGAGCCTATTGAATACCTCCTTGTAAAATTTCATTTTATCACCAAGCTAATGTAATCTGATTTAAATCATTAAATATTTGCGCACACACATGTAAGCCCATTTTAGTCTGCAGTGCCTTTATAAACCTAATTAGTGGTAGAATATTTTCTTTTGGTGAAAAATGGTGGAAAGCGCAAAACTATTTAAATTTAAGTATTTCATTTTATCCAGTAACAATTGATGCATGACTGAGGGCTTGTCTACACTACCGGCCAGATCAATGGGCAGCGATTGATCCAGCGAGGGTCAATTTATCGTGCCTAGTATAAAAGATAAATCAACCGCTGATCGCTGTAGCATCGACTCCAGTACTCCACCTTAAAGAGAAGTGCAAGAAGAATCGACAGGAGAGGGTCTCCCGTTGACACACCGCAGTGAAGACACCACCCTAAGTAGATCTAAGTACTTCAACTTTAGTTATGTTATTCACTTAGCTGAAGTTGCGTAACTTAATGGACCCCTCCTCCCCCTGTAGTACAGACCAGCCCTGACTGTCCCCTGCTGGTGCAAATATAAAGTTGGCTTCTCTTGCAGCAAATGATGAGCAGTAAGTCACAGTCAGGCACGCATGCAAGGAAAAAATATTTGGGGAGAATTTATTTATTCTGTGTGAATGGAGATTTGCTGCAGTGGAAGGAAAAGAAAAGCGCAGATGAGTGACTAATGTGCTTGTGGGTTCCCATAGTTGAAGAAAGGCCTCAAGGGATTTATTTTTGTTTGCTGCTGCAAGGGAGGCATAAAGCAGTGGAAACCCTGTCAGTAGGGGTGGCTGCAGCAGGACAAAGGAGTAGATGCTCATATTAGGGCCCATAGAGAATTTACCTATCCCAAAAAATGAATGATGCAGTCTCAGGATGGAATGGACAGTCCATTATGAGGAACCTCTGGTGTCGGGGATCCTAGGAAGCCTTGGTCACTAAATAAACCCTGTAACCCTTACTCTTTGAGTGGAAAATCCTGAAGGAAGGCAGCAACAGCATCATAGACTGGCGTTGTATTAATTTAGATGGAATATATTGGTTAAAGGTGTTAAAATCACTCACTCGCTGTCCAACATTAAACAGTGGTTTGGTATACATTCACCTCAGCCTAGTTAGTACCATGGCGCAAACACCACTAAAAATCCTTTTAACCTTTTTTATTAAAGAAAACAAGGAAAAACAGCTAAAGCATTCGGAAATGTAAAATATTAAATGAGGCTTTCATTTTAACGTCCCGTGTTCCCTTTAGCTGGAAAGAGGTTTTTAAGAAGGAAAAGCCACTTGTTTGACAATCTGCGATGGTAGTAGAGGACTCTCCTTTTTGGAGAAAAGAGAAAAAGTTAAATGAGATGGGTTGGGGTTGTTGTTAAAATCTGGTCTCGTTTCATCTCAGGTAGTGGTTGGGATTCACCTGGCACCAGTAGAGGTAGAGATGTTATCTGGCTCCTTCTCTCTGATCTGGTCAGGACATCTCTCCGGATCAGGACAATGAATGCCAGGAGTTGCAGGAGACTATAGGGTGTCAGCCATGATGATGAAATGTTCTCTAGTATCCAAGTTTTCTCCCAAAGCCTTTCTTTAAGGACTCCAAAAGGGATTGGTGGGTGAAATAGCCCATTCCCTCATGATCATGTCCACCAATTAGGCCTATTTTCCAACACACCAATTTTGGGTTTTGGTTCCACACTTTTCTTGTTTACTAAGAATGATCTTAATACAGTCCTGGAGTTATATCAGTTGACCTTTTTGTTTGGACTAATTTAGTTTGTCTCCCTTTCATACTTTTTCCCATCAACATTTTGCTATAGGTTACTGTGACACTTTATGAACTTGCACTCACTTTCACAGTTGACTTCATGGTTAGGATAACTTTGTAGGCCCAATTTCACAATGTGCCTCTTCAGAGTACTAAAAGTTTAGCATGTGGTTTGATTGTGTTTGTTTGTTTTCTGCTGCTCTTTGTCCAGTTCAGTGACTAGGAATGTCTGACCAAAGTCTGGTTATATAGGCCAAAATTTTCTAAAGGGACTATTGCTTTGGGTTGCCTCAATGTTGGTGATGCTCCACTTGAGACAACTTTAAGACATTTGATTTTTCAAGAAGTGTTGAGCACTCACCCTCTGAAGTTAAGGTCTCAAATTGGGCCCTGAAAAATTGAGCCATTCAATTAGCAGTCATTCTTGAAAATGTGGGCAGCTTTTTCGTTTTGTTCCCTTATACCACCAGTAACTTTGAGTCCCATGTTTACTCTTTCTCCCTGGCTCCTGCACTGAGTTCCAGAGCCTTGCCCTAAGCTACATCTAATGTATCAAAGATGTGTGTTGCCTGGTAAGGTGCTGTGACCATCTGTGTTGTTATGGTCACTCTTACAAAATGATGATACATTTTGTACAAAGTATGCCTTGTTGAGATATCATTTGAAAAGTCATAATCTGCTGAATATCATTATCCTGTTAAAATGTGTAGCAACACTATATACCAAGTTATAAGATTCTATTCTATGATTGTTACTGAAATATGTTGTAATTCTGGGTAACCCCCACAAACCAGTTTCTCAGGGCTTATATTTGCTTACATCAGCACCTCAGTGAGCGGCAGAAACTATGTTGGCAGGACAGTATCTCCTGCTGACATGCGGTATAGACATTGCTTTAAGTTGATGGAACTTATGTCACTTGTAGGAGGGGGAGGTCACTTTTTCACACCCCTGAGTGATGTAAGTTACATTGACTTAAGTGATAGTGTAGACAAGCCCTCAGAGACAGACATATTAGGACCCCAGACAGGTGTTAAAGGGCCATTGCCCACGTAGTGACCATCATCCAGCAAGCGGGGGAGGTATAAACAAGAAATTTACATTTAATCACAGGAACGATTCAAACCTCATGTCCGCAAGGGACTATGTGTCGCCATGACTCAGCAAGGATGTTTCTGAGGTCTTGTCTATACTACGCAGCTTTCAGCGACAAGGCTGTGTTTGGATTAGAGTATGTGGGGAAACTCCATTTGGGAGAACAAGGCTGGTTCCTATATCATTTTCCTTTAAGGAAACGGTAGACTTTTTATGAGCTTGACTTGTTTAATAGTGTGCTGGTCAGTATAAGGTACACATTTCTGGGGCAACAAGGCTGGGACTAAGAATTTGCAGGCATTGCCCTGTATAGAATTCATGAGTAACTGATCAGAGTGCTCATGTCTTTAGCTGAGAGTGAATGTGCATGCTGAAGGCTGTGAGAGCCACCAGGAGTAGAAGTGCTGACCATCAAAGCTGGGTAAAAGCACCCCAGGCTAGAGAATTAACAGGCGCAGGTATTCAATGGTCCAGTTTGTACACTGGGGAACGTCATAGGTGGATTGAAAAATGAGATGCAAATAAAGAAATCAAACTTTCATGTTCTGCAATAACCTAGCATGTAAGGCTTTAGAAAAATACTGCAATAACCTACCATGTAAGACTTTAGAAAAATACTGAACAAAGGCACATCACCCCCACAGTGTTCTAAACACAGTTAGAGCTGGTCAGGGATTTTCTGTCAGAATGACTTTCTGCTGGGAAATGAGGTTTTTCCACAATCAAAATTATTTGCAGTGAAATTTCAATTTTGCCAAAATTCTTGCCTTTCTACCAGGAAAATGGAAGCAAAATATTTGTTTGGGATCATTTGGCCTTTAGCAGAATGTTTCATTTTGTTGAACTGACCCAAAACATTTTGGTTTCAAATCAGTTCAACATTCAACTCAATTTCCCTATCATGGCGCATTGTGTCATGGGAGCTGTAGTTTGAGCCCCCATTTTTCTCTCTCAATGGGGCTATCTGGAATACTTCATCTCCCATAATGCAATGCCAACTCTGAAGACTACAACTGCCCTATTGCAATGCAGACTCTTTTCTGACCAAGCTATGTGGAGAATCATGAGAATTATGTGACTCGGGGATTTATGGGTAATGTCCAGCCAGAGAGCCTGGTCCATTGGAAGAATAGGCACATCGGGCTCCCAAACTACTACTTTCATGAGGCAATGTGCTGCATGGTGAAATACATGGTGTTTTGGGTCAGTTCAACAAATTGAAACAAAACATTCTGGTTTGGGAATATCTAATGTTTTGTTTTAATCAAATGTCAAAACAAAATAATTTTGAAAAATTTTATTCAGAATATTTCATTGTGGAAAAATTCCATTTTTCAGACCAATTTGGTGGGCAAACAACTGTAGAAATATTGGACTGCCCGAGAGGATTGAAATTTTGAATTTCACTCAGCACTAAAATTATATGTATCCACTTAGCACTTATGACCTTTTCCATGATTATTGCCTGGAAACATACTGTGATGGGGCAAGGCCAGATGGCTACAGTAAAGTACTGAGAAACAGGTATGTTAGCCCCAGGCTAAACAAATCCCTAGGACCATGGCAACCAAATGGCAGTTGCTCCAGGTTAATCAAGGCACCTGGAGCCAATTAAGACCTTTTAGACGGAGTAAGATAGCTACTTATTAGAACCACCTGCAGCCAATCAAGGCAGGCTAATCAGGGCCACTTGGTTTAAAAGGAGCTCACTCCAGTCAGGCAGGAGGAGCCAGAGGAGAAGGAGTGCGAGTGAGGAGCTGGGAGCAAGAAGGCAAGGAGCTGAGGAGTAGAGAGTGTACTGCTGGAGATTTAGGAGACCAGCGCATTATCACGCATCAGAGGAGGAGATCCTGTGTGAGGATAAAGAGGGTTTTGGAGGAGGCATGGGGAGTAGCTCAGGAGTTGTAGCTGTCTGCCAGCTGTTACAGGAGGTACTTATAGACAGCTGCAATCCACGCGCCTGGGCTGGAACCCGGAGTAGAGGCGGGCCCGGGTTCCCCCCAAACCTCCCAACTCCTGATCAGACACAGGAGGAGTTGACCCAGACTGTGGGGAAGATCACTGAGGTGAGCAAATCTGCCAAGAAGCGCAGGACCCACCAAGGTGTAGAGGAGGAACTTTGTCACAATACATAATTGATTTGATTTAATTCTTCATATTTTTTAACTATGTGCAAATCACTGAACTCTGGGCATTAAAAACTGTTTCTTTGAAATATAGAACAGTGGTCATCTTAATACACTGTGATATCAAGATGTTGCTAGAATATAGAGGCCACTGGTGGGTGTGGAATAGGATGACCAGATGTCCAGATTTTATAGGGACAGTCCTAATATTTGGGGATTTGTTTAATATAGGCACCTATTACCCCCACCCCCGTCTCGATTTTTTCATGCTTGCTCTCTGGTCACCCTAGTGAGGAAGAGGATCATTGACATCAAAAGTCAATATTTGCCAGTAGTTGCGCCACAGCATAGTTGTTTCCTGTTCTAAGTCTAACAAAGAATTGTGGTATCTCTCATATTCTGTCACGTAGTCTTCATTTGGTAGATGTTAACTTTCAATGAACAGAACTGCAAATCTTTTTAATTTTTTTTAAAAGGATATTGTATGGTTGCAAGTTTCTCTCTAATATATAATAATTTTACAAGCTACTTTGAGAAAGTTGTACTAAATTAAAAAAGGTATAAGGAACTTTCAAATGATTCCCTATAGTACCCCCAGCCAACAGGTCATCACCATGGTGCATCCATTGTGGAGTTGGAGCTACAGTGACCCGGGCAAATGTAAAAAGAGGTGTTTCTTGTTTATGTGCTGAAAGACTCTCCCAGCTTTGTGAGTCTCCCACACATTACTGAAGGATATGTAATCTTGAATAGTTTGTTTTATTTATAGCTTACCATTTAGATCGTACCTATATCTCTAATTTCAATCACAGTTTGTCGAGTTTGCACCTCTTAAATAAGAAAATTAAAATATAACTTTCTAGTGGCAGATACTGCAAGACAGGATTTCCCTGGGATTAACTCCAAGGTGTCATGTAACCCAGCACCTCCTCTGTTCAATAGCATCACACTATTTTTACTCCAAATTTAATAAAAACATATGAAAATGATGGATTTTTTTGCTCTTTAGATCAAAAAATAATCAAGCAGAAATCCAGTTTGATAACATTAGTCCAGCGCAATGTGACATCCTACATATTAAATCCTGAAAATCAGAGTTTATACAAGAATCATGAAAAGACCTTTATTTATGAGATTTATGCTCATAATTGGTCAAACTGCTAAAAAATGTTCAAAATCTGAAGCATTTATGTTGTTTTAGCTATCATGCAATATCCCCATTCTGAAGTGACACAGCTCTGAATGACAAAATAGCCAAGACAGAGGACTTCATATTATACTGCCAAATAGTGTGAATTTAGTTTTATATCCATTTAATAAAAAATGCACAAAGTATATGTGGTGTTTAGATGTTGCTTGTGATTATTAGAACTGGGAGCACTGGCTGTTGGGAGTCTGAAAGGACAGGAAACAGGAAGGAGGGGGAAGGAGTTGAGAAGGCAAAGTGAGAGTTACAGAGGGTGCAGCAGCAGCTTGGTGAAGAGGTTTCCACTTTAAAAATAAAGTCCTGTTGAGGTTTGTTCGTACCTTGCCTGGTTGATACAACAGTATAGAAATTAAATATTTTCTATTTTCTGTGTCTTCCAAAGAAGATTTAAGTTATTTCCTTTCTCATTTTACCTGGCAGTATTCTGTGTTTACTCATTTTTATTCATTGTACCAATTGTCCATCAGCAGTTTTTTCCACTGTTTTACAAAATACGAATGTCAATATACAGTGTTGTGCTGCTATAAATTGAAGCAATGTGTCAATGAAAAAATGACAAGTACTAAAATACTTTGGCTTCATGTCAAGTCATGTCACGTAAGCATTTCAAAGACATAGTCCATTTTTCTTGATTGCTTATTGCATTGGCCCCTGGGGGTGTAGTAACCAGATGTTAGTAGCACTATGTATCTAAAGTGTTCAAACATTAACAAATAGTACTAAAAATGTCCAATATTTCTGCCTTCAACCTGTAATTTTTCTTATTCCATATTCACTGCTGCTTTTTGAAGTATATTTATCTTTACTAGCTTTTATGGTGACTGCTATTGACAGAAAACAGACACCAATAAATAGCTGGAGATTCACCATGTGATCCAAATTCCAACATCAAAAGCAATAAATGTACAGTAATCACCACAAAAAGAAATTGACATTTTCCAAGGGATATCACAAGTTTTCCACAGTTGTTTCATATTTTAGCCATAGGAGGAAAGTGATTTTGACTAGCTATATAACCCTGTAGTAGCCTTTGGCAAATGCTAGCTTTTAGATGATAACCTCTATATACAGAGAGAGATTTTTTTTAACTTGTACTGATAGCACATGGCTTGTGAATATCCTTTGTGGAAACATTCAAGTTGGATACACAACTTTCAACAGTTTCCATATCCCATTTCTTAAAAAAAGTCTTACCCCAGAATCTAACTTCTACAAAAGTATATTAAAAAAATTGTTCTGCGTCTACCTAGTTCTAGTTGCATTTCCTGGCAAAAAGCCCCAGCTGTAGCACTGCCTACTTGAATCCTGCTGCTAGCTCTGAATGAACAACAGGACACAAGCCCAAAAACTAATTCAACAATGCAATGACTATTTTGGGAAGTCCATGCTGTTACAAATCTGCTGATCTGCAGAAGATTTTCAGAGCTTTTTTTCCCCCCTTTTGTTCTGTGGACTGGCAGCTTTGGATCCACATAGTCAAAGATGGCATGGTTTTAAATTTGCAATAGTTTGTGCCAACAAGAGTCAACATTCAGACCATGAGCTACAATACGAAGAAATTAAATATAATTGTGCATGGGAAGTTATTAGACTCAAGCAAAAACCTGCGGCAGAAGTGCCAAGTTTGCAATGGCATCAGTGGTGCCATGGAGCTGGGCCCATGCTCAGAAGGGGCCTCAGACTGCTCTGCTTTGCACTGTGCCATGAGACCTTGCCAGCCCAAAGGGTCTCCCACACTTGCTCACCACTTGCTCCTCTTAGCCAGCCAGCTGAGGGCTCCTTTCCACCCCCTGGCCCCACCCGCTGGCTTCTTTCTGTCCCCTGGCTGGACCCCAGTGCATCTCTGGCTCCAGGCAGTCTCTGCTTCCCACCACCTGTGGGGCCCTGCCTGTCTCCCTGGAGCTGAGCCACCTGGGACTGGTGCAGAAGCCTGGCCAGTCTCGGCCAGTTGAGGGTGAGAGGGGAGACCGGCGGGGGGGGGGCGGCTGGGGTTTCCGCACCGCTGCGCCGTGTCACCCGGGCCGCCTGGGAAAGGGGGGGGAGCCTTGGCTGGGCCCCTCCAAGCAAGTGGGTCCTGAGAGAGCCCGGCTGGGGCTGATCTAGCCACTCCCAAGGGGCCAGAGCAATTTCCCCATTCCAAGACCAGCCCTGGCTTCACTGGCAACTCAGCCTGGCAGACAGTCACCTCCCAGCAGGACTGCTGAGTGCAGCCAGGAGGTGGGGCGTAGGTCTCTTGAGGATGCTGCTGGGCTGTGACAGGGTGGGGAAGATCTCTGTGTGTTGGGGCAGTAGGGAGTGGGGGTTCTGTGTGGGGTGCTAGGCAGTTGTAGTGAGGCTGTGAAAAGGGGAGCACTGGGCAGGGGTGGTGTTGTGCAGGGTGCTGTGTATTTGTGGCAGGGTCGGGGGGGGCACTAGGCATAGAGGGTTCGGGGGGAGGCTCTGACCATAGGGAATTGGGGGGTGTTCTGGTGTTGGGCAGGGAGGATGTGTGGTGCGGCATGGCAACTGCTTGTTTATAAATAGTGCCCTCACTGGGCTGGGTGGACCATGTTACATCCCTGACTGGCCCCTCGCTCCAAGGACTGACCACCCCCTGCCACACCATGCTCCATTGCCTCCACAAATATGTGTGGTGCCAGGCCCATGAAAGGTTAATCCAGCCCTGTGCGGCAGATACAGGACGCAGCAGTTCAGCAAAGAAAGCAGAGTTTAGCTGAGTGATGTGCTCAATTTATGCATCTACCCCTAACGCCTTCACTCAACTCCTTCCCCCCATTTCTTTCACTTCTCTTACAACCGTCTTTGTGCCCTTTTCTACACCACCTCTTATATAGAACATATGACAAATCTAAGGCTATGTCTACACTAAACACCACTGGCAGCAGTGTATAGTGTATGGATAGCTGCAAGCCACAGTGAAAAGCAGGTGGCATTGATACCAATATGCAGCTGCAGGTGTCAATGAAAGGCTCTGCAGGAGGAGGCAGTGGTGAAAGACTTCAGGAGCTCTCTGCTGACGGAACCTTTCACTGCAGTGAGGATGTCACTTGGTTTACTTTACAATGTCTGTAACATGCCATGTGTCTGTGATATGAATAATCCTAGTAATAGCTTATTGGAAATAACTAAAATACGAAATATTAGTTGCTATTAAATGTATGCTGAGCTGCCCTCAGCCTCTGAGGCCCTTATCCAACCCAAGTTATTTATGAGCCATTCTTCCTGTCTCTTACCCAGGTAACTGCTATACTATAAATACTCACATTCTAAAAGAGAGCAGCCAGTTTTTTAATGATAGATATGTGCAGCAAGATACTGTATAATGGGATGCATGGGGGAAATAAGTGCATATAAACTTACTTGAAACCATGGGCAGAAGGACAATGGTCTTTGTCTCCTGTAAAAGGGAGGCATTGGAAGACTGGAGGCCTTTGGTGTCGTGCCTTTGAAGTTTTGCACCTCCAAATAGTACCAACTAATAAGATTTGCTGGTGTTGTCAGTGGTCTAGCTCCCATTGCCATTATAATATGATTGGGCTGGATTTTAAGATGTCAAATGATCATGAAGAATGTGAGTAGCTGGGGAAAACTGAAGGGAAAAAAAAAACCTGAAGAAGTTGATCTCTTGACACTACGTTGACAAAGTTGGGAAATAGCTGTTCTCAAGGGTATTCTCTCCAGGTAAACTTGCCACTACATGAAACAGAGTCAAAATATTTTCATTTAAAAATGTAGATCAGTCAAGAAGACCAGATCCAAAACAACAAACAAAAGTGGTTGCAGTCTCTTTGTAACAATTGTTGTGGCAACTAAGGGCTTGTCTTCGCTACTGGAGAGATCAATGCTGCTGCAATGCAGTGGGTGTCAATTTAGTGAGTCTAGTGAAGATCCACTTAACTGACAGCAGAGCGCTCTCTGGTCGACTCGGTACTCCAGCTCCCCAAGGAGAGTAAAGGAAGTCAATAGGAGAGAGTCTCCCATCGGCACAGCACAGTGAAGAAGCCTGGGTAAGTCGACCTAAGGTACGGCGACTCCAGCTACATTATTCACGTAACTGGAGTCGTGTAACTTAGGTCGACTTACCCTGGTAGTGAAGACAAGCCCTGAGAATGGGGTGCAGTCCCTTTCCAACACTGTGCAGTTCTCTTCTCTTACGGGAAGAGAATCTTTTTCAATCTTTTTCAATATTTTCTGTGATATGAAACTAGGCTTATCTGTGTGTATATCATTTGATAAGTCTAGGAAAAATGGGAAAAGTATTTTTTCATATGGTTACAAACAGGCAAAGATTACATATGGTTATAAACAGGCAAAGATTGAGTGCGATGTTTTGGCTTTGAGGCCCTGGTTAAGGGTGTGGAAAGAAAATGCAGCAAGGTTAATTCTAGGTTAAGCTATGTTGTACTGATGTAATAATGTTGTCTTTAGAACAAATTAGCTCTTGGGGACTCAGCGACACAGTGAAGTACTAAACCTCTTTTTAAATATATGTGCAGGTTGTTTCTTGTTTGAAAAATACCAGAGAGAAATTACACAATGATCAAATCTGGAAAATGTTTACTTTTGTAGAAAATTTAAAAATAGAATCTCAATTCTGTTGGCAGTTCACTTTTTAAAACGGGCTATTTGTTCTAGGCTCCTGCAGCATATGGCTTATTGCAATTTATATAGCTATATTGAAACCACATGAACTGAGGCTCCTAAGGGAATGTTGTTTAAAAAAAAAAAAAAGTTGCGTTGGACTGAAATTCGGTATGAATCATATTAGAAGTTTAGAAACACACAAAGATAAATGTGCCCCATGTGACTCAAAGAAGCACATCTGGTAGGTGATCCTGTATAAATAAAGACCTGAAAGGACTATGGTTTAACAGCTATCAATAAAAAATGAAATCATACTCTAAAAAAACTTGAGGAAAAAGTATATTTTATTCACTTAATCAGAATATAATGTGGGGGGGGAGGGAATAGTGGGTACTCTTGCAAATATGGTGTAAACAATCAATGGAATAAGTCACATGAGTAAAGTTACTCAAGTGCATAAGTATTTGAAAGATCAGATATTTTGACTTTAAAAGCCAAATAATGGTTTGTTCTGTACTAAGACCCTGATTCAGCAAAACACTTAAATACATGCTGGAATCCCAGGACTCCATGCAAGAGTGAGGCTCAGCTCATGCGGGACTCATTGTAGGACTGAGGCCTAATGAGAAAGTGGTGTACATTTTGCTGAGTGGTTTTGTGTGAAGTCTGGTGACCATAATAGGGTGCACTATTCTCATTTTTAACAACTTTAAAAGGTTTACTTATTCTAACACCTGACATTTTAAAAAAAAATATTCCACCTCTCTCCAAACTGTTCCCCCACTTTTTATCAGCATATGTTCTATGTTAGTTGAGAGAGAGTGAAACTACACTGTATACTTTCCTCTGTGTGTTGTATTTCCGATACAGGGAAACTGGGCAGTATGTTTTGTGATGGGGTCAAACAGGCAACGTACGAAGTTTAAAGTCTTGATCCTGCACAAACTTTCACATGTACTTTGATTTTTTTTCTATGTGAGAAGTGCCAAAAATCAACAGGTAATGCAAATAAAAATAAGCACACAATTGTTTGCAGGCTCAGGGCCTAAAAGTTTGGGTTTCTTAGGTATAGAGTTCAACTAGCTTATCATTTGAATAACAAGGTTAGAGCTAATATCTGAAGAAATATAATAAATATTGGAACTAGCTGGAAAATTTAGAAAAAAATGATTTTTTTAAAAAGTCCACTCTCCTTTTCCCCACTCTTTTTTGACTAGCCCTACAGCTCGTCCAAATTTTTAGCCACCCCCCATCCCCACCCCCAAAAAAGGGGGGGGAATAGTTTCCCATTTTTCAACCAATTCTAATAAATATGAATAGCCCCAGCTAGTAGAAACTCCCCTTTACATGAATCCAAAAAAATATACTATAATATTAGGCACATGTTATCAAAATATTTCCATGAGGAATTAGTTTTTTAAACGTATTCCTTTTGGCTGTATTTAGGACCATACCATATTTGCTTTGTCAGAAGATTCAAACAAATGCCCCTATTGTCAGAAAAGTTGATGGAAACAGTGAATATTGAAGAAAAATACTATGTGACCTATAGTTGAAATCAAAATGAGTCAGTACCACTCAGATCTGTTCCAAAGCCTACTGAAGTCAATGAGAGATTTTCTATTTACTTCAATGGTCTTTGAAGGAGGTCCACACTGAATGCTGGCCATGAACAGCTCATGTACAAGCTACAGGCCATTAATTGTTTGCTGAAGTTTTGATGACAATCATTTTGAATATGAACAAATCTCCAAAGTTGTAAGGGGCTAGCAGAGAATTTATACTGTCTAGATTTGAAGTCCTGTTAATTGAATCGAAGGGATAGCACTGTTGTGAGTACCAAGCATTCACACTTGACATGCTAGTTCAGTTTCAGATCTATTGCATTTTTCCTCGTGTCTGCTGCCCTGTGGGTATCTATCCTGCAGTTCATGTCACAACTTCCTGAAGCAGTGGTTTCTGGGACATTTTTTCTTCTGCAGTACTTTATAGAGTGAGGGGGAATCTTAGGAGAAGTAGTCTAGCTCCCATAATTTCCCAGGAAAGTACCAGAATTCGCTCATGAATTCCTAGAAATCTTTCTTTCTGGTGGCACCATTTCCTAATCCTTTTCTCAAAATGGAGGAGAGTTTGAACACTCAGCTCTTGCTTCTTTCTCAGCTAGAAGGGTTCCTGCTGGAGCTGCTTCCAAAAGACAGACTGAGGTGAGCAGCTAACAGAATTCATCATGCAGTAGCCAATTTAACTTAACAATTTAACCGGAGTGGAAAAACTAGACCTGACAGGACCTAAGCAGTCACCAGTGCAGTGTGTAGTGGTAGCAGAAAGAGTATACATGCTGTTGGGATTAATAATACCAGCCATCTCCATCCATGTTTGTGCTACAGCAGTAGAGACTGGCTTGGAGAACAACACAGTGGTTAGACTTGAAGCAAATCTATTCCAAATGGCAATTTTTATTCTTGTGTGCTGTTCAGACATAAGGTGAGCTAGTGGGATAACACAGTGGTCCATATTTTTAGAGTATAATAGTGAACTTGGCTATTCTCCCAACCTCATTACTGTCCCCACTACTATGCCTGTCAGATTGTGTTACCTTTAGGCAACAGGATTGCATGTCTCAGAACATCTTTGAGAATTCTAATTCTGAGTTAATGACAATATATTTCATAAGTAAGATCTGTCCATGGTCCTCATTGTTTGTCACTCTTAGACTCCTTTTCAGGGATGCTTAAGCTTGTCAAAATATCCATTGCTTTCATCCATATGAAATTACTGACCCTAACCATGATATCAAATGATTTCTATGCAAATATTACAGATACCGCACCAAATAAATGTCAGTTGGATATACAAACTTAATTCCAGACATCCTCAAGAGTGTGGGGAAAGGAGTGAGTATAATCATATGAAACTTTAGTAAAATAGTAATTCAAGCTATTACTGGGCAATGAAATAAAACTACAATACAATCTATTGCAAAATAATGCAGACTAATATCAAATTGTTGTGCTAGACAACATCCTCCTTACGGTCTGGTCTGCCTTGCAATTGTTGAGATCCTGTGCTGGGCGAAAGTTGTGTTACATATGTTACATAAGCTTTGATGGACCCAGTCCCCTTTTTGAGAGGTTCACTTTTTTTTCCCTCTCCTTTTCTGTCCCAGGGACAGTTTTTTGTGCTAGGCTGTTTGTTTTGCTTTCTTAATTATTGTCTCTCGTGTATTGGCTTCAAGTTTTGAGTCAGTTCAGTTATTCTTAATTCCATCCTATTGGTTCCCCAATTTATATTCTCTAATGGTTACATTGATCCTGACTCTATTCTTGCTTCTGATTTGCGCGTGTGTGAGTAACTTGAGTGAAATCAACAGCATCACATGTAAAATCAGTATGAGTGAACATAAAAATATAAGAATAGCCATATTGGTTCAGGTCAATGGTCCATCTAGCCCACTGTCCTGTTTTCCAACAATGGCCAGTGCCAAGCACTTCAGAGGGAGTAAATAGAATAGGGCTACTGAGTGATCCATCCTCTGTCATCCTGTCCCAACTTCTAGTAGTCAGAGGTTTAGAGACACCTATTGCATGGGGTTGCCTCCCTGACCATCTTGGTTAGTGGCCATTGATGGACTTATCCTCCATTAACTTAGCTAATTCTTTTTTTGAACCCAGTTATACTTTTGGCCTTCACAACATTCCCCTAGCAATGAATTCCACAGGTTGACTGTTTGTTGTGCGAAGAAGTACTTCCTTTTATTTGTTTTTAAGCCTGCTGCCTATTAATCTAATTGGAAGAGCCCTGGTTTATGTGGAGTACATTTTTTTTCTCCATATCATTCAAGATTTAATAGCTCTCGATTATATCTCCTCTGTCATCTCTTTTCCAAGCTGAAGAGTCCCAGTCTTTTAAATCTCTCCTCACATGGAAGTCATTTCATTCCCCTAATCATACTTTTTCCAGTTCTAATGTACCTTTTTTGAGATGGGGTGACCAGAACTGTACATGATATTTAAGGTGCGGGCATACTCTGGATTTATATAGTGGCATTATATTTTCTATCTTATTATTTATCCATTTCTTAATGGTTCCTAACACCTTGTTAGCTGTTTCGACTGCCACTGCACATTGAGCGGATGTTTTCAGAGAACTATGCACAAAGACTCCAAGATCTTTCTTTAGTGGTAACAGCTAATTTAGACCCCATCATTTTGTGTGTGTAGTTGGGATTGTTTTCCAGTGTTCATTATTTTGCATTTATCAATATTGAATTTCATCTGCAATTTTGTTTCCCAGTGTTCCAGTTTTGTGAGATCCCTTTGTAACTTTTCACATTCTGCTTTGGACCTAACTATTTTAAGTAATCTGAAAACTTTGCCACCTCACTGTTTACTTCTTTTTCCGGATCATTTTTGAATATGTTGAACTACACTGGTCCCAGTACAGATTCTTGGGGGGACCCCATTATTTACCCCTCTCTCTCTCCACTGTGAAAACTGACTATTTATACCTACCCTTTGTTTTCTATTTTTTAACCTGCTACTGATTCATGAGAGGTCCTTCCCTCTTATCCCGTAACTTCTTCCTTTGCTTAACGCCTTTGGTGAGGGACTTTGTCTAAGGCTTTCTGAAAGTTCAAGTACACTGTCCATTTGTCCATATGCTTGTTGACCCCCTCAAATAATTCTAATAGATTAATGAGGCATGATTTACCTTTACAAAAACCATTTTGACTCTTCCCCAACATATTGTATTTATCTGTGTCTTAAATCTGTTCTTTAATATAGCTTCAACCAATTTGCCTGGTATTGAAGTTACGCTTACAGGACTGTAATTGTCAGGATTGCCTCACAAGCCTTTTTTAAAAAAATGGGCATTACATTAGCTACCCTCCAGTCATCTTGTGCAGAGGCTGATTTAAGTGATAGGTTACATACGAGAGTGGGTAATTTTGGAGTTTCATATTTGAGTTCCTGTGGAACTCTTGGGTGGTCCTGGTGTCTTACTGTTTAACCTTTCAGTTTGTTCCAAAACCTCTTTACTGGCACCTCAATCAGAGGATAGTTCCTCATACTTATCCCCTAAAAAGAATGGCTCAGGTGTGGAAATCTCCACATCCTCTGCAGTGAAGACCAATGCAAAGAATTCATATAGTTTCTCCACAATAGCTTTGTCTTCCCTGAGTGCTCCTTTAGCACCTTGATGGGCCAATGGCCCCACTGATTTGTTTGGCAGGCCTCTGATGTACTTAAAAACAATTTTGCTGTTTGTTTTTGGATCTTTTGGTAGTAGCTCTTCAAATTCTTGTTTGGCCTGCCTAATTATATGCTTGACTTGCCAGAGTTTAAGCTTCTTTTTATTTTCCTCAGTAGGATTTGATTTCCAGTTTTTAAAGGATGTCTTTTTGTTTCTAATCTGTCTCTTTTACTCTGTTTAGCCATGGTGACACTTTTTTTTTATCCTCTTACTGTTTTCCCTTATTTTTTTAAATGAGATATTACACATAGTTTGGACCTCTGTTATGGTGGTTTTTAAACACTTTCCATGCAGCTTGCAAGTATTTTACCCTTGTGAGTGTTCCTTTTAATTTCTGTTTAACTAGCCACCTCATTTTTGTGTAGCTCCTCTTTTTGAAGATAAATGCTACTGTGTTGGGTTTCTTTGATATTATCCCTCCTACAAGGAAGTTAAATTTAATTATATTATTGTCACTATTACCAAGCAGTTCAGCTGTGTTCACCTCTTAGACCAGATCCTGTATGCCATTTAGAATTAAATCAAGAACTGCCTTTCCCCTTGTGAGTTCCAGGTCTAGCTGCTACAAGAAGCAATCGTTTATGGTGTCTAGAAATTGTATCTCTGCATCCTGTCCTCAGGTGACGCATACCCAGTCAATATGGGGATAATTAAAATCCTCCATTATTATCAGGTTTTCTGATTTTGTAGCCTCTCTAATCTGCCTGAGCATTTCACAGTCATCTTTGCCATGTTGGTCAGTAGTTGGTAGTATATTCCTACTGCTGGATTCTTATGATTCAAGCATGGAATTTCTGCCCATAGAGATTCTATGGTACACTGATTCATTTAAGATTTTTACTTTGACTCTGTGCTTTCTTTCAGATATTGTGCCATTCCCCCACCAACCTACTCTGTCATTCCTATATATTTTACACACATGTCCCATTGATTATCATTGATCCACCAAGTTTCTGTGATACCTATATTAGTATCCTCATTTAACACCAGCCACTCAAGTTCACCCAAGTTTGACTCACTCAAGTGAGAACAGAATCAGTCATTTTATACTTCCCAGTAACACTGCTGGTGATTCCACAGTTATAAGAGGGCTAATTTGATTGATAAATACCTTACTTTAAATAAGGCAACTAAAATATTTCATTTGTTGCTGCTTCTTCACCTCTTTTATAAGGATCTTGGGACTAGAATCAGGTCTGTGGAGCTGGGGATAGCTGATGGTCCCACATTACCACTAGGAGGCCGTGCAGAGCCACATCCAAGGAGCACTGTGGAGTTTAGGCACCTCAGGAGATAATGCTCAAAGGGTCCAGAGTGAAACCACCCGAAAGCCCTCTGATTGGCCCATGCTCACTATTTAAGCGTGTCCCAGGAAGTTTTGTGAGAGTAATCACACAGACTTCTGGGTTGCAGCAAGCCAGACCTCACCTTGCTTTCTGATCTCTGACCTCTGACCTCAACCTGACTTTGACCATGATTCTTGCTTATTGATCCCGGCTCTGGTGACTACTCCAATCCCTGCTCACTGACTACTGGATGTGGGCTTTCCATGATCTATGGACATCAGCCCATCCATGACTGATAACCCAGATTGCCTACACCCTGGTCCCTTGCATACTGGAAGCAGCAAGGGTGTACATTTCAAATTTAGTTGCTGATCCTTTAGTTTAAAATGATATTGCAAAGGCTGAATTCTGTTCTCAGTAACTGCAGTGCGGTCACACTAACTTGGTCTTTAAAATGCCTCTCCAGTATGGAGATCCCATGAGAGCTCAAGAATAGCAGATGTCATGGCTGCTCTCAAGTCTCTTCTTGCATGCACTGGCTACTTTCTCATGTTTCTGTTTTTATTGGGACACTATAGTAAATAGTGAATGAACAGTGGTTATAAAATATAAGTACAGCCTGTTATTGACACTTCAATGAAACCCACTTTACAGTGTTGTTTATTTGATTATAATGTATTTGCATTTATATATTTGCTATAAATTATGCCTATATGCCTGTGGTGGGATTAGTACCTCATCGGCCCCTTAACCCAAGGGGCCGGGAGGTAACACCGCCTCTCTACGCTCATGTCCGTGTTCTAAAACTCTCTGTAATTAGCACAGTGTGACCCAATGGTCAGAATCCATCTACTTCTACTTCCCTAGTGGGGTAATGCGGCCTACCAGCCGGAGTTCAAACAATGCGCCAGTAGGGCAGTACAGTCCAATGACTAAAGTCTACCTAATTCCCCTCACCTAAAGAGTGTAATGCGGCCTAGCAGCCAGAGTCTAACCAACTCACTCTCTCAAAAGTGAGTGGCCGAGGTAGGGGGACCCAGGCCCACCCCCTCCACGGGGTCCCAACCCAGGGCCCTGATGGTGACAAGGTTTCACTAGTGGTCTGGTGGGGATCCTCCTGAAACACAGCGGCCTGAACATTCTCAGCACCGTTCCTCTTTAAGGCCTCCCTGGATCACTTCCTACCCATTCCTCAGATTCAGCCAAATCCATGGTGTCCTCTGCCTCTCCTCTGTAGCGCGTCTGGGCATGTCTGGCCTCTGCATCCTGGGGTGCGGGCCTCTCTTCTGCTGGCAAGAGTGACGAGCCTCCTTCCCCTTCGGCAGTTCCCCCTGACTGAGCAGCTCTGCAGGATTATATACCTGACTTCCAGGTCGTGTGGGGCTTCCTCTGCTAGAAGGGAAGGATTAACCCCTGCCATACCAGTGCAGGGCCTGTCCGCCCTGTCACAGTGCCCACTTTTCTTTTTCTGATCTAAAGAGTGATAACTGGAGCTGGTCAGAGACATTTCAATGGTATCATAGTCCATCAGAAAATGTGATTCCGTTGAAATTGAAATACTTCTCAGAACTGGATCACTTCACCAGAATTTCATTTTTGGGGAAAAAATGATGCAATTTTGTCTGAAATGTCAAAACTTCCCTTTTTGACATTTTTGAAACAAAATATTTTAATTTTGTTTTGAAATTACTTTTATTTTTACATTTTTGCTTTTGTATTATATAAATGGTCTATGTATACTTAATCCTGCTTCAGCACGGGGGGTGGGGAGTCGACTATAGATGACCTCCTGAGATCCTTTTCAGCCCTACATTCCTATGATTCCATGATTATCCAAATTAAAATAAAAACTTGAAACTGAAACAAAACATTTAGATTTTGTTGAAACAAAAAGTTTTTGAATGACCTGAGATAAAAATGAAAAGTAAAACAAAAAAATTAGAATTTTCTTTTGGGGAATTTCAAATTTGGGGATTTTGCTCAGATTTGGAATGAAGCCTAAATCTGAAATCTCAAACTCAGAACTTCTGTCCTCCACACAGCTGCACTGATGACAGCTAAGCCCTGTTTGTTCAGAAGAGAGAAAAAAATGCTTGCTTTGGGGATGAATACTGGAAACTTAAAGATACCACTGCATGAAACACAACTACCATGTGTTTTACTTGAACAGGAAACCTGAGTCTGGAAGGTTTGGGAGCCAGAGGAAGTAAATGAATTGGATGGTGCTTACCGTTAAATACTGTCATGAGAAAATTGTTTTAAAGTTATTTGCACCATTAATTTTGATTGTGTACATGGTGTGGGAAGGGTGTTATTAGTGGATGACAGAATCTTATGTAAAAGTGACATCTTTCATTGATGGGAAAGTTAGTTGAGAGAGAAGAGATTAATGAAAATCTAAACAGTAAAAAGGTGATACATTACAAAATCAAGGAGGAAATTGAATGTGTGCTAGAAGCACAGACTAGGGAATCAGAATCAGTTGCAGGACAGGATGTGTTTGATATACTGTAAATTCATAAGGCAGCCTACACAGATATGAAAAATAGTTCATTTTGATAGCCAGCAAGTTTAACTGTTTCATAAGATGAGAAAGCAATTATTCTTTCTTTGTGGTGATTTCCAGGGAAACTAACTATTACTGGTGCATTAATATAAGGCTATCAGTGATGGATTTTGCTTGAAATAATTTTTCTGATGCATCAGCAAACCATATTTCATTGTTATCATGCCTGTGACAGAAAGGTAAGGAAATAGAGCTTAATGTGAATGAAATAATTTATAAAAATATTGCAAAGAGCATACTGTTGCAGACAGATTATTTGATTGTAGAGACTTGAAGAATCAGATGTTATATACAGTAGGTCCATTCTATATTTTCAGTTTCCTTACTTGAGTTGTGCAGGGGAGAATATGACTGTTTGTTTTCCCATGGGGACTTGCTCTTGGGATACCAGTTGCTAGAGTCAGGTGTTGCACACACACCTTCCATACACAAATGCTTGTCAAGGGATTAAAGAACTCCTTTGGTCATAATCAGACACAACACGCCACATATGTAGGGCTTGTCAGGCTTAGAGGCCGGCCCTTAAAAGGTGAAGCTCTGGGGGGTGAAACTGGCACACAGGGAGCAAGAACTTTGGGTTGTTCACTGAGGAATGACTTGAAGGCACCATCCACCCCATTCTGCTGAGAAAGAAGATGGGCTGGTTGTCCTTTGTTGGACCTCCCAGGATTAAATCTCGACTTCAGCCATGCAAGAGTGTAGGAGCTGAGCTAAGTCTTCATTTGGTGGTATGAAAAGCTTCCTTGCATGCACCTGTGGGGAACACTGACTCCCACAGGCCATAGGAGAGTTTTGCTTTTTATTTGGACTTTTGTACTCCTGGAAGGGACTGGACTCTGAGGCATAGCCAGAAGACCATACCTCATACCTTTGAACAGGACAACAGGATGACTGTTCCCCAGGGAATGGCATATGAGGTAAGAGAGAGACCCATCCTCATTCCACGGGGGTGCTTCAGAGACAATAGTACATAAAGCTATGTGTGTAAGTCCATTTATCATGCACAGAATGATTAAACTCGTGTTTTTTCCCCATCTCATATGAAAGAGGTAATGAAAAAACTCAGTGAATGTAAATACTTTAGATTACTTTCCTTTAGGGTGGGGGGGTGATATCCTACCCTTGGCTGAAAAAGGAGATTGACAGTACCCTTGGATTTACAGTCAAGTCGGAGATACACAAGATCTAATTCAAAAGAGAGGCCCTATTATGGGAAATAAAATATTTAAGTTATATTTTCCTAGATTGTTCATAAAACAAAAATATTTGTTTTTTGGTAGAGATGTTTTTTTTTACGTGAGGAATAAATAACTCATCTGCTGACCCAAAAAACAAGTTGTAGTTTCATTTTTCATTTTCCAAAAGCAAAGACTTTGCATTAGTTTAGTATGGAGATTGGGAAATCCAGTTTAGATCCTGGATAAAGGTTTCTGATAAAATTATGTTTCAGGTTCTAGATTGCTTAACAACATTAAGATTACTACCATAATATTGAATGAAAGATCCTTGTGGGTGGGACTGGAGGATGTCACACATACTTTTGGCTTGTTGGGGCTGGACAGAGTTTAGGCACTGTATCTTTGGTTCTGGGTCTGTAGGCACTCATTCCAGGAGTAGACCACAGTCTGGCACCCTCTTGGCAGTGGAGACCCCATGGCCTTCTTCCTTGAAACTAGTACCAGCTCTTCTAATCCTTCCCAGGAGCTGTTGCATGCTCTGAGTACCATCAAAGCTGTGGACCCTCTGGTTTACAATTTCCCCCTTCTGACATTACAACACAGTAAAAGCAAGTCACACAAATATTTTACAAAGGAATTTATAAACACACATTTTACTCATAGACAGCCCAACGAATATAAATATTGTGGGTGAATAACTTGAGTGCCTGGTATTAAATGGAAAAATAACAAAACCAGAACACAAATCCCTGCCTCTGTTTTCTCACTATGCAAAGGACCCTTCAGGTTTTGCTCAGTGTCTTTTCAGGGGTTCAGGATTCCTCCTCTCATGTTACTCAGCCTTGTCTGCTTCCCTCTTTAAAATGGCCAGGGAGTCATCTGACTTCAAGTCTATTGTCAGGTGCTCCATTGCTTGGTTAGAAACTCAGCTATTTTAACTGGTTTGTCAGGCAACAGCTAGCTCATTGTATTAGGGTGATCGTATCTGAATAATAACCCTTGAGTGCTCTGCACTGTTAGATTTCTGCTAAGTGTAAGAATTTCTCCTGATGCCTTCCTGGCAATTTCTGCATAAGATGAAGGATAAAAGGCCACAGTCCAGTCTTACAATCAAAATGGAACTCATAAAACAAAACTGAGTTTGTAGTTTGACATAGATACAGACAGACATTAATCCATCACAGTCCCAGTTCTGCAATCCAACCCTCCACAATACTGAGATCTCCTATTAATTTGATGATAATCCCCTTAATTTGGCTCAAGTTTTTCCATCTTGATACTGAATATTTTAAATTTCTTCACATTAGTTGGAAAAGCATTTAATATATGTTTCAATTTTTTTCCTCTTATGGCTGGAAATGCCTCTCCCTCCATGCACTTAATGTTTCAAACCCAGCAAAAAGGTCTTCCATGCTAGCAACTTGTGATATTAAAAGAATCCATTTGCCTGCTGCTTGCTCAAACTCCATCTCAAGTTTCAATAAATAAATTCATCTATGATGTCACAAGGTGGTTTGTTAGTGTCTTTACAGGAACTTGGCTTATTAAAAGCATCATGTTCAGCTGCCTTGTCTTTGATTTTTAGGCATTTTCTTTTGATGAACAGCTTGGCCAAATATAAATGAGCATTAAGTTAATATTCTTTCAGTTAGGAAGAACATTAATGAAGCAGGTAGATATGAAGAATACAAGTGGCTAGCTCTTCCAAAGGACATTTATGTAGGTGATTCAGCAGTCTAGCACCACTCCACTACAGTTACCATTTCTACTGCTGCTGATCCATTATTGTTCATGAATGTTTATGTTCTTCTGAAGCATATATGAGAAAATGATCCTGGGCGCTCTCATTTACTAACTATACTAATTTGCCTTTTATAGTCTTGCTGCATGCTATAATTCAACTGGCCCAAGAAATAACAATGCATGAAAATAATTCACTGTGTGTGTAAAAAGGAAGAATTTATAGTGAGAATCTGCTACATTGAATTTGAACAAAAACCCATTTATTGACATTCCTAAGTGATCCGAAGGATTAATTCGTGAGAAAATGGCACATGGAAATTATGAATAGGAGCAAGTCCTACACTTTAGATTATAGTCTATAATACTCTTATTTTCAGCTTTAAATGAAGCTTTCTTTAAGGCATTAGCTTTTGAATTGACATTTGGCAGTCCACAATTAGGTTTTAGGTTACATTTAAACTCTGCTTTCATTGCTGACTTCAGAAGTTAACTATTGAACGAGTTATTCAGCTCAGGTCTGTAAAGAAGAATGCTATAAATTCTAGATATTATGTTCTTGTTAGTAAAACCTCAGTACTTACAATTTCCCTGCAACATTTTTTTCAGTAATTAACCTTTGAAATAGTGACAGGGAAACAAAACAAGTTTTGGCTGACATTTACAGTAACATAGGACTTCCTCCCCACTACTGTGTATTTTTTCACTGCAGGCTTTGGGAGGAGTTCCCTGTGCCTGTTTCTCATTATAAAACATTGGCAGGTAAATGTATCAGGGTGGCCACCTTTTTGTTTGACGTATAAAGTGTGCATGTCCTTTTGAGAAAATGTCCTTGTCTATTCTACTGAAAGAGACCCTCAGAGAATTATTCCATGGTAAAGATCTGCCCTCTTCTATGCTCCATTGATTGCCCCATCACTCTGGGTGGGTGGTGTGTGTGCCTTTGTTTGTGTTTGAGGGCAGGCAGGGAAGGAATTCATGGTTCTGTTCTCTGAGCCGAAAGCTAGGAGTTGTTCAGCAGCATGATGTACTTTCTCCTTCTGTTTGGAATTAGAGGTCTGCTCAGGCCTAATCTTAAAGCCCAATCTGGACCCAAACCTGAGCCAACCTGGACCCGACCCAAAAGTGTTGAGACATTTTCAGAACCAACCCAACCTGAAGTTGATCCTTCCCCCTGAACCTGTGTCAACACTGTTAATCCTGGGGTTTCAGGGCTTCCTACTCCCCACATTCTGGGCCTGTGGTCTGTCTCTATCCTTGTCCTGCTCATAGGGTGAACAGGGTGGTGGCTGCTGCATACCCGGTCCTGTTGGATATCACCTTGCAGCACTGTGTGGCTGCAGACTGAGAGGTACTGCAACTGCTTGGCATACACTCCACAGTACAGCGAAGTGGCAGCAGTGGGCAGGAGCCATTGCCACCAGGGTTAGAATAAGCAACTACCCGACCTGACCCCGGGAGAGTCGGGTTGTTTTCAGACCAGACCCAACCTATCCTGAAACCAACACCTATAGTCGTGTTGCAAAGCTGTATTTGGGATGGCACATGGTCATTTTAAGCCATTTAAGAATGCCCAAGTATAGTAGTATGATGAAGAGAACCTTTTAAATACATCTAATAAAAGGCTAAAGTACACCACTAAAAACTGGTTCCCAGATCCAAACCAGCATAGTGGTGAATCATATAGCAATGCTATCTAGACAGTTATGCAGGGCTGATGATATTTATCCAAGAAACTTTTTAAAGGAAATATGGTAAGGATTTTCAGAACAGACCACTTCACTTCCATTGGCATGTAGAAAGCAACTGCTGTTCCTCTTTGCACTAGCTATGCTAATTTGTACATTGAAATTTGTGCCTCCAGGTTAGTGAGGCAGTTTTGAAAATTTAGTGCTGGGTCGCAAAGCCTAGTTAAAACTGTCTTTCTTTGATTAAGAGCATGAATTCCAAGTATTATCCAAATCACCTTCATTGGATTCTCAAATCAACAGGGTCCCAAGGTGAGCCAGTCAGTTGAGTCACGAGCCATCCTCCAGCATATTGACTATTAATTAACACAGGCATGAAACAAATCCAGCTAAATAATCAGTACAGTGTGAGTTGAAGAATAAAAGCACGTATAAATCAAATTGGCAGTCCAAAGATCTCAGCTAAATAAAAAAGTTTTAGTAAAATCAACTGTTTTTTTTCAGATACAAAGCAGTAAATTAGAGACAATAAATATCAAAAGGGTTACTGGAATGATGCAGTAACAGAAATTTTGTGGCAGTATTTTTCTGTTATCACTCTTAAAACTGAAGCTCAAATATTATGGTGATAGGAAATATGTATGTATATAGACAGAAGAGCAAACAATTATTTTTATCACATTATATATATATCTATATATGTGTGATAAAAAAAATTATATATATGTGATAAAAAGTATTGTGTATATATATATATTCCAAAACAAGATGGTTGTTGTAACCCACACACCTCCTGGGTGTGGTGTTCTGTCCCATCTAGTGGCACCGAGACCACATAGAGAGAAATAAAATGTCTCCTCTAAAGCCTTAGCTAACAGGTGTTAGGCTCATGCACTAAGCTCCAGAAGTCCCAGGTTCAATCCTGCCCACCAACAAGCAAAGTCTGTTGGTGTTACTGTTTCAACAAAGAATATAGAGAGTTAATTTACAGGACTCATGAACTAGAATTTTTAACCCGGATCTAAAGTCTTATATTGTGGCACAGAGTTTGTTTCAGCATCCAGGAGTAAATTATTCTCTTCTAGAAATCTGCCTCTCTCTGGATTTTTGGTAGGGAAAAGAGTAGCCCTCCACCTTCATCTCTCCCATTCAATGGTTTATCTCCTGATCACCTGAGGAGAAAGTGCAGTCAGAACAGAACTGGGTTAATGGGTCGCTATCTTGACAAATTCTCGTTAAAGTTGATAGCTGTGATGCACTGAAAGGTCATAGAGAGGGAGCTGGAGTAGAAGGAAAGCCATATTAGCATATAAGGAATGGTGCTGATATGACTAATCATTGCCTTCTGATGTATTCAGAGGCAAATGAAAGATAGAAAAAGGAAGAAGAAGAGAGACGATTGAGAGGACTCAGTAAAATGACAGACAAAGGGAGAACGGGGAAAAAGGTCTCAGAGACAAAGCAAAAAGAAAAGCTATGGGAGTAATACCTGGTTTTCTTATAAAAACAAAAATCCAAGATAAACTTGGTATTATAGTTACGTGCATGATTTTGTTTGCTCTAAAGCTTTGCAGGGGTGGCAGTGCACCTTAACGTCATAAGTGGTGACCAGATGCTGTTTCCAGTAATGATTTTCAGGGCAGTGCTTCTCTGTTTATATATTTTATTCAGTATTTTGAAAGATAGTTACTGCCCCTATGTTGCAGTCACTTGAGATGTCAGCCTGGCTGTACTGTTGTATCCCCTCTGAGAGAAGCAGGATGTGATCACTCATTGACAACAGCTAACAGAGAAGCAGCAAGGGCACCTCTAGGTTGCAGTTCCTTTCATTTAAACTGAAATATTAGAACAATAACAGATTATATAAAACACGGTTTTGTCCTATTCCTCTTCTTTTTGAGGCACTTCTTAAGGAGATGCATTGAGTACAGATAATGCAGTGATTTTGAATTTGCTCAGCTTTACAGTGTGCTTAGCTGAGACACACTGTACAACAGGACGCCTGGGTTATCCCTTGCTCTTTTTGGTAGCTACTATGGGATCTTTTACCTCAACAACTGTCAGAGATGCTCCTGTCAAAGTATGTTTCTTCTCTCAACACTCTGGGCACATGGAAATATGGCATGAGACAGTGGTTCAGACTCCTCAATTTGTATAACACAGCCAGTGACAGCATAATGTCTGAGTTGTTTCCCATAAGAAACATGCAGCTCTGTTCCAAGAAACTAGATTGTGTCATAAAGTACCAGGGAAAATCAAAATAGATGCATGAAAATTACAAACTAAGCTAAATTCTAACTGCATTTGTCAAGTGAGACTAGGCAAGTGACTAGGCAGAGATTTGCCATGATTGGCAAAAGCATCAACACTTACGCCTATCACTGATTCATTCTGTTGTGTAAGAATCACTTTTTCCCAAATGACTAACAGTGTAGGGAGAATGGAAGCCAGATGTTAGTATTTTACTTTAGCCAAAAGATGACTTCCCAAAACTAACTATTTAAAATGTTTTATTATATGCAAGCAAATTGTCTTCTGAGAAATAAATATCAACATTAATCACTTTTTAAAAATCTGTCTGATTTCCAAGAAGCTATGGTAATGCTTTGGGCTCATGTAGAAGTTGAAGCACTAATGATCCCTTTTCATTTTTAACTTAATTTTAAATGTACGTCAGTGCACACAGCCTATACAAAAATGATGCTGCAGAGTGAAGCTAGATATGAGGCAGTTAAACTTCTTTAATGATTTCAATTAGAGACACTAAAGTCTCCAACGGTCCATCTAACCCAGTATCCTGTCTTCTGACAGTGACCAGTGCCAGCTGCTTCAGAGGGAGTGAACAGAACAGGGCACTTTATGGAGTGATCCATCTTCTGTTGTCCAGTCCCTGCTTCTAGCAGTCAGAGGTTTAGTGACACCCAGAGTATGGGGTTGCATTCCTGACCATCTTTTCTAATAGCCGTTTATGGACCTATCCTCCATGAACTTATCTAATTTGTTTTTTTGAACCCAGTTATAGTTTTGGCCTTCACAACATCTCCTGGCAACAAGTTCCACAGGTTGACGCTGTGTTGTGGAAAGAAGCACTTCCATATGTTTGTTTTAAACCTGTTGCCTGTCAATGTTCTTGGGTGATCCCTTGGTTTTTGTGTTATGTGAAGGGATAAATAACACTTCCATATTCCCTTTCCTCATACCAGTCATGGTTTTGTTGATAATGGTGGATTCCATTTGCCTGGAGAAATGAGGAGCAACCATAAAACTTGACAGATTGAGAGATCCTTCCTGTGTTCCTTTTTCCCCCTATAAGGGGCAGGGCAAGACAATTATTTCTGTATCCCTTATCTAGGGTTGCAAAGTGTCCTGGGAACCTGGCAGTGTCCAGTCAGATGTACTTACTGGATGCCAAAAGTCCAGTTACTGCGGACGTGGGGAGAGTGTGGGAAGGCTCTGGGTCATCCACTCGCATCCACCCCTGCTCAGCCAGGGCCGCCTGCTACCTGCCTCTCATGGGCAAGCAACAGTCTCCATGTCAGGCTGCAGCTCCTGTCCCAGCCCCGGAGCTGAGTGAGCCTAGCTGGGGGTGGGGAGGGAGGTGGAAAGGATTGAGCAAAGAGGAAGGGGGAGTAAGAAGCAGGGGGTGAGGCCTCAGGGGAAAGAGGCATGGCCAGTTTTCAAAAATTATAGTGTTGGGAACCCTGCCCTCTACCCCTCTTTCCCAATTAAAGCTGAGCTAGTAAAGCTGTACTCTTCCACCTTCGAATTCATCGCTGCATCTTTGCTTCATTCTCCAGCACATCCTGATCAGTGCTTAAATAGGGAATCACCCTCACTCCATGACAATGTGTGGCTGGATGTGTCATAATCCTGTCATGCACTTGAGTCCCCAGACTTCAAAAAGACATGGAAATTACTTTACCTGAATGGGAAGTAGCCCGCCTAATTGCCACTAGAAGATGCCACCTAAGTAGACTGGAAGGAAAAGGCCAGACATACTTCCCCTTATAAGTAAATACAACAATAACAGTCCAAAACAAAATAGTTTAGCATATTACAAAGGTGGTATTTGTCCCCCTTAGTACAGAATACTGTACTATTATTTAAAACATTTTAAGAAGACCCCTCAGTAAATGCTAGAGAAGAAAACAACGGGGGAAGCAAGCTGTTTAGTTGTCCTCTGGAGGTGACAATTTGGGATGGAAAGTCTTAGTCTCAAAAGACAATACATGAGTCCTGAAGAGTCTTGACAACTGCTGGAGCCTGGTATGGGGAGAAAAGTTTGGGTGTGTTGGGTGTGGGAGGGGTGTGTGTTTGTCTGATTGCAACAAGTTGATGACGTTGAGTGCAACTCCATTTCTGTTACAGCTGCATGTCAAATGTACTGTATAACGGTATCAAAGACTGCAGGGATATCTAGTTATCTAGATATCTGAGTTTTCTGACTAAGGGCAGGAGAAAATTGTCCTTCTGTGCCAACAGGGATATTTCTGTGCTTGATATTTCCTTGTCTGTAACTTGATTGTTAGAGATCCAGGCTATTGACATATAACAGGTACTCTCTAGCGCCACTCTCTTGATGGCCAAGAAAAGGGAGGCTGGAAAGAGCGCGGTAGTTGGTGAGGTCACTGGAGCTTAGTGTAGGGTTCTTTAGAACAGCTGCTTTCTTTAGGGTGGCTGGAAGCACTGATTTCAGTTATTATAGAGTCACGTGTTCATTACTTGACTTTGCCGGACATGAGGCGAAGAGGCTGATTTCAAAGATCATGGGCCAGATATTCTTTAGAGCTTTGGGGGATTCTGTTTGAGTAATGGATCCAAATTCCATTAATACAGATGCCATTCCTGCTTCTCTGGTGGTTACTGTGATTTTGTCTGCAACGTAGGATGAGAGCTGTTTGTAGTGGGTGGGGTTTGTGTGAGAAGCTATTCCAGTTAATTAGCTGGCTAACTGTGTAGAAAAAATCTGTAGTACATAATTTGCCTGACGCAATTATGTCCCAGAGGAAGGCTCTCTTTCAATAGTGTAAATCTGTAGCTGGACCTTGAACTGTCCAAGCAGTGTGGCTGGGCAAATTTGATACCATAAGCACTGTTCCGCCTCATTGTTTCATTTTGCATAGATCTTTGTTTGTCTTAATAACCAAAGATCCTGCTCACAAAACCTCAAAATGAAACCTAAAATGTTCCCAAGCACAATTCTCCACTCCCTCTTGTTTTGTCATCCCACGCATCCTTTTCTAATGTTAGTGTTGACTTACTAGATTGTAAGCTTCTTCAGGCAGAGACCTTGGGTTTATTTTTTAGCTATTCCTTGGAAGCCCCTACAGTATAGCACTATATATGAGAGAATAAATATCACTGATAGTCATTATTCAGTTTTATAATAGGAATTCAGTCTCATCACACTTTAATTTCTCTGAATTTCCAAGCAACCACATCAGATACTAAGTTTCAACTTTTCTGTTCTACACAGAGGCGTACGTCTGCAGCTGAACTAAGGTCTCGGGAGTCATTTTAACATGCACCCAGGAGCTTCAAATCCACTCTAAAAACAAAGACAAGCTGGAGTACTATGATACATCATAAAAATGAGGGGAGGCGGGAGGAGTTCTCATGGAAATGTTGAAATAATCCAAACCCCTTCTAGGTATTCTTCATAGGCCTGGAGCAGTGTGACATTAACCAGGTAGACTTACTGCAAGATCACAGTAGACAACCTTAGGGTACAGAATTCCAAACCAATGAAATCGTGTCAAATTATAGCCAGAGATTTCTTAAGTGGTTGTTTATGTTGCAGCATGACAGCGAATTATACATGCAGAAAACTGCCAAACGTTAACAGTCAGTTCCTGTTTGAGAATTTAGAGAAAATGCTGACCAATTGTTTGCATCTGCTTAATATTTTCTCTATTAATACAGTATTTGTCTTTTAAATAGATTGTAGCAACTTCTCAGTTAAAAGCAGACTTAATTACGTGCTTCTCTACCATTTTTCTATTTTTCTTGGTGATATCTGTACAGACAAATATTAAAAAATAAGTCTTTCAGACAACTTCTTAGCTAGTAAAGTAATGCAGAGGAGAGGCAGGAGACTGGCTTTTTTCCTACACTAATTACGTCACATATCCTCTATATTTCAATACATGGGTTTGGTTCTGTCCTTGTTGGAGCAGAGGAATAATATAACAAATTAAATACTCATTCAGGTCTTTAAATCCATTCACTTTGGCCATCTTATTTTGTTTGCTTTGCATGAACAGCTGACCTGTACTGTCAGAAATGTTTGTGGAAACTGAATTTTTAATTTGTGTGGACAAATATTTGTGCCTGAACTGCTTGTTCACGCACATGATCAGGGAAGAGACACAATACCATGTGACTTTTCTGACCAGTTACAATCAAGCAGCATATCTCAGATTGCAGATATCTGTGATCAATTCATAGGATCAAATATTCTAAGAGAATAAGAAAATTAAATGTATAAATGTAGTAATTGGAAGCACATGAAGTAGCAATGAGAGAGAGAGAGAGAACATGCGGAGAAGAAGAAGGGAACTGGACATGTAACCGTGAAGGATCTCAACAGACTGGGGAACAGAAGCGGATGAAGCCACTGAAGTAAATGCAGAAAGAGAATTAGTCAAAGTAGGAGCAGAACCAAGCAGAAACAGCTCTGGAAACCGAGAGAAGAAAGAAAGTGAATGATTGATGACTAGTTATCACATTTTCTGTGTGTACAAAGTGACTGTCATTTCTATGTGTTATACAGCACCAGACATATTGTGTACAATAAACAAATGGTACATAATAACTCCAATGGGAAGTCTCTTAGGCTCTTTTGAAGACTCAAGCCCTAATGATATTTTAACAAAATATTACAATTTGCTTTAACATTACTTTAAATGGTGATATATCCTGAGTTTTGACTCCAAATTAAGTGGTGTGGGTTTTTTGTTTTTGTTTTTTGGAAGGCTGGGATTAGCATGCTGGTCAGTTTCACAGCTCTTACCTAGCTTTTGTGTAAGATCCTTTTTTTTATTTGACTCCATCCTTCATTAATCTCCATTATAGTGACCTTCATTAAAACAGTCTCTTAATACTTCAAACACTTCGCTCTGAAAGATAATGGTTAAGGTACTCCAAATTACACTTATCTTCTTCATCACTGCAGTTAATGTTTGTACAGCACTTTGAAAATGTAAATGTTATTGCTGGTTGTTATTACTAATATTATTTTCATTTTAAAATAAATACCCTAATCAAAATTCAATCTTGGTGCAAATAGATGCAATTCCATTAATGTGGTTATGCCCATTTATTCCAGTGCTGAGTTTGGCTCACAAACCTAAATGTTGTGGTGACAGCTGAAAACTTGAGGTAGGGGCAGGAGAAAATGCAAGCAAGGAGGCCCTAAGTAAGGGTTATTAGTTCTGCTCAACTGCACTGAAGAGTCCTATGATCCAATACCATAGCAACAAGTGTGTATAAATGTCCAGTGAGTTGGTCTGCATCTACTAATGATGGATGAAGCCACCATATTATATATGACATAAGATCAACGGCCCAACAAGAATGATCGAAGAAAGAATCCAGTTTAGATACAAATGTTGACTTTATCATTGAAATATATGCAGTATTGCCAACCCCAAATATTCAAAATTCATTACACAACCCCCACCACCCCAAAAAAGCATGAGATTGACTTAAAAATCATGAGTATATTTAAAATACATTTTTTTCTTTACTTTTTGCTTTTTCAGAGTTAAGAGTACACTAAGTTCGTGTTTTCAAGCTTATCTCTGCAACTGAGAGCTACAAATATACTTTAAAAAAAAAAGAGAGATGCTCCCATAACCACAGAACCCCTGGAGTTGGGACACTAAGTCAAATATCCAATATTTGAGACTCATGATAAAATAATGAAAATTGACAACCTTATATAATGTGTGATACAGCATGGCCAGAAGGCAGCATGAGAGTGTTAGCAGGGGGCCTTATTCCCTGCCAAGGGAGGAAAGTTTGCTTCAGATTAACTGGAACACCTGTAGCCAGTTAGAGCACCTGACTCCAATTAGAGCACCTGACTTCAGTCATGTGATAAAAACCCCTGCTTCAGTCAGACAGGGTGGGAGATGAAGGAGGAAGGTTTGATTGGAGCAGAGTGCAGGTTGTAGAAGTTGGAGAAAAGAAGAGTTTGATAAGAGAGAAATAGAAAGTTTGGAGGAGTGCTGCGGTGGATTGTGAAGTCCAGAAGAAACCCTAGGTAAGGGGCACCAGGCTTGTGTAGAAGGGAGGCAAGAAGCCCTTCACAAGCTGATGG
>NC_133770.1:240940335-240977327 GCF_003597395.2 Chelonoidis abingdonii
GATATTTAAGAGTAGGTTAGATAAATGTCTATCAGGGATGGTCTAGACAGTATTTGGTCCTGCCATGAGGGCAGGGGACTGGACTCGATGACCTCTCAAGGTCCCTTCCAGTCCTAGAGTCTATGAATCTATGTATACATGACGTTTACTAAAAGTAGAATAATATATCATTTCCTTATCCGATATTATAAACACTGCAGGCTTAACAAATTTGGCAGAAAAGTAGAAGTATGTTGTACCTAGAAATCAGGTTACAGCAATACATTTGATCTGTGGGCAAAACTGGTCTGGGTAATAGAATTCAGTGGAACCGTGCTGATGTTTGTTGACTTGATTGGGTGGTTAAGGCTGTGTGTAATGTGATACATTTTTGTGTCTGGGATTTGCTATGTTTTCTTTTTATTTGACTGTTCAAATTAGACCTCTCCAGTCTTGCCCTTTTTTATGTCAGTTGCACTTGTTCAAGCCCAAAACTTAATCTAATCAAACAGGAGACCCAAAATAAACACTGAAGAAAAAGCAAGCAGCCAGTATTAATGTGTTTGGATTCTATAGTCCCTTACATTGTAGTCAATACTAGTTCCCCTGGAGAACTGTGTAAAGGATTCTGGGTATAAATGAGTGTGTGCATGTTAGTGTACTACATTACAGAAATTGCCGAAAAGTCATGATGCATCAAATAGTTGCTTGATAATTTCTGCAAATTTCCATTTTATCGCAATCTGCTCTATCAATTGCACCCATTGGTGTCTCTGAGTGTACCATAACCACTAGGAAATCCATAATGGAATGCAATGGTTTTTATGTTTTTGGTTTTTTCACATTAATGTATGAAAGGCATGTTGAGTCAACTATGTACTTTGCTCAATTAGTTTCAGTACAAGAATGAAAAATAGAAAATGCCAGGCTATTTTATTGTTAAGCATGCTTTTATGGGGAGAACAGCATCTAGAAAAAGGAAAACAACAACACACAAGAAGTTTCACAATGGCCACCAACATGTGGCATCAGGAAGCATAAAACAGGATTATCTGCAACAAATTCCTATACCTCTACCAATTCTGCTAAAGGAGTAACTACATTAGTTGGTGGCAGTCACAAGCTCCTATGCTAGAGGTAGATATGATCATACACCTAGTCAGAGTTTTATGCACTTCCTCTGTCGGGGAAAGCTCATCCCAAATAACTGAGGACCATAGAATTCAAATCACCATGAAGGCACAATTTATAATGATCCACCACCACCAGCAGACATTGTTGGGTATAGAGCTAGAGACTGTCAACATGAAAAGCAGACATTTCTTCTACTTGAACGAAGAGAGTCATTGAATTGGTGCTACTGCAACAGTATAAGCTTGTTACAGTTGCACGGCAAATACATTGTAAAATATGAAAAAAAGGACCATGGGAAAAACAGAATTCCTTCAAATATTCTCTTTACTATTCATTCACATTACCTTAAACTCCGAGGTGACCACTTATTCAGTGCCTTCCCTTCTAGAAAACAACTGGCAGGAAGGAAGGAACAGTTAAGAACAAAGGAGAAAATGCTACACAAGAGGTGAACCTTATCCTAAAAGCAGGGGAAGAAGGACACCAGCCACTGAAATCAGAATTAAAAACAAGGGCCACGATATTTGTGATACTTAGTTGGCAATCATTTAATACTTCAGTGTCACTGACATTTCCTAAAGGACCCTGCTTCGCACAGCAAATACCGAGAAACCTGGTTTCTCTCCAAAATAAACTTTCTTCAGGAAAACTACCATCACAGTTGGCATTCTCAGCAGAGAGGTGAAGGACTGACTGAAAAATGTGATATCTTCTCTTCATTCTACATGGCTTTTCCAGTGAGGGTTGAAGCATAGAAATAAGGCTAGGAAGGGGAAGTTTGAACTGCTGTACCCGTTTTTGTCAATAAACACAGGACTTTAGTTTCCAGCACTGTCAGTCCAGCACTAAACAGTAAATTTACTTTTCAAAAATCCTACTATTTAGAGAATGTAACACAAGATGGAAACAGTAACAATGGCTAGAGGAAAAAAACTGAATGGAGGCTAGACTTTTCATTTACCCCCCCACCCCCACCCCCAAAAAAGTGTAGAAGTTTTCCATTATTCCTTCATCTGCATAGTCCAAGTCTGGGCTATATCAAAATATATTAAATATGAAGTGGATTGTTTTACTCAGCAGTGATCCTGCACAGTTTCCATTATCCTTCACTATAACAAGCATTCTGAGAGTGTCTGACAACTGAATGATGCAAACTGTAATTTGCAATTTCTGTTATGATGTAAGGAGGTGGATATTTACTGAAGGTTTTAAAAAAACCCTAACAGAGTACACCTTAATACTGTATGTATAGATCTATATAAAGCAGAACTAGTGTAAATTAACTTGAACAAACATCCTCTTGGCTCTTTTATTTATTATAAAATTATCTGTTTCAAGAACTCCAGCCAGGAGG
The DNA here is from genome assembly GCF_003597395.2 of Chelonoidis abingdonii. Classification (NCBI taxonomy): domain Eukaryota; kingdom Metazoa; phylum Chordata; order Testudines; family Testudinidae; genus Chelonoidis; species Chelonoidis abingdonii. Next base: position 240,942,803 of record NC_133770.1, read on the forward strand.
TCGAGATTTATTCCTGCAAGTGCTGGTCCATTTTTTTTCGGATCAGTTGCAAACTTGCATGCTGAGACATTTTTATAAGCTATCAAATACCTTCAGCCAGCATTTGCTTGGCTGGTTCTCAAGGAGGATCAAGAAAGGAAATGGAGAACACCAGTGGTGAACTATTCCCCGGAACATTATGAGCTGGCAATCTCTCAAAATTGTATTTTACTGAGGTTCAAATGGACTGCATGTTATGAACAGTCTTCTGAAAACAAGGTTCATGCATTCTATGCTGAATCCACCATCTTTAAGATAAAGATGGCATGCTGGGGTTGTTTTTTGTTTTGTTTACAGATAAGCAGTCAACTTTGTAAAGTGGCTCCAAACCAGTTCAAGAAAAATTAAAACATATATATTTTGGTGGTGTGGAGAGTGCACTAAGTCAGTTTTATATTAACCATGCAAGCACTAATTTCCTTACATTTTTATGTTTAACGTAAATGTATATTTCCATTCCTAGAATTACTTTATTAATCTTGTTTTAGTTAACCCGTTCTAGGTATTCCAAAATATCACCCTTCTACACATGTCCAACATGTAGTCCCCTATTTCAAGCAAAGGGCTCAATTACTTTGTGTATCAGAAAATGTTCATACAGTACATTTGATTTATCTTTTGTAACCAGATGCCATGTCGGTGAGTGGAAATGTGATATGAGTGGTGACATTTCCTATTGCACTTGTTATGTGGCAGATGAAAATCCAGTCTTTAAGCTGCTCTGCAGATTACTAATATAGATCCATGCCTATAGCAATAGGTTAGGAAGAGTTATAAAACATATATAACATTTACATAACACCAAAACTTTTAGTCACACTATTATCTCTTGCTAACATTCATTGTAAATACAGATGAGCAAAATAAATTGACTAAAATAAGAAACAACTAACGCTGTGTGAATTAATTGCAATGAAATGCAACATCAAGCAATGGCCAAAATTTGCTTCCGTTCTAACATTGTTGAAATCCTGGGTAAAAATGTGATCAAGTCAGAGCAAGATAAAATACTGTCACCAGAGTTTTATGCGCCATTAATAACATATAGCTCTATTTAAAGGATAAAGTACCTAGAAATATAAAATGTATATTCAGATAGGAGCATGCCTTATGTATAAATGAGCTCATAAATTGGCAAGGCAAGTCACAGTGCTCCACCTAAAATTCTGAGGTGGAATAGCTCAGTAGTTTGTATGAACACCAGTCAGGGAAGGTCTCAGCGTTGAGGCCGTACAGAAAGGTAGCTTTGGGCAAAAAGTTTCAAATGAAAGGGGCAAATTTAATTTCTCGGGTTTCACTCTGAGAATGTTTACATTTACTGGGTTAATAAAATGTCCTGATTTTTTTTTTAGCCTCAAGTTACAGCTTGGTTGTTGGGGTTTACCTAGAAGCTGATGTCCTAGCATCCAAAGCAAGGCTATTACTGTAGTGCTTCAGATCAGCTTCTTGTAACTGGCCTGAGATGACAGGTGTAGCATAAATGAGGGTATGGAAAGAGAGAAGGGGTGAGTGTGGGATGGGGAGAGAAATAGGGATAAGGGGAGATGAATGAATAAGAAATCCAGTGAATGGCCCAAATAAAGTGGGTATAGGAGTTCAAGGAAGAAGAAGAATAAAGGAGAATGAAAATAAATATTAGGGAGAGGTTTAGAAAGCAGGGTGGGGGGAAGTTATTTAGTGGGGAAGTAAACTCTGAAAAAAAAGGCAGAAAAAGGAGGTGAAGAGAAAAGAAACCAGTAGAATGATGACAGCAAAAATGAGTAAATAAAGGGAGTTAGTAAATTACTGTGATATTTTATTCTGTAGAAAGTTTGCTAAGTCATTAAATTCTGTGTGTGTATGTGCATGCTCACACACCCAGTACAACAGAGAGAGCAAATATACATACATTTTCATTATAGGTTATCTACGATGGATAATGTCAACAGACAAATTCATTTGGTATGTTGTTGTGTATTCTTATATTTTAAACCTATCTAAATGAGGACGTAAATAACTTTCTCAATTTGAAACCTGCAAAAGAGTTTTTGGCATGTTATCCACGTAAATGAAGTGCATAGAGAGTTGTAAAATTTCCTCTTGGTTTCATTGTTGATGTTTATGTGAATAAAAAGCTGTTTGTAGTATCTGATTAGTGGGGAAATCTTGTGATATTTTGCAGTGGATTACAATAGTTTATAAAGCATGAGATGTACCTACTTTTAGTGCAAAAAGACAGATCTTTTTTATCAATAATCAGAGTTTTTGCTTATCTGCTTTCAAATTTTGCCAACATCCACTGTTTTCCTGAATCCCCTTAAGTCTATCAGGGGTTAGAATCCATGTCTTGTCCTGAACCCTGTTAATTCAAACTGTGGCTCTGTTTTCAGCTGGGTTTTAACCAGGACTTACTGGAAATATCACGCGAGAGCCTGATACTGTGAGATTTCCAGACCTAAGAAGTTCAGATAAGCTTGTATAAGCTTTGAACCTACAAACCTTTTGAAGTTTGTCTATCAGTAAATGTAACCTTGCTGCTTTCTGCAGATAACATTGGAAACTGAATGGAAACAGCCCTAGATTGTGAAAGGATGTTTGTGGGTGGATGAAGCTATATATGGAAAGGGGATGTTCTTCACAGAAACATTCTCATGTTCCGTCTCCTCTTTGACATTGCCCTGTATACATGACTATAAAACAGCAGCTCATAAACTGAGCTTATTTCCTGCCCACCCACTTCGTTTTCAGCTGCTGACATTGGGATGATAGTGATGTTCTTCTTTAAATATTTGTAACATCATCTTTTATTTCTATACAGAAATCACACCTGTTTTTTTTCCCACCAGACTATTCAGAGGCGTATGTTTTTGGGGAAATCAAATGGTACCAAGGAATTGCTCTAATGGCAGGATGGCGAAGTTGTTGATAGCAGATGGTGCGGGTTAGATGTGGACCATGCCCAGCTGGTTACAATTAACAGATGCCCCATACCAACTAGCTTAAAATAGGAATGGCAGCTATATGCAGTGAACACAGAGGCAGGAACTGCATGATGCTTGACTAGAGTATGGAAGGGAGAGTGAAGAGATTCTGAAGGAGAAAGCTGGCTTTCTTTAAAGGAAGGGTTATGGTCAGGTGGAAGTCATGCACTTTGATCTCTCAGCTATTCCCAATTCCCTACTAATATGGCATTTTGGAATTAAAGGCTTCCATTTAAGAAGAATATTGATACACAGCAAACAATCTGTAAACATTTAACTTTTGTATTAGTGTTGCTTTTATTGACTAAATTAGCATATGTTTGACATTTGGTTTCTTCTGACTGACATACTGAAAGACTTTCATTCCTCTTCAAAGCCCAGAATGTTGAAATCAGCAATAGATATGTAAGGCCCAGAGCTAGAAGGCTTAGAGGGAAAAGCTGCAATCTGCTCACCCAACAGGTAAAAAGGGAGACTTGGGTTTTAGGTTTCCTTTACATAAGTTAAAGCAGCAAAGAGTCCTGTGGCATCTTACAGACTAACAGAAGTTTTGGAGAATGAGCTTTCATGGGTGAATACCCACTTCGTTGGATGCATGCACCCACGAAAGCTCATGCTCCAAAACTTTTGTTAGTCTATAAGGTGCCACAGGACTCTGCTGCTTTTACAGATCCAGACTAACACGGCTACCCCCCTGATACTTTATATAAGTTATAATTTCACCATAGTGCAGTTCTATAAAGCGTTTTAGGTTTCATTGTTTGGAATCCGTTTGTATTCTCTGTGTGGAAATGATGTCAAATGGTATTAGTGTATTTATGAAAGGAGAAGAAATTGTGAAAGGTACAACCTCAGGAAGGTGGGTCACCGTAAGCTGACAGATAGTGGACTCAGATTGCCTAGTGAATCCAAATTAAACAAGGGGAGCACTACAGACACTTTATCAGAGTAGAGCCTGTCAGAGAGACCAGGGACACTATTCAAGGATATTGCTTTGGTCTGTGTTTCCTGCTCAGAAATTTCGGACCCTGTTTTGGGAAGCACTTAAAGGAGGATGTTTGTAGTTCAGTTCTTAGGAAATGGTATTCTACCTGAGTTTTGAGCACAGCCATGTCTGGCACACACATGTGTAAGCATGACTTGGGAAACCTGGGCCCAACTATACCTGTGTTGGATTAATTCCAGTGTTCGTATGCTAGTGTCGTGCCGTCTAGAGTGGCTCACAACTGAGTGCCTACCTCAGGGCAGAGTGTCAAAAACAAGGCAGACACCCCAGACTGGTTGTATATTCTATAATTAGATTTCACCAAGCCAGTATAAAAAATGTGAACTCCTGGCTTTCTGTAACAGTCTTACCATGGAGTTGCAGATAGTCTCCTTAAACTCTCCAGTCTATCTTGCTTCACAGACAAACTGTACTTAGTGATAAATAGTCACTTACACCAAAAATCACACCACCTTCAGGTAGCCTCCAGTCCCAAGAGACCAATCATTTACCCCAGATCAACTGGTACTCTAGATCCTACACCAAATACAACACCTGTAAGCAGACCTGTAATAAATTATCTAAAGGCTTATTAACTAGGAAAAAGGAATATGAGAGTTATTTACATTAAAGCAAGGAAACCTAGCACTGTTCTACATTACAAATTTACATTGGCACAGCTGCACCGATGCAGCTGCCCCGTTGTAGCATATCCAGTGAAAACGCTATAAGCCAACAGCTTAATATTTCCACTTCTGTGAGAGGCAGTAGCAATGTCACCAGGAGAAGCTCTCCCATTGACATAGTGCTATCTACCCAGTGGTTAGGTTGGTAACTGCATCTCTCAGGGATATTTTTCACACCCCTGAGCAATGTAGTTATACCAAAGTAAGTATGTAATATAGGCCAAGTCATATACACACCAAGGAGTTACATCTAAATCCTAAGAGTGACAGAGTTGTAGTGATCTATCAATTCAAAGTGTCTTTCAGGGCAGACCCCAGAGGCAATCTCTGGCTTCAGTTTAGAGCCTATGGCCTTTCTGAGTTCAAACAACCAAAAAGATGCAGTTTCTTCTTCTCAGGGATTTTTGTTCCTTCCCCTAGAGTTCAAGATGATGGGACAAGTTCATGTGAATGTATCCTCTTCAGGGGTGGTAGTGGGGGGCAATCAACAATATTTTGTCTTCTGCTGTTTCTCAAGGGTTTGTCTGGTGTCTATGGGCCTTCTTTTGTTGGGCAGGAGATAACACCTCCTGTGGCAAACTAGTATTTCACATTTGGTCATGTTTCTCTCCTGACTGTGGGGAGTTACAGTTACCAAGCAAAAACTTAAATATTACTTTATAACATGAGATATTACACGTGAGATTAATACATGCAGCAACATCCAAGTTTTTCATAGAGTCTAAACACTTTCTTATGAGACTAATACCTATTCTGAGCAAAACTAATGTAACAGGTGACTTGGTCTGGTCTCCAGCTATGAGTTTGTCAGTTCTTAGCTAATGCTTGTAGCCTGGGTAAGAGCAGGCATCTGGCCTGCCAGCATCACAGCGAGAGTACAATTTAAAATACTTGGGCTAGGATTTTCAAAGAAGTGTAAGGGAGAAATTCAATGGCAGTTAGAATATCCTAGTTCCTACCTCCATCTCAAAGAGAAAACGCCACCTACAGAGGAAACCTTCAGGCAGAACGTACAGGTCTTGCAACATGATGTGAATTTACATAAAACTTCAGGTTTTGTCACATCATTAAGGGAAGGACATTCAAAAACCAGGCACTGTCCCTGCTCTCTGTACAGGGTAGAGGAAGTAGGCTACCTTATTATGTTTCTGGATTGCCTTTAAGGATACTTCTATGTAGGGCACATTGCAGTAGCCCAATAAGAAGGTAACAAAGAAGGAAGAAAAGGCTTCCTAGCTACTTCTGCTACCTAAAGTCACTAGGTGCTCCTTGTTACTGCTCTTATTGAAGTCTATATGAGTTTATTGAAGTAAAAACTGAATAAAAACTTCAGGATTTGGTGTACTTTTTTAAAGGTTGTGCTAGGAAGTCAATGGGGCCTACACAGATTCTTAAAGTTAAGCTTATGGTTAAATAGTTTGTTTGACTTGGGACCTAAGACATTATCTTCAAGGACATTTTAACACTTCTCAAAGAGAGAGACTTAGTTGATTTGGTTGTGCTTGTTGCAAAAGGGACTGTTTAGGAGTTATTTTTATTTCATTATTTGGGCTAGGAATGAAGTGGAGATGGTTAAGATGGAAGTGGGTATTGGCTGGAAGCACCAAACAAGGAGGGTAACCACTGCAAATGGTGGTAGAGGAAAAATAACAGGAAACTGAGAAATAATAGAAAAAGAGAAAATAAATTTGTGTTTGAAAACTAAAAAAAAAAAAAAAAACCAAATGAGTCACGTACTGGGAATGAATGAGAATTATTTGTTGTAAGAGGTAGACAGTGATGTTTGGCAAAGCCACCTCCGTGGTTAGCTCTTTCTGAAAGAAAAAATCAGCCCTCGTTTCTTGTACCATCAGCTCTTCAAAATAAAACTTCTCTTTTTTTATTAGTAATAGTTTGTAAAGGCAGAGGTTCTAGTTAATCCTCAGGCAACTATCACAGATCTAGCAATCATACGTTTTTACAGACCACCAGTCACCACAGTATGTTGAAAAGAGTTCTGTGGCACCTTATAGACTAACAGACATTTTGGAGCATGAGCTTTCGTGGGTGAATATTCACCCATGAAAGCTTATGTTCCAATATGTCTGTTAGTCTATAAGGTGCCAGAGGACTTTTTGCTGCTTTTACAGATCCAGACTAACACGGCTACCCCTCTGATACTTGACACAGTATGTTGGTACTGATGCTGTAAGACATTAGTATTCTTACTCTGAGGAATCTCTTTCCGCTCCCCTTACGTCTTTCCATTGAGCCTTCCTGTTTACAGTTAGTGTTGCGTAAGGACAATGTGTGCGTCAGCAATCTAAAACAGGCTTAGCATTTGTTTTACATACTATAAACCTCTCTTGAAGCTTGCTATTGATATATTTTTATTTTATTTGGCAATTGTCTGTAACTGAATTGCCAGTATATTATTTTTAGTTCATCTAAAAAGATTAAAACAATGAGCCAAATTTGGTGTTTACATTTGCATCTGTGCTGCCTCTTTGATTTTAGTGGAATTGCCCAGGTGTAACTTTGGCTCTGTTAGTTTAAACCTTTTGATTAAGACTTGTCTATTTTAGTTAAGTAAGCCTGTCACGTACACCTGTCTTCTGTGGTTTCTGGGAAGTCAAGTGCTATATCCAGTTCCCACACTAACCATCTGAGCCCAAATCTGTTCCATTTGAAGTTGATGGGCTGATTCCCATTACGTTTAGTGGAAGTAGAATTGAGAGGTTTTTATTTCTGTTTCTGCAATGGCAGCAGGCTTGGTTACTAACAATCCTGGTTTCCTCTTGCCCTATGAAGTTCCAATTATAGAAAAAATGAACAAACTTCTAGTGAATTTCAGGAATGTGGGGGTATGGAGGATGGTGATTAGATAGCTAACTTATTACCTGTATTGTAGTCAGCAGTTCATTATAGGACTACTTAGTGGAAACACGGACTTAAGCAGACACTAGGCACCAGGTGTTGTCATCTGTGAGGAGGGATCAGGGCACTTACTAAAGGATGTATCTGAGCAGCTGGAAAGTTAGGTTGATGCCAAGTAGAGCTGGGCCCAGAACTATGCATGGAATTTGACATGAATTCACAAAACAGCTGGAGAATAAGGAGGTGGGGGTGTTGTTACTACCCGACACCATCCTTATTATCTTTACCCCTGTAGTTAGGGCACTCACCTGGGACATAGGAGACCTAGCTTCAGTTCCTTGCTGTAGAACAGATTTGAAATGGACTTCTTCAATTCACTGAAAATTTAAAAAATGTCATAATAGACTCAACCCAAACCAGGTTGGGTTTTTTTTAAAGATGTTTGGAACTGTCAAAGAACCAAAAAATCATTGATTTGCCTAACTCTAGTGCCAGGGCTTGTGACTTGTTACCAGGGCAGTGGGAAGGAAGTTGAGTGGATTTGCTTCTGGGGGAACTAGAACTAGTGAATTTTGAATCAGGTTGATCACTAGAGGGTGGACACGAAAGACAGGTAGGCAGCTGCTGAAAAAGGGGGTCATTCAGTGCTCTTGATGGACACTTGGCACATGGGAGTGTCTTGGGCAGCTGCTACCTTGGGTTTCTCTTTCAGCTTCTGCTCTAGAGTTTGTGTCTCAATAGAAGGAAGATTGTTTATCTTCTGGCTTGAAGAAATCAAAACCAGAACTTCATGTACCCACCCTATAGGCTTTACCTGACAACCTTACCTTACCTTTCTGTTATGCCCCTGTTGAGCTAGTGCGGACAAATATAGTTCTGACATCTGTGGCTAAATAAAAAAGTCCCATAGACATCTGCAGCTATGGGGCTGTTCCAGCCTGAATGAACTTTATTTTTTTCATGGTAAGGGGGGGTTACTATTTAATTTTAAAAAAATGTGGCAGGGGAAAATCCCCCTGTCCTTTTCTTCTTTTCAGATGTTCCTTTGGTTGTGGAAATGGAAGACACCACTATTCTATTATGACTTTTGATTTAATTTGTTTCATGGAAAAAAATGCAAACAGTAGGTCATTGGGTGCACTATGCTTAGGCTGTCATTATCACTGCTACCTTCCTTAAGCAGCTCAAATAGGCAGAACATGTTAACTAAACTGGGAATGGGTGGATCTGGTAAGAACATCATCTTCCTGTCTTATGTTATGATTGCCTAAAGAGTCATGTATAGCACTTTATTGTTCCAGAAAACCTTTCAAGCATACAGAAAGTGGAATTCCATCAAGTTCCTCCTACTTGGACTGATGTTTCAGCATGTTGTTTTTATCTGTAGCTGGATTAGTAATTTTCTTACCTTAACAGAGTGCACAAAGTGTCCTTAGATATCAGGTGCAGAAGGACAAAAACTCAAATGCAAAAAGGTACAGCCAAAATAAAAAAGGGAAAATATTGCGTATCTGTAAGAGGGAGAAGACTGGGACTTTAAGATGCAGAAGAGGTTTAGCAACAATTGAGTCAGAGTTGGCTTATGTGGAAATGATAGGAGAAACTGAACAGAAATAGAATCTTGATATCAGCAGAACCTCTTTAAACTCAGACACAAATCATCCCCTATGTGGCGAGGCCACCACCAATGCTGTAGATGGATTTGAATTCTAACACCATCACAATGTAGCTCCTGTTCCTGAGGTTCTTGTAGATCAGGCCCTAGTGGTGGCGGTGGTGCTGCTGCTAATCAAAATACACAAATGTATTGCCAAATACAATTTTGGAGCAAATTGAGAATTCCCCTGAGAGCAATGAGCATTTATAGGTTAATGTACAGCTCAGTTAATTTTTTCTTAAGTAATTATATTTTTGAGTAATTTAATTTTAATTGCTATAAAATATTTTGAGTAGTACAAGGTCGTAGCTCTCATGTTCTAGAAATAAAATGACAGCTGCCAGTTTGCTCAGTCTGTTATTTTGGGGACAGATATGTCTAGTCAAATTGGAATGCTGCAACTTTGTAAGTCATGTTTCTTCATTCAGTGTTGTGAATATAATGGAGACCAAACCACCTTACCATATTCCTCATGGCATCAGTGCATGGGCCATGAAGGAGCTGCATGGGCCATGAAGGAGAAATGGCTCCTACTCAGAATCACTGAATGTTGTTGAGGATCTGGAATTCTGTTAAAAATCAGGTTTAACCCTAACAAAGATATTTAGATTCAGGGGCTGAAATAATTCTGTGTGTTGGGTTTAACCCTTCCGTAATAGTGTCCCAAAATACAATGCATCCAGTCTGGACTCACATTTCTCCTTCTTCCCATTCAAAAAAACATTTTCATTTATTCATTTTAGTCTTCATTTTGGATCCTCTTATTTGAGGTATTTAAGCCCATGGTGGCAGCAAAAGTTTTTCTTCTTACTTTCTTTCAAGATGGCAATTCTTTTGTTGAAAAAATCCTCCTTTGTGGAAGATGAATTACAGACCTTTCAATACTGCCGTAAAGATAATTGCAATTATTATAAATACACATTTCCGAAGTGCTTATACTCTCCAGTTAGGGGTTAGAATCTAGTTCAAAAGCCATTGTCTGTACTTTGGTGAAGGCTAAATTGGTCAAATTGACCCTTTCTGTTCATCCATAAATATGGATGAATGTGTGCATTTTGTTGTTCTTTGAAATTAGACAAAGGTTTCTAACCATTAGAGTGAAATTCTGGAACAGCCTTCCAAGGGGAGTAGTAGGGGCAAAAGACATAGCTGGCTTTAAGACTGAGTTTGATAAGTTTATGGAGGAGATGGTATGATGGGATAGCCTAATTTTGGCAATTAATTTGGCAACTTATCTTTGATTATTTTAAAGTCTATGAGTCTATAATTAAAAAAAAATCACTTTCTAGAAACTAATTTTACTTGTAAGTTGGACTCAATGGAAGTAGTTTTTGATATCTTGCTAGAGAAGATCCCCCCAGGCTTTCCAGGGGCCCTGATTCACCAGAAGATTGAATGTGACATGTTAATGTTATTGCTTATAAAAAATATCCCAGCACTGAAGGTGTATTATTTATACTTCTGAAAAAGAGGATAGCTATCTGTGCAGTGCACAAGGATTTTTTTCTGATTCATCTTCAATGTAATGGTAAAGATATTTGTCATTGACCAAATATATTTATGTGGTTAATAGTATTAGAGTGCACAATGGGATACCAACTCCAGCTGCTATTTCTCATCTTCACAAATTGTATATTTCAGTGTCCACTAAAAATAAATTGGGGGGGGAAATGAGGATGAACTATTCTGAGCAGCTGAACCCAAATGAACTGATATAGCCACTGTCTGCAAACCAGACTCAAAAATCATCTTACTGCATATAGTGACTGCTCCAGCCATTAATTTTATGAAAGGTTTCCTAGAAACCACATGAAACTACAACATTAGTCCATTAGTCCATGCGTTATCTCTGTAATGTTCTTGTTCAAATACCATGGTCTTTTCCAGCAGTGGTGTATATCCAGAGCACTGGGATATTTCAGTCATTCCCTACAAAGGGGGAATTTCCAAGTAGCTAGTTAAGCTGGATCTGACCCATAGCTACTGTTATAACAGAACTAAGTCTTCACACGCCCAAGACAGCAAAGATCAGTTTTCTAAAAGCAGGTAGTATTTCTCTTCTTTCTGTGTTGAGAGAAGCCTTGTGTCACTCCTTTGATACCATTTAATTCCCTTCTTAGCATTACCAGCTCCATGCCCTTAAAAGGAATATAAACTTCAATTCCTCAAGAGAATGGTTATCATGCTTTACACTTTCTGTCTGCTTCACTAGATTTACTTTTGTGGAACAATTCACTGGGTGAAAAAGTTATGGAAATTACCTCAAGGGAGTAATTTATTCGAAAGAAGTTGGATCGGGGGAAGATGGAATCTTTTTTATCCTTTTCCTCACTCTGACAGCAAACAAAGTTTACAGTAACAAGATTATATTTGTGGTATGTACGCATCATGATGATTCCCTGGACATTTTTGTTTGAGTATATGGTGATAAGAAGTTTGGCATATGAATGGACTGCCTATAAGCAATGTGGATGAAATTCCATCCTGTGAGAATTCTAAAATATTCCGTAAGGTGAATCCACAGATAGACATATTCCAATGAAGACAAAGCCATATGTCTTAGACATACACACAAAGAGAAATTTTACTATTCAAATTTTTATTTTTAAATTTCACCCCCCACACACAAGCACACACACTCCTGCGCACATGCACATGTATGTCCATGCTTTATCTTCCTTAGGCATCTGCCTGGCATCTTTGTGGTGGATATGCCCTGTGCAAGAATGCAAAGGTCACTGAATTGGTTTAGTCCTTTTCCAGTTGGAAATACATCCTTCTTCAAGAGCATCTCATGTACCACTGTAAATGTTCCATTGCAATTTGACTTAGCTAAGCTCAATATAATGCACACTCACAAATCATGAAGGCACAACTTGAATCTTTTCATATTTCTCATCAGAGTAATGCTATTTGATGGTGGTTGAATTGAATATAATATCTATGTCTCTTGGTGGATTTAACATCAAAATGTGTAAAGTAGATTGAAAGTCTGATTAACATATGGAAAGTTTTTAAAATAAAACCCTTTTCAAGTGCTGAAAGTCTGACAGTCTTTCATGCGGTGTTATGAAGCTGCGGTAGCAATTCCATAGTTATGGTTATATCTAGCTTTCCATTATACACTTGTTAATTTTTTTTAAACAAAAACTGTCCTTTGATTTTGGAAAAATAAAAATATTGTGCATGAACTTTCTCACGGATGGCTCCCAGAAAGAGGAGAAATTTGGCGATGGAAAAATAAAGATCGAGTTGAGCTTTTAACAAGATGAGAGAGTTAGCATAAGCAAACTATTTTATTCTTGAAAAAGTTTCCAAATTCTGTGTATGTAAAATATTTGGTCAAATCTAATCATGAGCATAATGTGGTTCATGTATTAGTACAGAATACTGGATGGTACATCGGGGTATTGAGCAATGTAAAAAAAAATGCTAGAAGAGTATCATAGGGATCTAATGTAGAATGGTTAATGATACAAGGAAGAACAACGTTGATTTTGTATTGAGAGTTTAACTTGGGATGTCCAGTCATTCAAATGTTGATTTTCAAAACTTTCACCTTAAGGTAGTGTCTTTGCAGTCAAATATTTTTACATATCCAAAAACATTCCAACAAGATTGTTCTTACTCTGTAGTATCTGAATTCTTAACTCTGTCATAACAAAATGTTAGGTCTGGTGCTTAACTGCATTATAGTAGAGTCTAAGAAAGGAATTTAATAAGATAGAACTTTATTTGGTCACATTAATACTTGATATTGTTGGGCAGCAAGATTTTCTGCAGAATAGATTCTTCCAGAAGGATGGCACTTCTGTTTGGATACGGGCAAAATCATATCTTTGTGTCTGAACAAAACTAAATTTTGCCAACCTCATTCTGATAATAGGATTTGGACTCCAAGGTCACTTAATCAGTTTTGGCCATTTTATGCACCAAAAGTACTGGGACAAAATCAATTGTGGTGACCCTGAAACTCCCTTTTAGAAGAAGAATAAGGTGGTGGCATTAAAGATTTTTACTGTGTGTTTTCCCATTTATGAGGGGCAGCATGAGTGAAGGCACAAATGTGCTTGTGGGAGAAATGAGCATGCAAACGACTGAGGCTGGTATCACTGGTGAAGTGGAAGTGACAGATAGCACTGTGAAAGAATAGGTGGGATAGGTAGGGTGGGGCTAAATAATGGAGGACTTTGAAAGTTAAAACAAGAAGTTTGTGTTTGATGTATTGGAAGATGGGGAGTCAATGGAAGGACTTAACAAGAAAATGATGTAGTCAGAGCAATAACCCAGGAAGATCTCCTTTGCAGCAGCATGTTGAATGGAGCTTTGGGAGCAAGGCGGCAGGCATAAAGGCCAGAGAGGAGGAGGAGGTTGCCATACTCAAGACACAAAATAATCAGAGCTTGGACCAAAAGTTTTTGGCAGTGTGGGCCAAGGAAAGGTCAGACTTCGGAGATGTTGTGCAGCAGAGTGGGAATATATAGATATGGCCAAGATGAGTGGATCAAAAAAGAGGGCCAACTGAAAAATGAAGCTCTCATAGGGCATGCCTCAAGAGGACATGCTGGAGAGACCTGTTGTGGCCCTGCAGATGCCTTTGCTTCTGAGGGCATTCTGCACCAAAAAAAATAAAATTCCATGCACAGTATTTTAAAATTTTACACATTTTATTTGTCAAATAAATGTGGAGGCTCCAGCATGGCATTGGGGAGCACAGGCCACTGGCTGCACGGAGGTGGGAGATCACTGTGAAGCCCCCCCCTCCCCCCCGCTGCCCCCTGGGACATGGACTCAGTGATGAGGCTGCACCCAACCCTGACACAGTGCAAGGACTGCGTTTGCCCCAGAAACACCCCAGGTGCACCAGGTACAGGCAGGCAGAATCCAAGTGTGGAGGGACTTAGTGTGGGGGGATCCCAGGTGTGGGTTGAGAGGGTTCTGTGTGGGGCAGATCTGGGTGCAGGTGGCTGAGTGAGGGATCTGGGTGTGAAAGGGATCTGGATGGACAGGGGCTTGTTGAGGGGGTGTTGGGTGCAATGGTAATGGGACTCTGCAGGGGGATCTAGGTGAAGGTGGTTGGGGCTCAGCAGGGAGGGGTAGTCTGGGTGTGAGGGGGATAGGAATTGGTAGCGGGGTCTGGGTGTGGGAGCTCAGTAGGGGGTCCAGATGCTGGGGGAGTGGGACTTAGTGGGGTGGGGATCCAGGTGCAGAGGGGCTCAGTCTGCGTGCGGGGGAGTGGGGTGAGGCTCAGCCAGAGGGTCTGGGCATGAGGGAGTCTGGATGCATGGGGGTTGGGTGGATGGGAGAGCATCTCCCTGTACAGATATCCCTCCCCCTGGAGCTGAGGAGTGATGGCTGCAGGAAGCAGGTGGTGGTGGTGGGGATTTTGCAGAGCTTCCAGAAGCTGGTGGAGAAACCTGCGGGTGGGTCTGACCTGGCCCCAGATGCCATCCAGGGGAAGAGGAAGTCCCGTCCTCCCAAGTATAGCCCGGACTACCACCTGAGCCTGGCGCAGAGTAGGAGCCACCATCCAGGTTTTCCCAAGTCCAGCCTCCCACCGCACAGTGATTTACCTCTCTGCTGGCTTCCCTGAGTACCTGAAATATACTGCTGGGGGCAGTTGCATGACTGCTCTTGTGGCTTCCCTTTGCTTCCCCATCAGAAAGTCATTTTTCTGTGGAGAAGCAAAGAAATCTGCAGGGGACATACATTCTGCACATGTGCAGTGGTGCAGAATTCCCTCAGGAGTATGCTTTGCACTCAGTGCCCTTTGGGTCTTCTCAAGCTGTTACCCAGATCAAGTCAGTTCAACCCCTCTCTGCAGGGTCTGGTTTATTCATACTTTCAACATAAGTCTGACCCTGTAAAGAGATATAGGCACTCATTCTACAGAGGTATCTCACTTGTTTAGTCTCTCTGATTCATGCCCTTTCTGGGTCCATGTAAAGGTTCTGGTCAGTTTCCTCTACTGTTCAGGTGGCCCCAGCCCTCCTCCTGGAGCTGGGCTATACTTCAATCACTCTTTCCCTCTCCTTAATACAGAAGTCTCTTAGCTCTCCTCTTTGGAGAAGGAGTTAGACTCTAGACCAGCTGTAGAGCTTCAGGCAGCTTCTCCCCCAGCTGGCCCTTTCCCCTCCAATCAGTTATTCTAGCCTTAAGCTGGGAGGATTCAGCAGGCAGACCTTCCACAGCAGTGGTCTTCCCCTTGTTAACTCAGGGCCCTACAGAAACCTCTCTGCAGAGTTTGCAGACATCTGCCCTGCTATGAGGGAGGAAGCAGGATTTATATTGGCTCCTTCTCGCAGCTCATTTTTTATTGGCTGGGTGAGAGGGGGGCCTTGCCCCTCCCTTTCTGCAAGGATCCCAACCCCAGACTCTTACAGGAACAGTGACAGGATACCTACTCCACTCATTATTAATTCCGAGGGACACATCCACTCTATCTCTATCCTCCTTAGGTCTTTATATAGCTCTCTATTGGACCCTTAAAGGGCCATGTCACGTGGTGGGGTGATCTAGGCACTACTGCTTTTAAGGGGCAGACAACGTTGGCACAGAAGCCTAGACTGTGTGGGAGAGGGGAGCTTTGAGGAATAGTCTGGAGCTTAGTTTTGGCAAAGTAAAGTTAGACAAGAGGCTCTCAAACTCTGGTCTATAGATTACTGGTCCTCCACAAAGCTATTCCTAAAGGTATGCAAAATAAAGTGTTTTGCAAATTAAATTGAGAGGATAATGGTGTATTGGGACTGCATACACATCAGTGAGAGGCACTGTCTCTTTCACAGTTGTCTGCAAAATGAAAAGGCTGGAGAACCCCTGACTTAGATAATATTGCTTCTGTAATGTCCTTCGTGCACAGCATCACAAAAAACTTTGCCAAGTATCACAATGTAATGTAACAAGTGTAATCTATAAGTCATGGCAGCTGTTCTACATAGTGTGAAAGTCAGTGAAATTTCTCAACTGATTTTTGAGCATTAACTTACCCACCATTACATTTCACAATTGGGCTTTAATAATTCTGGGCAGCTCAATCATGGAATTGTAATGTTTGGACAGACACCATTCCAGAGCACTGATTCACACAGTCTATGAAAAACTGTTCCTAAAA
This sequence comes from Chelonoidis abingdonii, assembly GCF_003597395.2. Classification (NCBI taxonomy): domain Eukaryota; kingdom Metazoa; phylum Chordata; order Testudines; family Testudinidae; genus Chelonoidis; species Chelonoidis abingdonii. Next base: position 240,959,097 of record NC_133770.1, read on the forward strand.
TAGGATTTTATTTTGTAGGAACAGTTATTGGCTTTACCAAATGCTCCTAAGATGTGAACTTTTTGAAATACTATCATAATTGTACAAAAGTGGTGTTTAGTAAAGAAACGGAAATAAATCTGAGGTAAAATACTTAGTAAGTCTGGATAAACTTGTTTTGTCTGATGTCAAACTCCCTCCAGCATTATGGGTTCAAAAGTTCGATTTGGCTTGGTTTTGTCTTGTGTTTAGATGATATTTGGGGGGGGAGGGGACCAGAGAGAAAAATCCATTAAAAATAGAGTGAAAAAATCATAGAAAGGGGCAGAAAGAAAATACAAATAGAAAAATACTATGAATGTAGATAGATAGATAGATAGATATAGATATATCTTTTTGTCAGACAACATTCTGAGTCGTGGTCATCTCTAATATGTATGTGTGTGGTTGCTGAGTAATCCTTGAGAATTCCTTAGCTTCCTTTAGTTGCTGCAGTAAGACCTGTTAGGTGCTATATGTCTCTACCACAGTTCAGCCAGTGTTTCCTTCATCATCTGCCTTATTGGTGGGGAGTAGAGAGACAGACAATTTCCTGCTAACCAAAAGACCTTTGCAGGGCTGCCAAGTGTCATATATCTCAAGTGACATGCATTTGGCAGCCTTGTCATGAATCTCATTCATCTGGCTGAATCGTGAGCAGGAGCTGTGGATTTTCCAGGGATTGCCAGTTACCACTATGGAGCCTAGTTGCAAGCAGTCTGACTGTCTCTCCTCTGGTTGTTTGCCCTGCTATATCTGAGCAAGGAAGGAGCAACCTGCAGCAGTAGTGAGAGGTAGGGACAACACAGGAGAGGGTTCAACATTAGCCTGAATCTCCTCTAACCAGCCCCTCAGGCCCCTGCTCCCACCTCCCAGCCAAATCCTTGGGCTCAGCCTCCCAGAGAGACACTTGATTTTCACAACCAACCCCCTGCTCCCCTGAGTACTTGGACTTCAGAGACACCCTCTCCTGCCTAGCCAGAACCTAGTGAACTCTCAGCTCCTCAGAAACCCTTTCTCTCCTGCAGTCCCAGACCCCTGGCCCACACAGAACCCCCAACTAGACACCAGATTCCCAACCCTCCAGACATTTCTTGTCCTCAGAGCTATGAGGCCCTTAGATGGACCCCAGGTCCCCTCACCCACCTGTGCCACAAATCCCAGATATCTTAGCACCCATCCAATCCCAATAATACCCAGCATCCCCACCCTTCACCGCTGTCACCTAAATATCCTAGCTGTCAACCAGCGATCCTTAGACTGCATCCAGACTCCCCAGTTCCCCTCAGCTACCACTCATCCACCCCCATGCATGCCCCGGCTACACAACTGCCAAGTCTCACCCCCACCACTGCTTGGGACAGAATTTATAGGCTTAAGTTTATGCTTTTATGTGATTTTTTTATAAATAAGTAAATCAGAGCATTAAATATTTTGCATATAGTTTCACACACGTCCTTGAGCATAACGCAGCAGCCATTCCTTTGGAACTGTGGGAAGCAGTGGCCTTAGCTGACAAGCTCCTCTCTACTTCCTACACTTCTTCCCTGTTCTTTAGATATGTTGGGGACAGGTAGCCCTGGAGACCTCAGACGATAGAATCTGACCATCTGCTATCCCAGAAAACCATGGTGTCAGACTATATATCTCTGGATATTGTTTTGTTTTTACATGGATCGGTTTTAATTATAACAATTGCACATGTTCTCCCTTGTGTAGTTTTCAAAGTGCTCCCTTTCTCCAGCAAATACATGAACTTATAAAACTTCCCAACAACTTTTACACTGTGTTTGAGAGAGAAGACAAGTCAGTGATAAAAAAAACAAAAAATACTAATGACCACACTCTTATTTTTATGTTGGATCTTTAAATGGCCTTTGTACTAATTTATGAAGTTGCATGGCTCCTGTAGTTTAATTAGTGACTGATGAATGCAAAGTAATGCATATTGGAAAGCATAATCCCAACTATACATACAAAAATGATGGGGTATAAATTAGCTGTTACCACTCAAGAAAGATTTTGGAGTCATTGTGGATAATTCTCTGAAAACATCCACTCAATGTGCAGTGACAGTCAAAACAGCTAACAGAATATTAGGAACCATTAGGAAAGGAATAGATAATAAGACAGTAAATATCAGTAAATATATAAATACATGGTACACCCACACCTTGAATACTGGGTGCAGTTCTGATCACCCCATCTCAGATAAGTTATATTAGAAATGGAAAAAGTATAGAGAAGAACAACAAATATGGTTAGGAGTATGGACCAGATTCCATATGAGGAGAGATTTAAAAACGGGGACTATTCAGTTTGGAAAAAAGATGATGGGGGAGGGGGAAGTATTGAGACATCTATAAAATCATGAATGGTGTGGAGAAAGTGACAGAGGAAATGTTATTTACCTCTTCACAAAACACAAGAACAAGGGGTCACCCAGTGAAACTAATAGGCAACACGTTTAAAACAAAAGGAAGTACTTCCTCTCAGAATGCACAGTCAACCTGTGAAAGTCATTGCCCGGGGATGTTGTGAAGGCCAAAACTATAACTGGGTTCAAAAAACAAATGGAGGATAGGTTCATTGATGGTTATCAGCAAAGAGGGGCAGGAACACAACTCCATGCTCTGGGTGTCTCTAAACCTCTGACTGCTAGAAGCAGGGACTGGACAACAGAGGATGGATCACTCCATAAAGTGCCATGTTCTGTTCATTCCCTCTGAAGCATCTGGGCACTGGCCACTGTTCAGAAGACAGGATGCTGGAATAGATGCAGGGGTGGCTCTAGGGATTTTGCCGCCCCAAGCACGGCAGGCAGGCTGCCTCTGGTGGTTTGCCTGCGGAGGGTCTGCTGGTCCGACAGCTTTGGTGGCCCTCCCACAGGTGTGCCTGCGGGAGGTCCTCCAAAGCCGCGGGACCAGCGGACCCTCCGCAGGCACGCCTGCGGGAGATCCACTGAAGCCGCAGGACCAGCGGACCCTCCGCAGGCAAGATGCCGGAGGCAGCCTGCCTGCTGCCCTCGCGGCGCCGGCAGAGCGCCCTCCATGGCTTGCCGCTCCAAGCACACATTTGGCATGCTGGGGCCTGGAGCCAGCCCTGGATAGATGGACCATTGGTCTGAGCCAGTATGGCCATTCTTATATCTGTTGCATGCCCTGAGAGCTTCAAATGGAGAAAGGTGAAGCTCATGAGAGACAATCAATTCTCCAGTCACCCACCCATCCCCCCACACCTTAGCCAATGGCAGCAGGGAGGAGCAGAGAAATCTTTCCTCCCCCTGCCTCTCCTTCCAAGCATAATCTCCACATGCGGTTTGGATAGGGAGACGAGGGAAGGCCCCCGAACAGCCAAGACTGCTCCTTCCTTTCCCCCCTCCTCTTAGGACCCCAGGGTCCTAAGTATAACTTGGTTAAAAAATTAGATAAATTCATGGAATATAAGTCCATCAATGGCTGTTAATCAAGATGGTCAGGGATGCAACCTCATGTTCATGGGTGTCCCTGAGGCTCTGGCTGCAAGATGGTGGGACTGGATGACGGGGGATGGATCCCTGGATAATTGCCCTCTTCTGTTTGTTCCCTTTGACAGGATGCTATGCTAGACGGACCATTGGTCTGAACTAGTATGGCCATTCTTCTTATGCTCCCTCCTCTGCATTTAACACTTGGGATCAAAAGTAAATATTTGTGTACCCTATCAGAGGTTGGCCTATATATACCTTCTGTAAATGGCACATGCTATGAGAATGTAAAGAAAAGTCCTTTTGGAAGTCTTGTGAAATCATATTTTGACATAGTAATAATTTTCCCTATTGTTAAGGGGAAAAAACTTGGACCCAATCCAATAATGCCTCCACATGTGGAATCCCCATGACTTCAGTTAGAGTACTCCATGCAGATACCTTGTAGGACTAGATTCCAAGTGTAAAAAGCTAACACTAAGCATCTCCAATAAGCTGAAGCTTGTCTGGGGCCCTGATATTCCAATGGAAACGTCATGTAATATACTAAGCATGATGGTGTTCACGGAATGTTTGCTTCAAATGCAGCTGCTGGTTCCACAAACATTAAGAGAAATTCAAATTAAAAAAAAACCTTTCAAAATGGTAATTAGCATTTTTTTCAAGTGCAAGAGATACCTATCAGCTTTAATACTATTACCGTTTTTTTTTAATTCTTGTGTAATCCAACACCTTTCTGGATGGCAGAATGATATAGACATAAGGCACAGTGAGACTGGAGTCCATATGGTTATTTGCTGTCTAAAAAGAACATAAGAAGAGAAAGTGGATACCTCAGACATGAAAGTCATTTTGCTACTTTACTATGGATTTATCAATGGACTTTTCATGTTTGCTTTTAAAAATCGTTTTCTTATAAAGCCTGAGGGCCAAACCTAGGGCTTAAATCACCAAGGATCTCTGCCATGACCAGAAGGAAGGGCTTCTCCCACCAGGTGTCCTCCTTTTGCTGTTGCAGCTTCAGGTTGCAATAGTCCCCACTGCTCCTGCAGAGAGAGTGTGTAAAATAGCAGATGGCTTTGCATTTGTTGGATCCATTGACTCCACCTACCCCAACCCCCTAGGTACTTGAATGGTTTAAATCCCCACAGAGCTTTGTGCAGGAGGTGTAAGCCTACTTTTCAGAGGTGGTTCATCCTCATGACCTCCACCACTTTTATCCTTGGTGAGATGAAGCAGCACTGATTCTACTGCATTGAAGGTCTTACTGGGGGCAAAAACTCAAATGCTGCCCCAGAGATTTAAATGTGTAAGTATTGTGAAAAATACTCATGACTTTCTAACCACATATAACTCTCGTAATAGGCAAGTTGGTGTTCCTCACCAGCTTGAAACTCTCACCACCATTATCAAAACGTTCACTAATTTTTCAAATGAACCTAACCCTGGTTCTGAATGAACATGGGGTACATTGTTGCATAGAATTTGCCATTTCTGGTGTTTTCTGCACAAAACCAAATGAAAATGAGTAGTTTTGTTCTTTCATGTTGAGATTTTGACTTTGAATCCCAAACTCAGTAGCTGTGAGCACATGCCCTCCAGGACTGAAACGGGGTGAGGAGTTTGTGAATTTCTGTAAAGCTAAATTACAGCATTTCACACCATTCTAGTTACACTTCTAAAATAAAATGACTTTGATGAGCCACTAATACTGTGCACAGCTTTTGTTTGAGACAATATGAAAACCAGAGGCAAAAACAACAAAACAGCTTGTTGTGGAGGATGTAGTCTGAGAAAAATGTTTTCCTTACTAAAAGACTGAAGGTGAAATGGATAGTAGCTTCTCATCTGGCAGTCTCTGCATTCTGCAAGGTATCTGGATTTTAGAATAGAATAAATCAGTAGGCATCCTGTAGTTGTTTCGTTCCAAAATAACAAGGAAGATGTGGTCAAGTTGCTAATTAAAATGGAAGATAACTAGCCAAGGTTAAAAACATGGAAAAAGTAAATAATACTCTAGATGAAAACAGATGTTCTATGCTTTATTTTGAATTTACTGTAGGTTAACTGAGACAGGAATTTATGGAACAGAGCATTACTGTGTTGATGTTTATAGTTACTATAGTACCAAAGTTTCATAAAGGTTTCTCAGTATAGGTCTTGTAATTGTTGTCTCTTGGATTAAAGTGGTTGTTTGTTTTTTCATAAATAATTAACTATTAAAAATCAGCTTGTGCTACATGATTTATTTTAAAATAATATTTTAAATGTAACTTGATATATTTAAGGCAATGCATTGTCTAGTTGTATTATTCTTGCACTTGTATTCCATGCCAGGTGTGCAAATCACTATATTACCATTATGTTCCAAGAAAAAAGCATATTGGATGGAGGGGATGGAGCTCATTGCAAAATTAGGATCCTACTCAGCATACTAGTCAAGGTATAAGGAGACCATTCAACTAACTATGGTGCAGTATCTGAGTCTTATCAGAAGGTTATAGATATAGGTAGGGTATTCCAATCAGTGTGTTTTCTGACGAGTGATTGAAGTGGACTCTCCAACGCATAGTACAATGTGGCCATGTATCAGTCTTTCTGAACTGTATATGGAGGGATAAAAGATGAGGAGAGAATGGTTCTCACTGTCAGGAAGCAGTTAAGATATTGGAAGATCTGGGATCAAACTGGTGGTTGTAGAAATGTATTCACAGCATGAACAGGATCCATATATAGTGAAGTAATCCCTATAAGTCCAGTTTTTAATATCTTTGCCATATTTGTAGTATGATAGATGAGTGTGGTTGTGTGCACACATAGACCAATGGCAGGCCCAAATTCTACCTCAGAAATAAAGTGTGCAAGTAAAACTTTGTGGTATGTCATTGCTCATAGAAAGAACAGTGGACTGTATACTGTGTATTGGGCTGGTTTTGGTTATCTGCTTTAGAACGTGGATCAATCTAACGAGCACCAACTGGCCTAAAGTGGAGTATGACCTTCTTCCATGATTTTAACCATACTGCAATCTTTTTTTTTCCCCACAGAGATGACTCTATGCAGCTCCTCCCATGCAAGCCTGCCTCTTCTCTACCAGGCAGCACCGTACTACTCTACCAGGCGCTGCTGGTAAGCAAATGTCTGTGCCCCTGAACTGACTGATGCTGCAGCTGAGAAGCGTATTTTGATTGGCCAAAATAGCTGCTCCCAATATGGCCAACTCCTCTTACTGCTATTGCTCCTTCCCATTCCCACATGCTTACTGCCTCTTAAAAGGTTTACCCCAAAATCATTCTTCTTGCAGATGGACTTTGTGGGCCTGCTGATTTTAATACAGCCCTGAGTGAGAAAGCTGTGTGCCTACATACTCTTGTGCTAAATTGTGCTAATCTAGACCTAATATGATTGCTTCCCAATTTTGCCCTTATAAATTGTCCTAGCCCATATCTATTTTCTATGCCCTGTTCTTCCTTCATATCAGTCCAGATTAGCTGCCATCTGGCCCTGCCCCTACTTTCCTTCTATCTCCAAAAATTAGAATAGCTTTGTCTGAAGTACAGCTGCATGTCTGCAGTATCCCAGACACAGTGCAACAAAAATACCACAAAAGTTACCAAAAAAAAAAAAGCCACAAAATTTCTGCGTGTACCCTCTCTCAAATTGCTTACTGTCACCAAGACCTAAAGAAGGCAGGTAGCGTTGTAGCAGTGTGTTGCCATACCCCCTGCACGTTAATGGTTCAAAAGGCATGCCATGATGATAAAGGAATGCTCAGAAGTGTGGTCCAAAATGTTGAAAATCCCTCTGAATTTACAAAAGCAATTTCCGTTCAGTTGTATTCACATACCAGGTGTTCAGAAACAGCTAAAATGAGGAAAACTTTGAACTTAGGTTTTAACTTCTTTTGTTTATTCTTGAATTCACAAATGAAAAGTGTTGCTCATATTTTCATTGTCACATTTTAAAAAAATCCACATATATCAATGAGCGTAATCCATTCATTGATTTATGGACAAAAATTTCTCCAGGGTGGGTCCTAAATCCACACCAAGGCCATGTACTTTTATTTGCATCTAGGTGTCCTGAGTCAGTTATGAAAGATGTGTAAAGTCACACATAGCCAGACAATTTCATATTACTTAATAGAGGGTCTAATTGTTTATCCACTATCTTCACAGAATAACATACCCTCATTTGAGATGGTATGATAAGAATAACGGGGGCCTAGCACTAAAAGCCTTGCTTTTGGTCAAACTACTCAACAGAAGACAGCTGAACAAAAAGTTAATCTTAGGGGGGAAAATGTAGGGGTGCCTTTCCAGTGCCGAGAAGAATAAGGGGAGTTAAATTAGCTCCTTGGCTCTCATTTTTGATAGATGGAAGCATGTAACAGAACAACCAATAATAATTACCAAGAAATGTTAGCTGAATAGAGTTTCATAATGATTGCTTCTATAGTCCTCTTTTAATTACATTTATTGCCTGAATGCTGTTAGATTGGGACAGTCTTTAGGTTAATGAAAAACTGCACCCTCTCATTTCTGGACTAGATAGATTTTGAAGAGCTTCTTAAAGTAGTCCAGCTGCAATGAACATATGCCTTGTCCACCCTCCCCCCATATTTGCCAATGTAGCCAGAGCACAGGTAGCCAGGCTGTGGCAGGGAGGTGTGTGTGATGGGGGGGAGTACAGGGCTCTAGCCAGTGAAACTTTGTGGGTTTTGGGGGAGAAGAGATCATAAGGAACAGCCCACCATTACCTCTGAAGAATACAAAAAACATCTTATCACAACTATCAGTGTCATTGCAAATAGGGCAGGCACAGCCAGTAAACAGAAATCTTGGAAATCACATATACAGATGTATATGTTCCTACAACCAATATGTCTGCTGATATAGAAGACAGCCATGTGTATGCTATGAGTTAATGGACACAGACTGCCTGTGGACTAGACTATCTCATACAGACTTGGATTCCTGGAATAGATAGCTGAGTTTCTCAGACTAAACTGAGGGTGAATTAATATATATGAAGAGCTCAGATACAAAAGTATTGGGGCCACATAAATACCTAGACAGATAAAGAAAAGATGTAGATAAGGGCATCTTGCATCATATAATTCCATATTTTTAATGTATTTTGCTATTTCACTTGGTTTAATAAAATGGATGCCAATTAAGAGAAAAAGTAAAACTACATTTTTCATATAAGAACAAAGATCAAGAACAAAATCTTAGATTTGTAATATTCTTACCTCTTGCAACTTTCAAAACTCTGGAAACCAGATTAAATTGGTAATCCTCTAAACTAAGAATCTAATCAAATTCACGATTTCTGTTTTAGCATAGAATTATTCCACAGAAACATTAATTTAACAACACATCAGAGGTATTGTCCTTTCAAATATATACAGTGAGATGGCAACATTGTTGGATTAATTTAATAAGCATAGGTATATTATCTGAACAGGAGCAAAGCTCCGTAGGCCCTATGGTATACAGAAAGTATACCTGAAAGTGGGTATAAAACTAGATATATTTTTAGTGAAAACAATAAAAAATGAATAATGTGGGTAGTATTGCATATCATAGATTACATATGTATTTGCCATCAATCATAATTAGAATCTCAGAATCTCCAAAGCAAGATGACTGAATTACAAAAAAAGTTGTGACACAACAAGAATGGGCAGTAAACTACTGTGCAATATCTTCAAAATCAATTAGGACTAACCATTCTTTTTTAAATGAAAAGGATAGTTTCTAATATATTTAATATACCACAGCAGTCTGCAACAATGAATAGGGATGTTGAACCCATCATTCAGAATACAAGCTAATTTCTCCCATTGTAACCAAAAGAGGCAGGCCTTCAGCACTAGCATTCTTTTCTCCAGGCTAGGACCTCATAGTAAATTCAAACTCCAGCAGCTTTACAATTAGTTTATGATTGGTCTAATTCAACATGGTGTTACTGGTTATGTAGTGAAGAGAAGATTGTGATTCTGAATGCTGAGTGCAATGGTTCCTTCATTCAAATACAGAGGGAAGGCGAAGTGGCTAAAGAAACTATATTGGAAAGATATGAATCAATGGAAAGATGACAGGCAGAGCTACCCCTGAATGTGCGTAAAGGGGATTTGAATTGATACAGCACAAAGATTCAGCATTCACCCAATTAAGGCCCTTCAGTGCCTAAGCACCAGATTATCAATGCCAGGGATTGGCAGGAGGAATATCCAGTGAAAATGGTTGTAATTGGTAGACAGTATCCTACACAGTAATCCTAGGATAGGAGCAGATCCAGCAGGTAATGCTAAAAGAGACCATTTCCAGAGAGGTATTCAAATCTCTGCAGATGAATATGGGACATGTATCAGTTAGCCAATGCATCGCACAAACATGATCTGTAATAATATATAGTGACCAGGTCAGGCCAGATGGCTACAAGAGAGTGGTCGAAGGTAAATATATTAGCTCCAGGTTAAGCAGGTCCCTTTTCCCTGGGTAAGATAACAGGGTCTATTCCAGAACACTCAGGAACTTTCTAGGACAAATTAAGGTAGGCAGGCTAATTAGGACACCTGTAGTCAATTGGGAAGTTACTAGAATTAATTAAGGCTAATCAGGACACCTGATATAAAAAGGCTCTCACTCCAGTTAGGGAGGTGTACGTAAGGAGCTGGGAGTGAGAGGACATGCTGCTGGAGGACTGACGAGTACAAGCATTAACAGGCATCAGGAGGAAGGTCCTGTGGTGAGGACAAAGAAGGTGCTGGGAGGAAGCCCTGGGGAAGTAGCCCAGGGAATTGTAGCTGTCGTGTAGCTGTTCCAGAAGGCACTCTAGAGAGCTGCAGTCCACAGGGCCCTGGGCTGGAACCCAGCATAGAGGGCGGGCTCGGGTTCCCCCCAAAACCTCCCAACTCCTGATCCAACACAGGAAGATCTCTGAGGCTAGCAAAATCCGTCAATAAGCGCAGGACCCACCAAGGTAGAGGAGGAACTTTATCACTGTATATATAACTAATAGATATATAAACTTTTGAAAGAATGATCAAGGAACAAGCTTTGATCTTCCAATCAAAGAATATTATTTTTCACTATGCCATTCATATACTGCGTTTTCTCAATAGTGGAGCCATGACGTTGAGCACACATTGGCAGCCACAGAACCCAAATGCCAATCGGACACTTTTGCTCCACACCATTATTAATAGCTAGTTATTTTGGCAGCTGTGCACAGACTAAAGGTCATTTAAATGCCTTACGTTTGATCCATAAGTGTGAGGGGTATAATTTCCTGCTTGAGAAAATCATGTATTTTCTGGGAATATGGTAATTTTTGTCTTAATGAATCAGTAGTATATCAGACATTCACATAGCCACATAGAACATTTTCAAGTTAAGTAACAACATGCATTTACATTTCTCAAAATTAGAATAATGGGTTTGATTTAGAATCAAACTCTACAGGCCAGATTCAGTACAAAAACTAACCATGGTTGCCAAATGTCACCTCCCACTCTGCTTAATATCCTGGACCCTAATGCTTTAGACCAAGGCTTGATCCACACTGGGGTGAGGAGGAATCGATATAAGTTATGCAACTTCAGCCATGTGAAAATGTAGCTGAAGTAGACATACTTAGATCTACTTACCACAGTGTCCCCCAAGGCCCTTAAATCACCAGCTGCAGAGGCGGCTGGGAACCCTGGGGCTCAGGGGTGAATTAAAGGGCCCGGGGCTTCAGCCGCTGTGGAGCTCCAAGCCTTTTAAATCCCCACCCGAGAATGGCTGCCGGCGCTCCAGCGGGGATTTAAAGGGCCATGGGCTCCCTGCATTGGCCGGAGCACGGGGCCCTTTAAATCGCCACCCAGGCCTGGCTGACAGAGCTTCAGCAGCGCTTTAAAGAGTCCAGGTCTCTCCAGAGTGGCTGGAGCCCTGGGCCCTTTAAATCACCACTGCGGAAGCTGGTCCAGTCCAGCACAATGTACTGGCTGTTGCCGGTACACCATACCGGACCATACTGGCTTACTTTCACCTCTGACTCTGGGGAGCATACATAAACTACTGGGGAGGACTGAGAGATCAGAACACTGGTTTCAGGGCCTAGGGCTTTTAACTGTGGAGTCCCATATCCTAAGGAAGGGGTCAGATAGGAGGTCTGTACTCAGGAGTGTGCCTTAGAGGCCCAGAGTTAGAAACAATGATTGGATGCTGCCCAGACATATAATAACCAGTGCCAGTATAATCATAATTTTCAAACCATGGTTGAACATCTCTCTTCTCACAGTCTGGATTAAGTAAACCTATCTATTCTTATTGTAGTGACCACTCTCTGGGTTAAACTCTTTCTTCATTTGCACCCCAGAAGGCCCCTTGACACTGCTTGGTAATTGGTTATAGAATCTTCCCTCTGTTCCTAACTATGTTTTCGCTGGACATTGATTAAAAATTTATAACATTCACTTAAGAAAACTTTCAATTCAGTTGTACTAAAATAATCACAATAATGGTTTTGTTTGTATTGTTCTTGCATGTATTCTGAAATCCCTAAATATGGGGAAGGGGAATAAAAAAAGACAACTCTCATTTGTTCATTGAAAATGAATGAGCAACATATTAAAATAATTGGAAAGAACTCCATAAGGTTCACATATGGATATTTACATCAAAAGACATAATATGGTATTTATAACAGCATATAAAGAATACATATATTAGATCAAATGGATTCCTTTTCTATGAAGTTCTTACACTGCCACCTACAATGAATAGATAATATTGAAATGCTCATTATTTTATCCTTAAGCATTAGAAAAAAGATTCCCATTAATAAATCAAAGGTTTACACATTCCCACAACACAGGACCAAGAACTTTAAAAGCTTAATGGTAACCCAAGGTTGGAATATAGTATAATGGGTTTCTATTATTTTATTTATGTTGTATAATCATTTTTATTTATAATGACTTCTGTGTGAATTTTAATTGAATACAGACATTCTTCCTGATTGTCTGTTCTTTGCACTGTGATGTTATCTTGTTGCGTCCGTTTCAATAGTTGGTGAAGTACAAGGACCTGATTCTTCTCTCACTGCCATTGGTCTTAAACCAGTGAAAATCTGTTGGTTTCTGTGGTTACACTTGATTTGCACCAGTATACATGAAAGGGATGCGTATATGTATAGTTCAAAGAGTGTGGAGAGGGGGTTGTATCCTTTTGGATTAAAGTTGTTTTATGAATGTGAAATGTTATAAGTATTTCTTTAATTCCCACCAGCCTCCCAGTAATATGCTGGTGGGGACTGGTGATATCTCTTGGGGTCTCATGTTGAAATATTTTGACCAGTCTGATAGGAAAGTGGATCACAAATGTGGATCTGAGAAGTGAATTATAGTGCACTTGAAATGAACTGGCTTGCACCAAATGACACATCTTTTCAAAAAATTCCCTCAGGGCAGATAGATACTCCTTAGGTTGCCCTACAAGAACCTCACTTCCACTCTTAATTACACAAAATGAACACAGTGATATATAGTCAATATAATCAGGCTAGTTTCCAGGAGCAAACATATCCAGCATCTCATCCTAAAATCACAGACATGATAGACACTTTATAAATACTTAAGGTAAGGAAGGTTGGTTCAGTGCTTAGAATGCTAGCCTGGGAATTGAGAGACCTGAGTTCAATTTCTTGTTGTGCCACAGGCTTCATGTGTGACGTTGGTCAATTCACTTAGTCTTGCTATGTCTTAGAGGTTGTGAAGATAAATCCATTAAAGTCTGTGAAGTGCTCTGATACCACAGTGTTGAAAGCCATATAGGTACCTAAAATAGTTTAACATGTTTGCCAAGCTGTGTTGTCTCCCTGAGTGGAGGTGCCCACAAGGGGCCCAGGAAAGCGTCACAGGTTCAGTTACCTTGGAACTGTGATAGGATAGAGTGGAGGGGAGCGGAGGAGAGGGGAGAGGAGGGGAGACAGATCTGACAGGGAGCTGGGATGCAGGGGAGACCTGGGACTGGCTGTGCAAAAAGACTAAAACAGGAAGTCAGGGATGGGATGGAGGAAAGAGGTAGAGGTTGAATGAGGAACCCAGGGAGGGAGACAAGGAGAGGAGAAACAGGACGATGAGCCAGAAGTGGGAACATGGGTAAGGAGACGAAGTTGGGATGGGAAGAGGGGAAATGGTACTGGGATTGGGTGTGAAGGTGGGACGAGACTGGGAACTGGAGGGAAATTGGGAGTCAGACAGTGAGCCCACAAGGGATGATTAGGACCAGAACTGGATGAGGGGTGTTATGAAGATAAATGTACTTTGTGAAGCACTCAGATACTATAGCAATGAGTGCTATAGAAAGGCTCATATGGTAATTAATAATTCTGTCTTCAGCAAAGAGTTTGAATAGTGTGTAGTGAATAAGTCCTGGGGCAACACACTGAAGAATCGGGAAAATGCAAAAGATTGAATTGATTTGGTGAGTGCCATCCATCCTGTGCACTGAATGAGTCAGTAGTCTCATGGAAAAATAGTATGCGATTATATAAACAAAGATTGTATCCTAATACATATGCACAAGGGAGCTGAATTGAGTCTGAATAGACAACTTGAATATTGGCATTTCCTAACTTTTGAGCGCTTGACTTTGCAACCTTAATAATGTATTTTTAACATCAATTTTTCTTTATAATTATCTCTACTATGGTAGCACCTAGAGGCCTCAATCAGGGATCATAGCACCATTGTGCTCTGACTTGCACACACACTTACATAACTAAATGTCAACCACTGCCCCAAAGAGCAAGGATGGATGGAAATAGGGCACTGCCTGTGATGAGCCAGGACAATGTCCTTTATAGCAGCATTTTAAATAGATATAAAGGGAGACAAGTCTTTGTAGTTTGTTTTTCTTGTTCTCTACCCAGTGCCGCCTCTTCCATAAAAAGCAATTCTTCCAGTGCTTCCTATCCTTCCTTTCATTATCAACAGCCCTCCCTTAAAATGTTGGCCATTGTTTTGCTTAGTATGCATTTGCCTTGTCTAGTTTAGATTGTGGGCAGTAAATGTGTATTTATCTGTCAGTAAAGCACTGTGTAAACTTGCACATATTTGTGAAGCGATGACTATAGCAATTTGTTAAACATCTAACCTCATGAAAACCTTTTAATTGTGAATAACAGTAGGAGAGAAAAGGGTTTCCATCCTGGTTAACCAGTCACTTTTGCCTTCATTATTATGCAACCATTTCAGTTAGGTATGCTAATAGAAATGTTAACTTGAATCATTATTTTTTTTGTGGTTGCTGTTTTAGGGGTATCTATGGTTCACTCCACTTGACAAATATCAAGTGACTTTTTATAGCATTCATCAGTTCCAGTCTGAAAACACATTATCTCAGATTATGAAAGCCAGAAACATTATTACAGAGAAGCAGAGATTGTTCTCCTGATTGTAAGTATTTATGAAGTTATTTTAAATATTGTAAAGCATTTACCAGCATTATATTACTATGCTATCTTGTTACATGTAGGATACTATTTGGGAATCGGACTTTGACATAATGCCACATGTTACTGAATTCATTATTATATTAAGTTCATTATTCTATTAAGAATAAGGAACCAGTAGCACTGTTCTACATAAGAATGGCTCTCTCAGCTTTTTAAAATTCCTCGTTTCTACAAGTAGCACAGAGACACGTTGGCAAAGGGTCTCCTGTTCTTTATAAAAAACTTTTACCTCAGACCTGACAAACTCATTACACAAGATTCATGTCTTGCAGGATATTTAGCCATAAAGAGTAACATGTAAGGTATCTACAGAAAGCTTGTAACTTGTCACGATTCATAATCATTGTGAGCTGTATGTATGGATAATATTTAAGGAATAATATATTTATATTGAAAGTATGCTTTATGGACTTGGAGTAAAAAGTCAAGATTAGTCACCAGGATGTCTCAGTAAAGGCTCTTTTGGGCAAGAGGGAGTTGTCGCCCCACCCTGTCTGCCCCATGATGCTATGAAAGGCTCAATTGTTTAGCCTTGAGCAATATTAAAACTTTGAATGGGAAACCATCAGAGACAACAACAAATAGTCTAAACCACTTAAAGGTTAAAAAAAAAAATTACAGCACAACAGCGGCTCCCCCTGTGAGTGGAAACAAAAGGCTGTTTTCAGCATAACAGAGTGTGGAGGAGGATGCTTTGGATCTATTCACTGAGGAAATCCCTTCAGGAGTGTGGGGAGGAGGGTATTCATTAATATTTGATTCCTGGTTTGTCTGAAACCAGACAGTTCTGCAAAAGACTGAACTTTCTGGGGAAATCTACTTCATTGTATAGGAATGGTAAATATTAATAAAGTGTAGAACCAGGTTCATGTTTTATCTTTTGATTTGTATTGTAACCACTCATTTCCATCACTCTCTAGTTAAATCTTTATTCTTTCTAAAGAAACCTACTTTTGTTTTATCCCAAGTGCTCACAAGTTCTATGTGGTTTATGGGAGCAGCGGATTAAGGTAAAACTGGTCAGTTGGGGTACACTACACCTTTGGGTACAGAGAACCTGGAAACTCTGTGAATAACCAGTGTCAGGGGTAGGATATCACAGGGGAACTATTCAAAAGGAACTCAAGGATTAAGGTGCACCTATTGTTATCTTGGAAGGTGAAGTTAGGGCTAATATAGCCCAGAGGAGAGGGCTTGACTGGCTGACAGGATGGTGGTGCATGGAAGCTGACATCCTGTTGCCACAAGTAAGATTCCCTCTTGCTAGAGACAGGGGTAAGAGGGTGTATCTCAGTCCTAGATACCCTGAGAACTGTCACATTCACTCAAAGATTAAATTTGGCATATCAGTTCTCAGTGTAGGAAAAGTTTTTTGTATAAACTTCCAATGAATTTTATTTTGATATTTTATGTTATTCAGTCTGAATTAATAAAAGTGTTCTATTTTCATAAATTTTTCATCTTACCACACAAATAATTTATCTTAAAAACAAAACAGATTCTATTACACTTACTCCTGTCAAGTAGTACTTTAGGCTGTGAATAGATCCACTGACATCAGTAGGACAAATTGTGGACTATTCAACATGGGTGAAATCCCTGTCTCCACTAAAGTCAATGGCAAAACTTCCATTGGCTCAAACCCTTATTGTTCATTTATACAGCATACGTTTGGAGCCAGATTCTAATACCTCTACTCATGGGGTAAAATCCTGGCCTCACTGAAGTCAAAGCCTATTGAAGTAATAGTGAGTCTTTCCACTGAATACGGTGGGATTTGGGGTAGGCCATAAATGCTTCAATAACTCCTTCTCAGAGACGCAGGATAGCTTAATACAGAATTCTACTGTACATGCACCATGTATGTATTGCACAGTATATTATAAATAATACAGCTATGGAATAAAGAAGGAGTCATTTACATCTATGCCTTCCCAGATCCTCTTAGTAGGAAAACCATCAGTGGTGTAACCAGCATTCTATTCCATGATTCCCTAATCTGAGTCAGGGTGACACAATGCCTAAAATATAGTATGTCTTTGAGAGACTTTAGCTTTCTGATTTATAATGCATGTTTTCAAACTGCTTTAAAAAGGTACATTTACATCATAGATAGGGCCCTACCAAATTAACAGCCATTAGAAAGACGTCACGGACTGTGAAATCCGAGCGCCCCAGTGAAATCTAGCTATTGGAGGGAAGGGGAGGGAGCATTGGGAGCTCCCCAGCCAGGGGCTCCTACCATTCACTGGTCTCCAGCTGCTAGTACGTTGGACTGGGGAGGGACTGGAGTTCCTCTTGCCCTGCACAGCTGCTCTCGGGAGGGTGGAGGGAGGCAAATAGACCAGACCCACCTCCAAGTACCTCCTTTGGCTGCAGGAAGCTCCATGGCTGCAGTGCCTTCAGAGGGCTCTGAAGGCAGCACAGAGGTGAGGGTGGCAATCCTGCAACTCCCTGCCCCCCTACCCCAGCAGTTTTGCAAACCCCGCCCCAAAAAGAGGGAGAATGCAAAGCTCCACAATGTCCTGCAGTTTCCCAGGAGTTCACGTTCTTTCATTAGCAGATGCGGCATTAATGGCCCTGCAAACTTGCAATAACCGATTCCAACAGTCACTTTCCCATCAACTGGTTCCGACCGATCAGTAGCTGTCTGGAGTTTGCCAGCTTCCAGATTACATAGCCCCACTCTCACTGCAGGGCAGCTCTCAAATCTCATGTCCTTGAGTCGCAGGGGCGAGCTCGCCACAGCAGTCCCATGAATGGCTTTTCTCTCCGAAAGTTCTGCAGCCACTGCTTGTCCATTCGAGACTTCCATGAGATGTCGATCTCACCACTCAGTGCTTGTTCCCGATGCCCAAAACAGCGTTGCCACGTGCTGGGATTTTCCGTGAATCCACAGCAATTTTGTGTCATACGCATTCAGGCGACTGATATCCTCGTCGCTCCTCAACTGTCACTTTGGGAGCTGAGGATAGTTCAACTGCCAAATGTGATGTGGCTGCGAACATCAGGATAACTCCTCAGCAGCTCGGGCTCCATTTCCCACAGAAATCGCTGCACGAACGTGGGAGGTCACATGGTGCCAAACGTGGACGGAAACACAGTGACTCTGGATGTGAAGCGAGCATCCGGGCGTTTGGACAGAACGGAATGACCCACTTCTTCCATTCCTTCTCACAACCAAGCGCGCAAATGGGACGAGGTGTTCGTGATAGTCCCATAATGCAGCACTCCCA
>NC_133770.1:240980500-241099196 GCF_003597395.2 Chelonoidis abingdonii
CCCCCAAAAAAAACTTGATTACAACACCACTGAAATTCAGAATGTAAAACATCTGGAAATGTGAAATGGACGCAATGTTAAAAACCCTCTGGCCATAAATTCTCTAAATGGACAATGAATTTGGTAGGTCTCTAAATAGAGAGTATAAAAAAAGCTACCACAGGATAAAGGAGATCAGTCCCTCAAGTTGCAAAAAAAGCTAACTTCAATCTGGAGATGTACTAAGGTGTTATAAAATGACATGAGAAAGTAATTCTTAGCATCTACTCAGCCACTGATTAAGGCCTTAACTGGAGTACTGTGTCCAGTTCGGGCGTCACACTTGAGGGGAACAGGACTAATTGGGAGAAAGTCTACGAGGACACAAAACAAAAAGCACAATGAATGAAAGGTCTAGCAAACATGACCTACTGGGAAAGATTTAAAAAATGGGTTTGTTTATCTGGAGAAGAGAACTGAGGGGGGACAAACACAGTCTTCAAAGTAACACACAAATGTTGTTATACAAGGGAAGGGTACATGAATGTTCTCCTTAACCACAGCGAACAGGACCAAGAGTAGTTGCTTACATGGTACGCAAGGGAGATTTAGGTGATGACTTTCTCCCAACAGCACTGCAAATGCTGCAAATGTGGCCACACTGCAGCGCTGGTAGCTGTCAGTGTGGCCACACTGCAGCGCTTTCCCTACACAGCTGTACAAAGACAGCTGTAACTCCCAGCGCTGGACAGCTGCAAGTGTAGCCATACCCTCAGTCCTGCCTCAGTTCAGGGACTGGACTAGATGACCTACTGAGGCCCCTTCCAGTAGAGCCGGGGCTAGACCATTGGGGGCCCTAAACAGGCATATTCCCCTCCCCCACTAATACTAAAACTGGGAAGTTCTTATCATAAAAAGCAAATAGTGGGACCCGTTGGGCTGCTTGAGGACCTAAGCAATTGTATAGTCTGCTTATGTCTAGTGCCTGCTCTGCCTCTCAGTTCTACATTTTTATGGTTCTGTGATTACTTTTTGAAGTGTAAGGGTATGTCTTCACTATGAAATTTAAGTCGAATTTATAGAAGTCCATTTTTTAGGAAGCAATTTTATACAGTCAATTGTGTGTGTGTTCCCACTAAGCGCATTAAGTTGGCCGAGTGCGTCCACTGTACTGAGGCTAGCATCAACTTTCGGAGCATTGCACTGTGGGTAGCTATCCCACAGTTCCTGCAGTCTCTGCCACCCATTGAAATTGTGGGTTAAGCTCCCAATGCCTGATGGGGCAAAATCATTCTTGTGAGTGGTTTTGGATACATGTCGTCAGTAGCCCCTCCCTCCATGAAAGCAATGGCAGACAATCATTTCGCGCCTTTTTTCCATGTGGGCGCCATACTGCTTTCAGTGCAGTAGGACTGCTAACTGTCATCATCGAACAACCACTTCCGCTGCCATTCTGCTCTACTGCTCTGGCCACAGATGGTGCAATAGGCTGGAAAAACTGATCTTCCATCCACCGCTTCCACTGCCACTCTGCTCTCCGGGTGGTCTCGCAGGTCCTCTATATGACCGTGGTCATCCACTGCTTCCGCTGCAACTCTGCTCTACTACTCTTGCCTTGCCATACCACGGCAAGGGTGCAACCCACTCAGCTCAGCTAATGGACACCACCACTGTTGTGTCCTGGCAGCAGACTGTGCAGTAGGTCTGCAAAACTGGTCTTCCAATCACCGTTTCCGCTGCCACTCTGCTCTCCTGCAGAGACCATACCACAGCAAGCATGGAGCCCACTCAGATCACTGTGGCAGTTATGAGCATTGTAAACACTTCGTGCATTATCCTGCAGTATGTGCAGAACCAGAACCTGCAAAAGCAGGTGAGAAGGTGACGGCAGCATGGTGACAAGAGTGATGAGGACATGGACACAGATTTATGTCAAAGTGTGGGCCCTGGCAATTTGGACATCCTGGTGGCAATAGGGAAGGCTCATGCCGTGGAACGCTGATTCCCCACAAACTGGTGGGACCACATAGTGTTGCAGGTCTGGGATGATTCCCAGCAGCTGTGAAACTTTCTCATGCATAAGGGCACTTTCATGGAACTTTGTGCCTTGCTTTCCCCTGCCCTGAAGTGCAAGAATACTAAGATGAGAGCAGTCCTCACAATTCACAAGTGAGTGCCAGTAGCCCTCTGGAAGCTTGCAATGCCAGACAACTACCAGTCAATCAGGAATCAATTTGTAGTGGGCAAATCTATGGTGGGAGCTGCTGTGATCCACGTAGACAATGCAATCACTGAGTTGCTGCTGTCAAGAGTAGTGACTCTGGGAAATGTACAGGTCATAGTGGATGGCTTTGCTGCAATGGGATTTCCTAATTGTGGTGGGATGATAGATGGAATGCATATCCCTATCTTGGGACTGGACCACCTTGGCAGCCAGTACATAAACCAAAAGGGGTACTTTTCAATGGTGCTGCAAGCACTGGTGAATCACAAGGGACTTTTCACCAACATCAACATGGGATGGCCAGGAAAGGTACATGATGCTTACATCTTCAGGAACTCTGGTCTGTCTGAACAGCTGCAGCAAGGGACTTACTTTCCAGACAAGAAAATAACAGTTGAGGATGTTGAAATGCTTCTAGTTATTCTTGGGGACCCAGCCTACCCCTTAATGCCATGGCTCATGAAGCCATACACTGGCAGCCTGGACAGTAGTCAAGAGCTATTCCACGATAGGCTGAGCAAGTGCAGAATGGTGGTAGAATGTGCATTTGGATGTTTAAAAGCACGCTGGTGCAGTTCACTAACTCACTTAGACCTCAGTGAAACCAATATTCCTATTTCTATTACTGCTTGCTATGTGCTCCACAATATCTGTGAGAGTAAGGGGGAGATGTTTATGGCGGGGTGGGAGGTTGAGGCAAATCTCCTGGCTGCTGATTACGTGCAGCCAGACACCAGAGCAGTTAGAAGAGCACAGCAGGGCACGCTGCACATCAGAGAAGCTTTGAAAGCCACTTTCATGACTGGCCAGGCTATGGTGTGAAAGTTCTGTTTGTTTCTCCTTGATGAAAATCCACCCGCTTGGTTCACTCTACTTCCCTGTAAGCCAACTGAGACCTCCCCGCTTCAATCACCACTTACAGAAGCAATAAAGTTGTTGTTTCAAATTCATGCATTTTTTATTCATTCATCACACAAATAGGGGAATGACTGCCAAGGTAGCCCTGGAGGGCTGGGGAAAGAGGGAAGTACCGGGTGGGGTGGGGAGGGGAAGGAGGGGAGGAGGGAAGGACAAGGCCACACTGCACTTCAAAAGTTATTGAATGCCAGCCTTCTGTTGCTTGCGTAGTCCTCTAGGGTGGAGTGGTTGGGTACCCGGAGGGTGCCCCCCACCATGTTCTTGGGCGTCTGGTTGAGGAGGCTATGGAACTTGGGGAGGAGGGCAGTTGGTTACACAGGGGCTGCAGCAGCAGTCTGTGCTCCTGCTGCCTTTCCTGCAGTGCCACCAGATGCCAGAGCATATCAGTTTTATCCTCCAGTAGCCTCAGCATTGCATCCTGCCTCCTCTCATCACGCTGCCGCCACCTATCATCTTGCTTCTGCCACCTCTCCTCTTGCTCCCGTCACCTGTCCTCTCGTGCATGTTTCCTGTCCTTGCGTTCATTTTGCGCTTTCCTGGACTCTGACATTGTCTGCCTCCACGCATTTTGCTGAGCTCTTTCAGTGCTGGAGGACTGCATGAGCTCAGAGGACATTTCATTGCAAGTGCATTTTTTTCACCTTCTTATCTGTGCCAGCCTCTGGGACGGAGATGATAGGTGGAGCGTTGAAACATTTGCAGCTGCAGGAGGTAAAAAAAAGGGAGAGTAGTATTTAAAAAGAACATTTTAGAGAATAATGGGTAGACTCTTTCACAGTGAACCAAGCTGTTAACATTACATAGCACATGTGCTTTCATTACTAGGTCGCATTTTGCCTCTAATTTTGAGGACCTGCCAGTTTGGTGTGAGAGATCACACATGCAGGACTGGGCAACAGGATTCGGTTTGCAAGCAGTCATGGTAAGCCACAATCTTTTGGCTTCTTTAACTTTCATAACATGTGAGAATGTTTTCAAATAGCAGCGCCCTCATTTCCCATACCAAGCACCGGTTAGGTTGGCCGTTTAAAAAGGGTTGGCCATTTAAAAGGAGAGGCTGCGGTTTTCGGGTTAATGTGCAGCACTAACCCCCCACTCCCCACTTCTCTGGGATGATCGCTTCACCCCTCCCACCACCATGTGGCTAACAGCGGGGATGATTTCTTTTCAGCCACAGACACACAGCCTAGCAGGAATGGCCACCTCTGAATGTCCCCTTAATAAAATTCTCCTATTTCAACCAGGTGACAATGAATGATATCACTCTTTTGAGGATAACCCAGAGAGATAAAAAACGGATGTTGCTTGACTGCATTCCAGTAGCTGTACTGGCTTCGAATGCATCCCAAGTCTTCAGGGCAAATTAATCATTAAACACTCTTGCTTTTAAACCATGTATTATATTTACAAAGGTACTCTCACCAGAGATGCCTTCTCTGCCTTCAAGGTCCAGGATCCTGCCTTGCAAGGGTTGTCTCCAGGGTGATAAACAGTTCCTGGCTATCGGGGAGAACGGTTTCTCCACTTGCCTGCTGTGTGCTACCCTCTTCCTCCTCCTCATCATCATCTTCCTCATCCCCAAAATCCTCATCCCTGTTGCATGAGACTCCCTCCTTGCAGGAGTCCATGAACAGGGGTGGGGTAGGGGTAGGGACACCCCCTAGAATTGCATGCAGCTCATCATAGAAGTAGCATGTCTGGGGGTCTGACCTGAAGCAGCTGTTTGCCTTTTTGGTCTTTTGGTAGACTTGCCTGAGCTCCGTAAGTTTCACGTGGCAGTGCTGCGGGTCGCTGTTATAGCCCCTGTCCTTCATGCCTGTAATGGTGCGGGACTCATCCCTGCAGCACCTCCTGCTGGTCTTTCAGGGAATTAGCTTCCAGCCTCTGGAGTGCCCTCCATCTGTCAGTGTCTCACTTCCGCTGGGTCCCCGTGTCCCTCCTGGACTGTGGTGCCCCTTTCCCCTGGGGTGCTGCACCCTGGCAGTAACCCCACTGTCTCTGGGTCTCCCCCTTCCAGGGGAACCTCCACCCCCTATCCCCACCTCACCTCAGTATATGGCACTGCCCAGTCCCCATCTAGCCCCAGTTCACTGAGGCAAACTGCAGTGTATAAGCCACTCATCACAGGCAAGGGGGGTTGAGACCTGCTGCCTCTGCCTACCCTTGGGCTGTCCCCTGGAACATAAGTACCTATTCAGTCTTATCCTAGGTCTGCAGCCTGGGGGGTTTCCAGGCTGGAGCTCCCCAGCTCCTATGGCCTTCCCCAGCCCTGCTCCACCTCAGGTACTCAGGCACGCTCCCCAGCAGCCAGGCCTCTCCCTCTCCAAGGCTACAGAGAGAGTGTCTGTCTGCTTCTAGCCCACTTCCCTCTGATAAGGGCCAGCTGGGCCCTGACTGGGGCATGGCCCCAGCTGAGGCTGCTTCCCTTAAGCAGCCTGGGCTGCTTGCCTCCAGCCACAGCCCTCTCCTGGGCTGTTTTAAGCCCCTTAAGGCCAGAGTGGGTGACCACCCTGCTACAATGCCCTTGGAGATTTTTTCAAATATTTTGGCATTTCATCTTTTGGAAAGAAGTTCTGATAGCACGGATTTGTCTCCCCATACAGCGATCAGAGCCACTACCTCCCATTCGGTCCATGCTGGAGCTCTTTTGCGATTCTGGGACTCCGTGGTCACCTCTGCTGATGAGCTCTGCACGGTCACCTGTGCTGATCAGCTTGCCATGCTGGCCAAAAAGGAAATGACATTCAAACGTTCACGGGGCTTTTCCTGTCTACCTGGCCAGTGCATCTGAGCTGAGAGTGCTGTCCAGGGTGGTCACAATGAAGCACTCTGGGATAGCTTCCGGAGACCAATACCATCAAATTGCATCCACACTACCCCAAATTCAACCCGGCGATGTCGATTTCAGTGCTAATCCCCTTATCGGGGAGAAGTACAGAAATAAATTTTAAGAGCCCTTTAAGCCGACAAAAATGGCTTTGTTGTGTGGATGGGTGCAGGGTTAAATCGATCTAACGCTGCTAAATTCAACCTAAACTCATAGTGTAGACCAGGGCTAATAATCTTTTCCCCCCAGCTATGCCCACACTGCAGCAGCGTGGCGAGGTCCATCATCCACCTCCCCAAGAGGCAGTAGCTATGTTTACAGAATTCTTCCATCGACCTAGCAATATCTACAGCTGAGGGCTGGAGCGGCTTAACTATGTCTCTCAGCTGTGGATTTTTCACATCCCTGAGAAATGTAACTATGCCAACGTTAACTTCTCAGTGTAAACCAGCCCTTTTTGTAACTCCACTGTGTAAAAAATGAAGTTAACAGTAAGGCTTAAATGGACAAAGTCCAGGAAGTTTAAAATTAATAAGACTGAAATTCCTTAACCAGTTTTGTAGTTCCAAGGTTTTGTAACATATGTAGTTGATAAATCTCTCCAGTTTGGGACCCTTGCAATACCTAG
The DNA here is from genome assembly GCF_003597395.2 of Chelonoidis abingdonii. Taxonomy (NCBI): domain Eukaryota; kingdom Metazoa; phylum Chordata; order Testudines; family Testudinidae; genus Chelonoidis; species Chelonoidis abingdonii. The sequence goes on from NC_133770.1 coordinate 240,987,077, forward strand.
AACAAGAGTGTAGATTAAGGACAGAGTTTCCAGCTTAAATCTGCATTTTCTGACTTTTGTCTGTTGAAGCTGAAGCAATGCGTATTCATATATAAAATGTAATTATGTGATTTTTTTTTTTTGCTAGTTACTAAAAGAAAAGAAAATCTACAAGATAGTATCACTATATAGCAGTAGTCTCTGGGAAAAATTCTAGTGCATTTCTGGTTTCTGTCCTTTTCTCTCCTGGATAAGTACAGGATAAGGAGAATAAAAATAAAATAGAATGCACCTTTCTTTCGGGAGGAAAAGCTACTGTACATATAAGGAAATTAATTTGTCTGTAGCAAGACCTGGCTAAATAAAGTTAGTGTGTGGGCAACCATTCTTTTAAAAGAATGGATTTGCCCTCTCCCTGGTAGCAAATTTTTGTTACATACTAATACTTGCTCTTTCTCTTGCACTTTATATCTTGCAAAGCTCTTTACAGAAATTAACTATGAATTCACAAAACACTCCTCTGCAGTAAGTGGGCTGTAAAACATCTGTAAAACCTGGCTGGTAGGTGTGATGTCTTTGTAACTTTCTGCTAGTATTTGCATTGTAATTTTGGTTGCCAGGTAATGTCTTTGTTTGTATACTCTTTTGCAGCAGACAAAATATGTAGGCTAAGGGAGAGTGCTAACCTTTCATGAGGGTGGGACTGTGAGAATGAGCTTTTATTGCTGTTATCCTTTCCTTGTTGTCTTACAGACTGGTCTCAAATATTACTTCCGTCTTCAATTCCTTATCTGTGTGCAAGATAAGCCTCTAGAAAAATGAAGGATTGCTTGACCCCTCATTTGTCTGTATTCACAGCCCACTGTCACCGGACTGTTGAAAAGCCCCAAAAGGAATCAGTCAGCAGGGTCTGTTAATTTTAAGCTAGCTGTCTGACTAGTTTTGTTTTGGGAATATAGACTTTCTTTCTGTTAAGTGAACAAATTATTTTCTTTTTGTCCAGTCTCTGCTCTGGAATGATGGGGGGCCCCAGAAGGGTAAATTAGATTTTGAAAGCTGTGGTAACAGAGAAGTTGAAAAGTCAATGGGTTTGTTTGAAATAAGACTTTCCTCCCAAACATTGCAACACATGCCAGCACCAAGTGTTCCTGACAGGAGTGAGAAAATAAATGAGGTCAAAATAAGATTCCAATTAGGCCAACTCAAGGATGAAGCTGCTGCTGTAGACACCTAGAAAACAGGGTGAACATGTGCACCGAAACTGCTGCGAAGTGAATGTGTAAGTGCAGTGGGTTGATGATGGGATAAAACAGGTTCCACTTCTATCTTTTTTCTCCATGTACACAGCTGTCATATTGTGCACAATGTTCCTTCTTTTCCCATCCTTTAGACCTTAAACATATATACAGTTGCATACCAAGGGGAAAGGGATGGTGGGCAGGGGAGTGTAAATTACAGGAATTTCAGTTGTGTCTGTAGGGATTCCCAGTCTAAACCATATACACTGATTCAGGTTTACACCCCATTCTCAACCTACTGATTTTTAAGCGAGGACAGAATTTGTCATTCTGTCAAAATGTGTTCTGCCATATACAATCAAACATTACCAAGGCACCAGTGAAATGCTGTCAAGATATATAGAGAGGAAGGTAAAAATATATAGTAACACAACAAAAAAAGGAGCACCTTGAAAAATGTGGCATCTAATCCAAGCATTTCAAATGCTAGTATGCAAACTCTATTGCACTTTTAAATTAAAATTGGCTTAAGTTATCCAACACTTTGAGTGGCATTTAAACATAAACAATAAAAGGTTAAAGAAACTCTTACCAGTGTGTTGGTCCATACTGGGCTTTCCTGAGCATTAGTGGACTAAATTGATTCTCTTTTAATTACATCTAAATGTCAGATGCATTCCCCAGCTCCATCCCCTTTGTACTACTCTAGCAGTGTGAAAAGGATATAGAAAGCTGCCTTAACAGGGCAACCAGGGATTTCCATGCTATAGTATGAATCCCCAGGTTACATAAAGCCTCTGCAGCCAATTCTAACACTCCCAGTTCCTCACAGATATAGGGAATGGTGCTGGATAAGAGAGGGTAGTGCCCAAATGCAGTGTTCTCAGTGAGTCACCAGCTGGTGGGTTGGTTCCTATGGGGTGTAATTTAGAACTGTCCCTTAGGCTGCTTAGAATGATGCCAGCAGTTTGCCTGATGATCAGAGGAGTGAAAGGTGACTTAAAGTCCTGTGCAGGCTGCAGGTTAATCAGGTCTAGATATCTGGACCAAGTTTTACATCGTCAGGATTTCAGTGTTTTGTCAGAAAATGTAATCTTTCACCAATGAGCAACTGCCATGAATTGTCCGGATTAATGAGGAACTGCCTTAAAACTGTCTGTGTTGATACTTCTGAAACTGACTACTCTTTGCCTGGAAAACTGCTCCTTTGACTCTCTTTTGCTGATGCTATCAGACATTGGGATTAGGCAAACCACTCAGATAAACCAGATGGGATGAGCTTTGGATCTCAACATGCTCCTATCTGGATTATCAGTTTCAATGCTTCCCTCCATCATTTAAAAACAGACCTTTTGTTGTTGGGGAGCAATAAACAATGACTACACATTTTTGACGCTGTTGTGCTGAAGTCTTGAAGTTGCCTCCAAAAGTAAATTAATGTTGGTCTCTAATCTTGCTCCCATTGAAATTAATGGCAAAATTCCCATTCACTATATAATAAGAGCAGAAGCAGGCCTTTAATTTGCAGTGACAGAAAAAGATTGCACCCTCTATGCATGATGATCCAAGTCACACCACTTCAGTAGTCTTCTGCTCTATTTACTAGCCATCATTAATCCAGCTGGTTGGGCCAGAAAACTGCCTTAAAAGAAAGACTGCTCTGAATGTTTTCTGGGAGAGGAAAGGAGAAGAAACCCATCCTGCAGGAAGGTCTACATCTGGCTCTTCAAATTTACAAGTTTAAACCCTGCAATTCCCTTTCTCCACCATTTTAGTGCTACTTATTTCTAACGCTGATTATCTGAATGGTAATAGACAGGAAGTCAGAAAGAGAGAGAGAGAGAAATCAGTGTGCAGGGGACAGGAGGGAAAAGAAAGAGGCGCTCGAAGGGATTATTCCATAAAACTGAACACCTGGGAATGAATTGCCACTGGGGGACACTGAGGAGAAAGGGAAAGGAGTAAGGCATTGGGAAAATTTGGAAGGGGGGAGATCATAAATGGGAACTAGGGTAGGAGGCTGTACTGAGAGGGAGACTTCATCTTAGTGTTTGGGAAGGAAACAGGGGTGACTGGAAGGAAGAAACCACAGTGCCGCCAACCCCAAACATTCCAAAATTATGAGATTGGCTTAAAAGCATATGATTGTATAAAATAATTATTTTTTTTATTCTTTGGGTACCTTCTGGTTTCTGAGCCCTTAGGGTACACTTGGTTTATGTTTTGAGTCTTTTCTCTCATACCCTGAAGGTTAGAAATTTCCTTTGTCTTCACGTGAAAGCTGAGGTTCTCACAGTCACAGGACTTCAGGAGCTGGGGCTTCAAGAACAACAAATATGGCAAGACTCATGATAAAATCACAAGAGTTGCCAATTCTGTCAGTAGGAGGTTCCAACATATTAGGGGCCTGAACCCCAATGCCGTTATATGTATCCAGTGTGTTTCCAGAAGCCCAAACAAACTGTTGTGTGACTATTAAAAGTGCCATGCCTCCTTTCCAATCAACCTGCCTCCTGAATGCCTAATTAAACATTGCAAACTCTGAGACAGGTGAAGATTTAGAGTTCAGTTCTACTCTGAAAAGGGACTATGTAAAAATAGCAACTTTTGTTCCACAGATCTTCTCCCATGTGTTCTCCATCAGATCTGATTCCTTCAGTGACAACAAATAATTCATGGATTTCCCCCCTTTTTTTAATCTCCTGCTATTCCCTCTGAGCCAAGGCAGAGAGGAGAGAATGAGTTGGATTCTATCCCTCCTGCATCATCACCAACAGACTTGTTCCTGCAACAGACTTGTTCCTGTTGTGTTCAGTGATCACTCTGTGCTTGAGGTGCTTGGAAGAGCTCTGATTTATTCTGGGTCTGGGTCCAACTAGCTGTGCATAACAAGAAGAGCTTCACAGAGGCTTGCCCAGGCTCTATGTCTGGGAAGCTCAGCCCTGAGAGGCACAGCCTCCAGTACTGCACCAATCAACTACTGCTGTGCAAACATGTTATTGAGAAAAAGTGGTTTTGCACAAGTGGAAAAGTAGGATAAGCCTTTCACTTGTTATTGTGCGCAGGAAAGAAAGAGTGTAGCTTGAGTCTCAGAGAACAGCCTGTATTTACATAAGAAAAAAATTCAGTTTTACTTGTAAATGGCACATATTTTGTATAGAAATCATTGAGAGACAATCAGTGTGGAACCTCATGGTGCCATTTTTACAGAGTTGCTTTTCCAGAATAGAAGCTCATTTTAATGAGATTGGGATAAGACCCATTATTTCTCTGCTTTATCTTTCCTAATGGTAACATTTTCACTGTTTTCCGCTATAACATATCCAAAATTATAAGCTGTATAATGCATTCAAAGAGATTTTTTTCACATTACTTAGCTGAGAATTGTTTTCATCTTCTGTTTCTTCTTATTCTTTTCATCTTTTCTGTGTATCAAGCCATATAAAATACTGATTTGACTGGGAAGAAGTTTCTGCATGATATAATTTCCTGGATCTCTAATAAATGTAGTGACAATTACAGTTGACATTTCTGACATTGAAAATAGCCATTATCTGCCAGAAGCATGAAGCTATGGCATTCACTTTGTAAGTACATTTTAGAAACTTCAAAGGTGGATGCAAAGTTTGCATCCTTATTTAAATGCTAACTGTAGAACCATCAAATACAGACTGAGCGCCACTTCTTTAGATACACAGAAGGCAACTTGTAAGGTAAGATTTTCCTTTTTTGGCAGATCAATTGCAATTGCCAAAATGAACATCTGTTAGTTTGGATTGATCATTAGTGTGTTACAGAGGTTGATTTCCCACACATGTTTAAATAATTAGCAGCTTCAAAACCAAAACTAATCAGGCAACTCTTTTGGTTCCTGTCCACCATACCTTCATGGCTATCTAGTCTACCACTGTCTTCAGTCGAGATATTTATCCAGCATAGTAATTGGGGGGCTGCTGTAAAACTCTTCTATCAATAGCAGTGTTTGAAATATGTGCCTTGCCCTCCTGCTGTTCAAGCATTGCAAATTGGCAAATTATATGTGACAGACTGATTATGATTTGTCCTTTTCATGACGGGAACATGTTTTTCCTCACCATGGGAAAACAGCATTTGAGTTCATCAAGAGATCATTCTAAGCCTGTTTAGCTGTTATCTTGGAAAATGTTAGTCTGTTCTAACATGTGGCTATAAATGTCTTCCATTATATTATTCTGTAATTGATATAACCATCTCCATTTATTAATACATTGTTATATAAATGTTATAAAAAGCCTGTAATTGTATATTAGGCATGACGGCTGTATTAATGACTGGTATGTCTCCTAGACTAGAGGAAAATTAAAAATATGTGGAGTTGAATTACTGCTTCCTCCCCCCACCCTCCTATCCCCGGGCTGGTGTGTTACAAAAGGGAGATGTTTCAGGGAGCAGTACCCCACCCACCAACTATGGCTTGAAGGGGAAGTGGCTAGCTTGCTGTCAGTAACTGTGATTGCAGCCCCAGTGGGAATGCTTTGGATGCTAGGATGTCAGTGCTGAGGGAATGCTGGCTACACTTGTTCAACATTTGCAGCAAAGAGCACCCCTTCCCAGGCACTCCCCAGGCCTGTTTCTGTACTATGTCCCTTGGAAAGCACACTGGCTCTTCCCCCTCCTCAGTGGGGTTCAGGATCATGAAATCATAATTGAGCCCCTAAAATATAGCTGTTGTCGGCCACTGACAAAATATCCCATTTTGTCACATCGCTGGCTGAATGCAATGATATAGCGTATGCCTCTGAAAAGGAAAGAAAGAAACTCAATTAGCCATCTCTTTCACGAATACTGCAGTTCTGTAAATCGCTTGGCTAACCTGGATCCTAGTGAGCTAATACAATGAATAGCATACTCAAAACCTCATTACTCACCATCACTTGCATGTAATACAGCAATATTAGATTTTTAGGATACTATTAAAAATATGCATTTCAATATTTTTAAAAGAACCTGTTTAGGACTACATGTATGAATAACTCCTTGAAGTAACTAAACATATTTTTGCGGCCATGATAATTAGTTAATTATCACATAATTAATCATTGTCCATAACACACAGTTGTCTGCAGACTAAACCTCAGCAATTGTAGCTAATCACATATTCCATGCTGAATCTTGAGTCTCAGTCAAAAGCACTCCATTGTAAGTTTGCCTTGCAGCAGTAATTTGCTGTATACCTGGCTTTATGTGATGCTAACACCTGACTAGGACATAGTCATATTTGAGTCTGTTTAGGTGGGCCTCGTAAGGCATGTCCACACAACAATTTAACTACTTGTGGCTAGCCCGGTCAGCTGACTCGGACTTGCAGGGTTCAGGCTGCAGGGCTGTAAAACTGCTGGGTAGACGTTTGGGTTCAGGCTGGAGCCCAGACTCTGGACCGTCCAATGGAGAATGGTCCCAGAGCCCAGGCTGCAGCCCAAGTCCAAATGCCTACACTGCAGTTTTACAGCCCCTCAGCCCAAGCCCTGTGAGTCCACGTCAGCTGATTCAGGCCAGCCACAGGTTTTTAACGGCTAAGGCTAAGATTTTGTCATGCATATATTTAGTGAAAGTTACTGACAGGTCACAGGCAATAAAGGAAAATTCACAGAAGCCTGAAACCTATCCATGACTTTTATTAAAAATATGCATGACAAAATGGGGAGCTGCAGGGTCCCCCCACCACCCCAGGGGGCCACGGCTTGAAGCTGCGGGGTTCCTCCTACCCATGGCTCTGAGCTCAGGGCACCTTCCCTGCAGCGGCCGGGAGCTCCCAGGGGCCCTGCCACCCACCACGGCCAGGAGCTCTGGGGCACCCCTGCCCCCCACAGCTCCCAGCCACCATAGGCGGTGAGGGGGACTCTGCACCTCCCAGGCACCACGGGCTCAAATCATGGAGGACTCTGGAAGTCCACTTTTAATTTAGCTTTTAATTTTATTTTTATATGTATAAAAATGTATGTATGAATATATATTAAATAATATCAAGTATCGGGGGTAGCCGTTTTAGTCTTTATCCACAAAAACAACAAGGAGTTTGATGGAATCTTAAAGACTAACAGATTTATTTGGGCATAAGCTTTTGTGAGTAAAAAACCCACTTCAGATGCATGAAGTGAAAATTACAGATGCAGGCATTATTATACTGACACATGAAGAGAAGGGTCTACCTCACAAGTGGAGAAGCGGTGTTGGCAAGGCAATAGATCATGGTAGAGGAGTCCACTCCGAATAATTGTATGAGGAGGTGTCTATATTCACGAGAGCAAGTTGCTTTGTGTGAGCCCAGCTGCTCCTAGTCCCATGCAGCAAAATTAATGTGTTAAATTGCAAATGAATTTTAGTTCGAAGTTTTCTTTTGAATCCGTTTCGGAAGTGTTTTTGTTAGTAGGCTACTTTAAATCGTTAGAATGTGATAGAAGGTCCATGGATAGATTAAAGTTCCCCTAACTGGCTTTGTATTTACCATTCCTGATGTCCGACTTTGTCCATTATCTTCTCACACAAGACTCGTCTGGTTTGGCCAATTACATGGCAGAGGGCTTGCTGACACATAGGAATATATAGACATTAGTAGATGTGCAGTGAATGAGCCCGATGTGTCGCTGATGGGTTGAGTCCTCTGATGGTGCCACAGAATAGATATGGGGACAGAGCTAGTCACGAGGTTGTTACAGGATTGGTCCTGGGTAGTATTCTGTGGTGTGGGTGTAGTGCTGGTTAGTATTTGCTCAAGTTGGGGGCCTGTTGTAAGTTTAGGACTGAACCTCTCCCAAGGTCTTGAGAGTGAGGAAGCGTTTTCCAGGATAGCGTTGTAGATCGTTGGATGATGTCTGGAAGGTTAGCTGGGGGCTGTAGTGAGCGCCGAGTGTGTTTTGTTATGTCCTTGCTGGCTGTCCTGTAGAGGTGACGTCTGATACCCGTCTCGACCTAGTCAATTCTGTTTCCAGCACTGGCTCCTAGGTGGTGTTGAGTTAAAGAATGCTTGATAAAGGAATTTGTAGCTGTTTTCTCTGCCGAGGATTGGAGCAAATTCTAGTGTATCTTAAGGCTTGGCTGTAGACAGTGATCAGTGTGTGTCCTGGATGGAAGCTGAGCATGTAAGGTAAGTATAGTCGTCAGTAGGTTCCATAAACTGTGCGTTTATCGGACCATCATAAATTTGCAACTGTAGCATTCCAGGAAGTAAGCTCTTGTGCTACTGGTCCAGGCTGAAGTTGATGGTGGCGTGAAATTTTGAAATCCAGGGGAAAAATCCTTCAAGGGTCTCCTTCTGTGAAGGTCCAATGATGAAGAGTCATTATGACGCAATAGAGGAGGGCACCAGGGGACAAAGAGCTGAGCTAAGCATGGCTAATCCAGCCATAAAAATGTGGCATACTGTGGGGCCATGCCGGTACCCATAGAAGTGCCACTGACTTGAAGGTATAATTTGTCCCCAAATCTGAAATGGTTGTGGGTGAGGACAAAGTCACAAAGCTACATAAAAGAATATACGGACAAAAATCAGACATCAGGAATGGTAACATACAAAAGCCAGTAGGACAACACTTCAATCTTCCAGGACATTCTATAACAGATTTAAAAGTAGCCATACTGAACAAAAAAAACTTCAGACACGGACTTCAAAGAGAAACTGCAGAACTAAAATTCATTTGTGAATGTAACACCATTAATTTGGGCATGAATAGGGACTGGGAGCAGCTGGCTCGCTACAAAAGCAACTTTGCCTCTCCTGGAATTGACGCCTCCTCATTAATTATTGGGAGTGGGACTACATCCACCCTGATCGAATTGGCCCTGCCAACACTGGTTCTCCACTTGTGAAGTAACTCCCTTCTCTTCATGTGTCAATATAATAATGCCTGTATGTGTAATTTTTACTCCATTTATCTGAAGAAGTGGATTTTTACCTACAAAAGCTTATGCCCAAATAAATCTGTTAGTCTTTGCCACCGAACTCCTTGTTGTTTTTATTCAATAATATGTATTAAAAGAATGAAAATGTCTTAATAATGGTGTATTCATATAGGAATGTTGTAATTATAGTACAAATAGTAATGATCATGAAGGTTTAACATTCTTGTTTAGTATGATGTTGCTATTATTTAGAACTATCAATAATAGTACTTCTTAGTCTTCCAAGTAATATATTTATTTGAGTGATACTAATCCAGATTTCAAGCACTGCCTCTACTTCAAAGCCCCTGACCACAAACCATGGATGTTCTCCACCTTGTCATTTTAGATCCACTCTGGTACATTTTCTCTTTCTACCATACTCATGGTGCCTTTATTATGATACCATACTTCCCTTGACATTTTATGGGTATGGGATATAGAGACATATGACATTTGAGCACCACTCCCATGTTGTCATCCATGACACACCAGAAGCTAAAGACTATGATGCAGCTAGTCCTTTTCCTCAGAGCCAAGCCACGTATGTCATCTTGCTGAACATCCAGGCTTGAGTGACTGAAGGAAGAAGAGCCCTGAGAGTTGCGCTCAAACTAGTGCATGAGATTGCTACCAATACAATGTAATGATACATGTAAACCCCATTGTCATTTTCTGGTTTTGCTTCTTGGTCTAACATTGCAGAGAAGATTTGAGGAGACAACACTGAGACATTTGTACGAAAGCCAGATAGGTCACTGGGGAAGTACTCTTCTGTCTGGTATATTTCCAGTGCTCACTTCCACTACAGTTGTCATTTCAACTGTAGAATTTTTCAGTTGACTAAATTAAGCCTGACCATATGTAACTAAATGTAATTGGGGAGTTCTCTGCTGTCATTTTGAAAACTACATGTTGAAAAATAGTAGCATAGTAAATGGAAATAGATCATGTTTTCCTGGGAATATTCTGTTGATTCAGTGAAAATTAATGTATCTTTACAATTGTAACGTGCTCGGATGCTCTGCAAGAACGAGGCCCGCACATACTGTGAATTATTTGGCTTTAATGAAGGTAAAGTGACACATCTGCAATGGGGACCCTGGGCGTTGCTGTCACTTAGGCGGGGAACCCAGCACCGAAGCTCAGCTTGGCCTGGGTCGGAGTCCAAAGGCGGACCGGGAGCATACAGCTATATATACTCAATACAAAATCAACTCATACATATGCAAAAAGGGACTTCCCACAGGCTATGTCCGCCCTTTGGCCTAAGGCCATACAAACTGGTTTCAACCAGTTAAAAGCAAGTTATAACTGGCATGCCGTGTTCTACAATGACCAGCCACTTAGCAAGCAGGGGCTTTCACAAGGCCGCCGAGAAAGCGGAGATACCCTAGCTAGGCCATGACACAGTTTTCCACAGTCCCCTACAACAATATACAGAAACATCAAGTGGCTTTTAACAGCTTCTGATGTTTAGCATATGTGTAGAAAAATCTTCTTAGGACCAACTCCTTTTTTATATATAGTTTACAGTTTCTCTCTTGGGACTGTCTAGCCATTTAACTCCTACCAATGTAGATCTTTCATCGTCAAGAGTGCCAATAGAATGCTAAGCAGATACCTTGTACTCCTATCCATTTTCAACAGCACACCAGTTCATCCCCTTCCCCAGCCCTCTGCTGAGTGGAGAGGAAGGTCTTTGCATTATCCAAGCTGGGAAATCTCAAGCTGCCCATCCGAGGCAGTGGTACTGGAGTGGCACAAAGAGCCAATAATCTGACCTGTAGTTCACTGTGTTTATTTGAAGGAGGAAACTATAATGAGGGTCTACTAGCATTCACAAATTAATTAAGATATAATGTGTAAAAGTGAAATATCCATTGCAAAAACTTTTCAGGTAACAAGAAAAAAGTCTTCCCTTAAAGCAAAACTTTTATTGTTGTTCTCTTTCAACGCAAGTGATAGAGAATGCTCTCAAGGAGATAAAAATATTTTTTTCTCTTTTCTATGCAACAGATCAAAAGAAAATTAGGCCAATGTAGATTTAATGAGCCATGTTGATGGGATGCAGCCTGACAGAATTAATGCATCATTTATAAAATACTTCATAGAAAAATATCATGGATCACATATTACTTTGATGTCTTGCAGCACTCCAGCTTATTAATATTTATGCTATGAGTGCAACAGTTACAAATGATAATCCCATACAGGCTGATGGCTGAAAGAATACAGTTTAGGATCATCAATGCTATGGTTACAATAAAAGCTGAAAGTCTGGGATTGGAGTTCAAGCCCTGGACATGGACCCAGATTCTCTAAGCTTAGAGTGCTATAGGGACAATGCACTCAGTCCCCAGAATCCTGTCTTGCTTTGCCCAGCCCAAGTGGTTTTGTAAGACTCTGGATGGAGACACACCCAGCATTCAGAAGGACAGGTCAATCCAATGCAGGTCCTCTGTAGAAGGAAATAACGACTAGATTGTGTCCTCATCGTACACAGCCGCATGGGGAAATAATTTCTCCATAAACCCTCTCTGCAGCTGTGTAAGCCCTATTTGGATCCTGGCTCTAGATGCTGTGCATTTAACATTACACTTTTCCTGCCTTCTGCCATGACCCAAAGATAAGTGAGTAAAGAGTGGGCAAGGAGAGCAGGCAGAGCCATGCTGGCCAGAGGAACTTGCTGGACATATGGGTGTGAATATGCTACATCGCTCCTCTGCAAGTCCCCAGTAAAAAAGGGAAGTGTTAAAACTGAACTCTTATGTTCAGAAACCAGTTTGCTGTAAATGCACCTAAATGCTGAATCACATGTGCTTCTAGTCACTGTTTCTAGCTCTGGGTCTACAGGGCACACTCACAGGCTCAGAGCTCTTGTCTTAGCCCTTCCTTAGGATGATTTAGTTGGGCTTTGAGCAGGGGGTTGGACCCAGATGACATCCTGAGCATGGGCGGCGAGTTGTATACCCATGTGGTGTCCAAGCACCAGCAATATTCAGCTCCCAGGGGGCCAGCTCCACCAACGTTTGGGGCCAGGTCTCCCTCCCAAGCCCCACCTGCATCCCCGCCCCGCACCTCCCCGAGTGGCCCCTGGCCTCCTCCTTGCTGGCCCCGTGAACGTCCCCGGGCCCTGGAGGGAGCAGAGTGTCCCTGCCTCTTCCGTGCAGCTTCATGCTGCCTCCCTGCAGCAACTGCTGCCGCTAGGTTCTAGTGCCCCTACATTAACTGCTAGGGAAGATTGACTCTGAGCCTACCCTTGCACCTCAGCCCCTTCCCTTTTCCAGTGGGACCCTCCATCAGCACAGCCTGACCCCCCCACCTGCAGTCACCGCTCCTGCCCCATGCTGGGCAAGGAGGTAGCCCCATTCCCCACACCCAGTGAGGCTACAGTCAGGGGCAACAGCAGGGGAGGAGGTGCACGCAGTACCCCACTGCACCCACCACATGGGAGGTGAGGGAGATTCCTGGACCTGAGAAGGGCCCTAGGAGCACATGCAGTGACAGCGGTGGGGGTGAGTGTGCTACCGGGGAGTGGGAAAGGGGGGCTCCTCACCCTGAGCTCGCTGCTGCTGTCAGAGAAAGAGCTGAGGGGAGTCCTCCCCTCTGGCCCCTGTCCCGGAGCAGCCTGCCTGCACCTCAAACTCATCCCCAGCCCTGCCCCATCCCAGATCCCATACCCCTAGCCAGAGCTTTCACCCCTCTACCACACCCTCAACCCTTTACCCTAGCCCTGAGCCCCTCCCACACCCCAAACACCTTATCCCTGTCACAGACAGAGCCCTCATTCTGCTGCACCCTAACCCTCTGCCCCACCCCTGAGTCTCTCCAACACCCCAACACCCCCCAGCCCCAGATGGAGCCCTCACTCCCCACACCCCTACCCTCTGCTCTAGCCCTGAGCCTCTCCCACACCCCAAACCTCTCATCCCCAGCCCCAGAGCCCTCACCCTCTACATCCCTACCTTCACCCTGAGCCCTTCCCACACCCCAAACTCCTCATCCCCAGTCCTAGCCAGAGCCCTCATCCCCGACACCCTAACCATCTGCCCCAACCCTAAGTCCCCTCCTGCAGCATGAACCCCTCATCCCCAGCCCCACCCCAAACCCTTTCCCTCCCCCAAACTCTCTCCCAGAACCTGAACCCCCTCCCTCCACACCCTCTCCCATCCCCAAATTCCCTCCCAGCCCTGCACCCCAGACCTCCTCCCCCATCCAAACTCCCTCCCAGAGCCTTGGGCAGGTGCGGGGGCAGGGTTTGGGCAGGGGCAGGTTATGGGTACCACCAAAATTTCTACAAACCTGCCACCCATGATCCTGAGGTCCCTTCCAACCCTGATATTCTATAATTTTATGATTCTACATGGGACTCCGCAGTCCAGCCACCTTACACCTTGAAAGCAATGCTCCGGATAACCTTCCAAGCTGCCCAGTTGCTTAAACATACTCTCTAAATTCAGCCTAGCTGTAAGCACTCAGTTTTCTAGTTCGATGCCTTTCGGACAACATGATAAGAAAGCAAGGAAAACAGGCTTAGCCAAGGAATTCCTTAACCACAGGCACTTTACTCTTTAAAAAGCAATGAAGAGTTACAGGTCTTTGCAAAATAACAAAAGTCATAAGCTGCACCCTCTGCCAATATGATCTCTGCCTTCTATGCATCTGGGGTCTTCTCTGTGTTTCAGGCTAGGTAGAGTCTCTCCTGCCTCTTTCTGTCTAGCCTGGTCTTCTTGTATGTGGTGACAGACAATCCCTACATGCACAGCAAAGCCTCTCTCTTAAATACAGTCTCTCTCTTTAACAGGGTGCTGGCTTAAGAGGCACTGAACCAGCCCCTGTTAGCTCAGAACCTGCTAGCATAGCTCCCATCAAGGGGAACTGGCTGGAGCTGGCAGGGTATGGCTCATTAAAGGAGCCTGAGAGCAATCAGCAGTGAACCTGCTGAGAGGAAGGTCTATAAAGCTAGCAGGAAGGAAGTAGGAGGGGAGGAACAGGAAAGTGAGGCCTGTTGCTCCCAGTTGCTGTAAGAGCAAGCTGTTCCCTATGGGGCTACCTGACTGGTATTGAATTGTATACAGCTGTATATATGTGGTGGTGGGAAAATACTGGGAAATAAAAGGGCACTAGTGGTGTGTGGAAGAGTGGTCTCCAACAAATTTGTACCATGAGCAACAAAGCACTCGTCTGCACTCTCCCTTTACCTATGTGCCCAGTCTGAGAACCTGCAGATCTACCAGCCACACTGGTGCCCCAGTGTAAAAAAAATCTATTGTTTTAGAGGGTTGGGCCAGCAGCTGAAAGACAATCCTAGTGTATAGTTCCAGGTTGCTCTTCGATGGTAGGACACACAGACAAAGTATTACAGTTTGTGGTTGCAATTCAGAAAATGTTGCACAAAACCCCCAGAAGACCATGTCCATGATCATCAGGATTTCATTGGGGACAGCAGCAAAGGAAAGAAGGTACTAGTGTGCAAGTGCTGTAGAGTTAAGTTGTTACCCCAAGGGGAGTAAGGTAATGCTTCAGAGAGAAAATACTCTAGAAATGGTAGGGGGAAAGATAGAAAAGGAAAGCCCCTTTTCTCAGAAGAGCAGACTCTGCTCTCTTCAGTGTCTGCCACTGGTAGATTTAGCCTACAATAAGGGTGTCCCTCCCTTCCTGTGTAATGTAATAAAAATGAAGAAAAGACAAGGTAATATGGTGCAAACAAAGGTAAGTGTATTAAGGGTAAAGGTACAGAAAACTGGGAAAAATGCGGGGAAGAAACACAAACTTAACCATGCAGTGATTCAGTGACTGGCTTTAGGAGCTTGAAGCTCAGCCTCACAAAATCTCCCTTGGCATTCAGAAAAACAATAAATGAAACCCCAATACAGAAACCTTTCCTATGATTTAGGCGCAGTGGAAACAGTGTACAGATGCAAAGCCCAGGACCTTCTACTCTCCGGCTGATTTAGAGCCTTTGAGGAGGATGACTGGGGAGTCCGGATGACTGCTGGATTTCATCGCAGGTGGAGAGACGCTCTGGGATGATGGACACCAGGAAAGCAGGACCCTCTATAGGTAAAATGGATCTGTTTCTCTGTTGCGGGGATAGTGATGACAGGCCTCTCCTTCCTCAGCCTCACAGTGAGATAGATGGTACTCTTCTCTCTAGCTCTGGAGCATTAGGAAGACCTGACCGTGCACATGCTGCCACTGGTATGGACAGCCCTGTGCAGGCTCTGAGCAAGACCTTATATAATCTCTAAGGCAGAAAAAGCTGGTTCAGTCCAATTTGAGCCAGAGAACTCCAGTGTCTAAGCTGCAAATAGTCCTGTGGCACAGGACTCTTTGCTGCTTTTACAGATCCAGACTAACACAGCTACCCCTCTGATACTTGAGTGTCTAAGTTGTAAATAAGTTTGCTTACAAAGATGGAGTCCAAGAGTTATAGTTCATATACTCCATATTAAATTCTATTGAAGCCAGCGATTAACATTACTTCAAAATACATTATTAAAATACCTAATTGAACATATTAAACAACACTAACATTTTTTATACCTAACAAAGTATTATCTTCTTTTTATGGTAAATGTGTTTGTGTAAAAAAAAAAAAAGAGAGAGAGAGAGAAAAATATGTTGGCCTTGTGCCAGGAAGAGAGACATGAAATGCACTGACCTCTAAACCAGAGGTTCAATAATAAGGATACAAAGCTTAAACTAAGATATGTCATTTTTATAGATATAAAAAATATTGAAGTAGATCCCACATTCTTCTCTAAATAGGAAGTACCAGAAAAAAAATCTTCTAATTACAGCATATATAAAGCAAAAACCCTGATTTTTGGACATCTGCATAGAACTCAAAAATTGCTAAAAAAATAACCCCTGAAAAATGAAAATAATAACTTGTGAAAAACAGAGGCCCTAATTATACTTTTGGCTTGGGATTTATTGGTGGATTCCAGCAAAGAGTCCCACAAGTTCTATTCGTGAAAGAAGTGTAAATTTAGGAAGGCTATGGGAGATGCCTTCTGACACAGGCTATAGTAGAAAGAAGTCCAGAGAAGTAACAGCAAAGGGTCTGAAGCAAAAGACCTTAGCTACTGGTTAAAGGGTCCCTGGACTGGAACCCAGTGTAATGGGAGGGATTGGGTTCCTACCAGCCACTGGGATGTCTATACCACATGACCCTCAGAAGGAGGTAAGGACAATTGAGAGCTCTGAGAGGAGAGTGTGAGGACCATGTGGCCCGGAACTGAGGCTAAAGACCTTCGTAAGGACGTAAGACTGTTGTTTGTTGAACTTTCTCTGAACCTGGAAGAGGTGGGGCTAAAATGTGACCTGGCCAGAGGGCTGAGTCATAAGAAGTGGCAGACCCACTGCAAGGTCAGAAGATGCTAGAGAGGAGAGAGCTGCTATGCCTCACCTAGACACAAAGGGATGAGACAGCAGTGAATCCACCCTTCTACAGATGGCTTCTCTGTGATAGTCTTTCAGGAAGCATGCTTGACATCTAGCTGGCAGGGTAATCTCTGGAATACACTGTAATAACCTTGCCTTGTTTGTTGGCAAGGTTAGACATGTATTTAGCATATAATATAAAATGGAGGTCCTAATACAAAATGGAGTTCAAAAATTTAATACAGCCATATCTTACTCTGTCACAGAGAGCTCCAAAGGAATTGTGTTTCTGAGGCACAATGCCTTCCTGGAGTTCCCCCAGGGCACTGTAGCTACATGCTGCTCCATACTCAGAGGTCTACCTAAAGGTAAAATCTAGCCCAAAACAAAAATTCTAGGAAACCTCTCAGAAAATAAATACCAATATTGATGTTCACCATGACAATAAATCTCCTAACTGTAGTAATGGCTAGATCATATTATGTTCAGTTGTTCACTTCAGAGCAGCATACAAAAGTACAAGTGCTTTCTGAAACTTATCTACAACTTTCATTAGGCAGTCTCCCAAATTCAGTTTTTCATGGTGCAGGATTGTTTTTGCTGCATCAGGAAATAGTGCAAGAATGGCCTTTCGCACATTGTTTAGTTACTTTGCCTGGCCTTAGCAACGCATTACCTTTCCATTCCTCCCACAATAAGTACCTTCCTCTGAAGCACTTAACTGCTGTTTGGAGACAGAATACTGAGATAGATGGATCATCCAGTATTTCATTTAGTCTTGTCTATACCATATGCTCTGGGAAAAGGTGGGAGGGAATCTCATACTAAAACAGTCTAATTGTTCAATATTATACAAGAGGGACAGGAATTTACCCTGACCTCAGCTGGCAATCCTCTCTTTACAGGTTTTCTCATTCTTATAGCTCTGGAAAAAAAACTTGCTCTTTTGAACAAGTTGAAAAACAGACTATTAGTCTACATGCTCTACTAGTAAAGTAAATATGGCTTCTCTCTTTCCACAATATACATCATGAAAATAGATGCAATCTTTGGGATTCATGTAGACAAATTTGGCAGCTTGTTAACATTTTCTTGGACTGTGAAATGTAATTTGAATTTTGGACTCACTAAGAACAATGACTTTTTTAATATTATTTTAGAAAGTCAGACATTTTAAAAGTTTTTTTATTGAACAGTTTCTAGTACGTGGTTTCTTACTTACAATGATGGCCATTTAAAAGGAAAATTGTGCAGAGATAAATTTCTCACCATGAAATTACATTATAGGAAGATAAAAATATTGAGACCTACAAAGTCAATAATTTGGTAAGATAAGCATTTTCTTTAAAACCTTGTTGTAAAGCCTAAGGGCTACATCCAGCAAATTAATCTGCATGGAGCTTTTTGAATTGGGCTATCCTTCAGAGTGTGTGTGTGTCATTGCCCATTCCTGCCAAATTGGAAATGAATGATAACCAGGATGTCTAATGATTACTGAGATGCGAAGAGTTTTTACTGAATGTGTTAAACAATCAGTGTTTGAAACTAGGGTCTCAAAATCCCTCTCCATGTTGTCATAGCGTGGCATATTAAACTTTGTTAGACATACGTTCACTCTTTTACAGATCCCTATGGGAAATATTACTGCATAATACATGTTTTGTAATATATTACAAAACATACATTATTGCAGCATACAAAGAGCTACTAGCTAAGAAAATAAGATACCTAAAATTCTGTTAACAAGTACAACACATGCCTCTGAATTCTTTCAGAGATACAGTACATACAACTGACAGCTGCTTAAAAATCAGAGAGGTTTTAAAAAAAAAAAACATAGACACAGTCATTTGGTTATTACCTTCACATTTTTTTCCTCTGAAGTATATAACTAGTTTTCGATTCACAGAAATATATCATCGAATGGCATTTCCCAGAATCATTTGGTCTTTTGCTATGTTGGCTAAGAAACAGAGCTCTGTTGAAAAACTATTTGAATAGTACAATACATAAGTTCTCATCGGAGAAAGGGAAGTGGGGAGTAGGGAATGAGTAAAAGCTGCTTAGCTGAGAAATCCATAATGTTTGCGTTGTGAGGAGCAAAGTCCTGTTTTTCCTTTCACTTTTCTCAAAAAAAAAAAAAAAATTATGAGAACTGAACCTCTTGATTTTTGGCATTTTTTGCATCCACCTTACTGATGAATAGCAGCAATTAAAACTGATTACTAGACAGGGTATATGACTAAACATTAAATGGCAGCATGTAATTTTAGAGGAGCCCGTGAAGATAAAAAGTATTTTTTGAAACCTCTGGATCGGAAATCCAGTTACCTTTTCTTCAATTAGTGGAGGATGGACCAAATTCATTCTTAGTGTAACTTTGTTGCCTTGACTGAGTTGTGCTAGGGAGAAATTTGGCCCAATAATTATTATACACCTCTACCTTGATATAACGCTGTCCTTGGGAGCCAAAAAATCTTACTGCATTATAGGTGTAACTGCGTTATATCGAGCTTGCTTTGATCCACCAGAGTGCACAGCCCTGCCCCCCAGAGCACTGTTTTACCATGTTATATCGAGGTCGTGTTATATCGAGGTAGCAGTGTATATAGTCATTTACTGTAAATGGGAAGTTTGGGAGGGAGATATAATGGCTACCAAGAAAGAACGCAATAATTTTTGTTGTTGTTCATTTTAAGTTATTTCTGATCATTTTTGGAAGTTGTAGACATCTTTATTGAAAAACAAATTAAAATGTTGATATTCCTACAGTAGATTTTGCTTGAGTAACAGAAATCTATTTATAAAGTGAAGTTGCACATGTGAGTAAAGGTTTTAGGCACAATTTTGTTCAGAGGGTCTTTGCATATCATATTAATAGCAAACAGGGTATATAGGGCAATCCTATCATAACCCCATAGAGAGCCACCCTTCCACTGTAGACACCAATGTAATTATATCTCCGGTAAGTGACATTGATAGGAAAATGATCACAAACGTTAATTTGTGTCTAATTCCTGAGTAGTGCTCAAAGTTTTCCTCCAAATCTTACGTTTCACAATATCGGGTCATTTTACATACCCTCTTGTACTGATCAAAAGCAACCAGGAGTTGTTGTTTTCACAAGAAGTCAGTGGAGGTCACACAAAATGAGAGCATAGAAAATTAATGACATTCATAAGTTTATTTTGGATTTTAACCATATTTTTGTTCAGCGCAGAATGGATCTTGTCCAATACTTTAGGTTACTTGATTTCACTAACCAAGCATGTGCTTGGGAAGGAATTTTCCTCCAGGACAGATTGGCAGAGACCCTGGGGGTTTTTCGCCTTCCTCTTCAGCATGGGGCACGGGTCACTTGCTGGAAGATTCTCTGCATCTTGAAGTCTTTAAACTATGATTTGAGGACTTCAATGGCTCAGACACAGGTTTGATACAGGAGTGGGTGGGTGAGATTCTGTGGCCTGCATTGTGCAGGAGGTCAGATTAGATGATCATAATGGTCCCTTCTGACCTTAAAGTCTATGATTCTATGCCAAGAAATTTAATTCTTCCTGTGGCCAGTTGCCCCATGGAGCTGGAACAAATGATGAGAGGATTAAGTGTAAAAGAGGTGTCAGGTTTATGATGGTGGAGGCTAAGGAATAGTGAAGCCTTGCTCTGCCACACCACTTCCCTCCCCTATTCTCGCCTGCCATGTCCAATCCCTGCCCCAGTATCCTCCCTCCTTTTGCCTCTGACAGGTAGAGGTGGTTCCAACACAGGCACAATGAAAGCCACCTCCAGATTTACACTGACAGATTGCCCCTACATAGGGAAAATTCTCCAGTGCAAATCTCCAGCTGCTCTAAATCCAGGTGGAACAAAGTGAACTCGGCAAACCAGAGAATCCATGTACTAGTCTCTAATTTCTGTTAAATATATCATAGTTTGGGCTGTAATACAGATTAGAGCTTTCCAGTATGCTTGGAAGAATAGGATGTCTTTTTCTTCACCACTGCTCGCTCACAAAATTGCAGAAACAAAAGATGTAAAGACCTGTTAGTCATCTAGTGTATGCTCTTGCTAATACAAGTTTGTATGCCAATGAAGTGTCTACATTGTCCAGTCCATATTTGACTGCATTAGACACAATTATCTCTCTCTACACATCCTCTGATCTATTTAAGCTAAATTTTAGCACAGGAACATCTTACTGCAGTTCTTTCATTAGACCTTGAACCCTAAACTCTTTTTGTGTTAACTAGGTGTTACTCTGAGCCTTATAACCATAGAGGAACTCTACTATATAAGATGACAATACTTTTAATGGACTAAAAAGACCAGTTGAAGATGCCATTAATAAGTTATAAAGCAAGGATCCTAATTTTTTTCTTTTCAAGAGCTTCCCACCCAAAGATTATATTGCTGTCAATGATAGAGCAGAAAGCTGTATGGTAGGCTTCTTCCTTTTATTTGCCTGCTTGCCTGCCTATCTCTCTATCTCTCTCTTTTCTAGACTGAATTTTCCTCAGAATAGGTTTCCCAGTTCAGGAACTAGCCCAGGCTAACCGGAACTTCTAAACACTCTATAAATGTATGGATTTATACTGTCCTATGCCATTCTATATCTTACACTAATTATGATTAGAGTGAGGCATAAATGGACAAAACTGGAAAATGTAAATGATTAGTCTTAGGAAACAGCAAACTTCAAAGGCTAATGAAAATATCATATTATCACTGTGCTTGTTATATATATTTAGTACTATAAATGGTTACATTATAAATTTATGAAAAATAAAAATACATTAACCAGCATTCGTGAACTCTGTCATTATTTGTTTTAAATAAGTGCTCATTTTATGCTGAATATTCGGAATATTACTAATTCTGAGGTCTAGTAATCACTGTAAACATCTCCTAAGAGGAGCTATGGAAGCCATGATTCCTGAGTTTCTTAAAACAAGATTGAACGAAGCCCTCAAGAAAAAAACTGCAGTGAATATTCTCCATTGGCAAAAGGATGGACAAGGATGGTCTTTTCCATCATAGAATCGTTAGGGTTGGAAGGGACCTCAAGAAATCATCTAGTCCAACCCCCTGCTCAAAGCAGGACCAATCCCCAAATAGCCCCCTCAAGGATTGAACTCACAACACTGAGTTTGGCAGGCCAATGCTCAAACCACTGAGCTACCCCTCCCAAACTTTAAGTACTAGCATTCTACTATTCTGTATAATATCCAAGTGAGTTATATATTTCATGAGATATGTCACTGAAGGGCATTCTGTAGGAAAGGTAGCTCTCAGCAGGAAAGTTAAGGCAGTTCCCCTCCTGACATAGGGTTCTCTGAAAGTCAGCTGTTAGATCCTAGGATGGCTGACAACCTCCTTTCTGCATAGGCAGAAGCAAGTATTGAGCTAGAGAGCATGATCTTGGCCACTGTAAGGTAAATCCCATTAGATAAAGGATAGGGCTCTAAAGGAAAAGTTTTTTTGTTTCTTGTTTTTCTTAGTTAGTGCATCCACTCTCAAATTTGTATAGAAGATATTTCAATCTACACAATCTGGTGGGTAGAATTCGTGAATTCAGGTAATACTTGCACAGACAGCAATACTACCAAAGCATGGGAATTTGTTTTGAGGTTCAGTAGCTCAGTAGTTTCTCTGGAGCTCCGTACTGGCAGAAAAGGAAGATGTACTCTAGCAACTTGTCCTGTCAGGTTTAGACTGATGAATAAGAACATAAGAACAGCCGTACCGGGTCAGACCAAAGGTCCATCTAGCCCAGTATCTGTCTACTGACAGTGGCCAATGCCAGGGAGTGAAGCTAACAGGCAATGCAAGTGATCTCTTCTCTGCCTCCTCTCCATCCTCTGATGAACAGAGGCTAGGGACACCATTCTTTACCCTTCTGGCTATAGCCATTTATGGACTTAGCCACATGAATTATCCAGTTCCCTTTTAAACACTGTTATAGTCCCGGCCTTCACAACCTCCTCAGGTAAGGAGTTCCACAAGTTGACTGTGCGCTGTGTGAAGAACTTCCTTTTATTTTGTGTTAACCTGCTACCTATTAATTATCATTTGGTGACCCTTAGTTCTTGTATTATGGAATAAGTAATACTTTTCCTTATCCACTTTCTCCACATCACTCATGATTTTATATACCACACATATATTCCCCCTTAGTCTCCTCTTTTCCAAGCTGAAGAGTCCTAGCCTCTTTAATCTTTCCTTGTATGGACCCTCCACACCTAATCATTTTAGTTGTCCTTTTCTGAACCTTTTCTAGTGCTAGAATATCTTTTTTGAGGCGAGGAGACCACATCTGTACACAGAAAGCTGTGAGTGTGTATAGTAATTGAAATGCATGAAAGATGATAGAATATTTTCCAGATATGCTGAAGGATGTAGAAATAGAAAACATTTATCTCTTCAAGTTGTATGCAACCCAGTTTATGGAGCCCTTCATCCTGCCAGCCTTTGACTGCCTTCCAATAAAATCAATGAGAAAATTAAGTCGACACATTCAACTATCAGCTATTTTCTAAGAAATTAACTTCAATACTTAGATTTGCTTCTAATAGCCCAAAAAGAGTAGGTGTAAAGAGAATTATTGGGGTAAAGAATGCTGTAACTCAAAC
This sequence comes from Chelonoidis abingdonii, assembly GCF_003597395.2. Classification (NCBI taxonomy): domain Eukaryota; kingdom Metazoa; phylum Chordata; order Testudines; family Testudinidae; genus Chelonoidis; species Chelonoidis abingdonii. Next base: position 241,010,229 of record NC_133770.1, read on the forward strand.
TTCATCCTAAATATTATTGGTATGCTACATTCTACAAAACATTCATGGCAACTGTGGAAAAAATAAGGGGCATCTTGTTGAAATACAATTTACTGGAAAATAAAATTTTGGTTTAAAAAAAAAACCCTTCCTGAGTGTGTAGGGGTTGTTCTGTTCTGTTTTTCCCCAATTTATAACTAGACAGTGCTTCATAACAGCTTTGTCTGGTATTTTGCTCTTTCATTGTCATTTAATGCCCTATGGAGCCTTGAGTGGTGCATCAGGGTGAAACAGCCAGCTTAAGAACTGCCTGCCTGTCATGTGATTCAGCAGTGGTTTAAAAGAAGGGGTATGCTCTTTTTCCAGGGTGGAGACTCAAGGGGATAGGCCCATGTCAGGGAGATAACTTTCAGGCAAGGGCCTGAAAGAAGCATAGGTATGACCCTATTCTTTCCTGGGTAGGTGAGGGAACCAATCAGCTTACAAGTAACTATGACTTCACTTCTAGCTTTTAACTTCTCCAGACCATTAATAGATCTGAAAGGGAACTGATGATCAAATAGAGTAGCTCCGAGGGTATGCCACATGCTGCTAGGAAATTCATCTTGTACAGCAAGTCTGACTTCCTTCAGAAAAATATTCTAACTGCATGCTATATAGAGACTGCATGCTGTTGGACTTGCACATTATGCCTTAGGGACTTCCACAGATTACATCACTTTTTAAGCAAAATGTATTTACTCTTTTCCACATTTGTACTTTGTACTTCAAAGACAGCTTTGCCCTGCTGAGGTGATTCTATCCACTTCCCTTTCTGGCTTGTACATGACAACTGCAGTGCCAATTCATCAGTCCTTAAGAAGGATGTGAAACAGAGAACACAGATTTATGCTCCTTTTTTCTTTAAGAAAATAAACTCTCTAGATAGAAATTCTGCCCGCAGCAGATTTCATCCAAATATCCAAACGTAGAGATAATGGCTGGTACTGTGCATCATGCATTTCATTCACTTTACTTGCATCTAAACCAGTGCTGACATCATGGATGTCATAATTCTTGCAAGTAACTTCTCAAGGGAATATACATTATACAGGCAATGCTGATGCCATTACATCTTTCTCAGAACAGTTTATTTCCTAATGATGCAAAAAATATGCTCTCTCTTCCCAATTAAGAACATGCCCCAGTTAGTAATTTAGACTGAGGCCTGGTCTACACTATGCTGTTAAACTGATTTTAACAGCGTTAAATCGATTTAACGCTGCACCCGTCCACACTACACTGCTCTTTATATCGATTTAAAGGGCTCTTTAAATCGATTTCTCTACTCCTACAAAACGAGAGGAATAATGCTAAAATCGATATTACTGTATCGGAATAGTGTTAGTGTGGACGGAAATCGACATTATTGGCCTCATTATTTTACAGTAGCTACCCACAGTGCACTGCTCCAGAAATCGATGCTAGCCTCGGACCATGGACGCACACCACCGAATTAATTTGCCTAGTGTGGACGCGCACAATCGACTTTATAATATCTGTTTTATAAGATCGGTTTAAGCTAATTCGAATTTATCCTGTAGTGTAGATGTAGTCTGAAGTGAGAACAGGATGGAGCTCCTAGAGAATAATTAATAGACATCCCAGTTACTATCTCTCCTAGGTTCACCTAAGGCTGGTCAAAACATTTTGTAGAAACTTTCTTTTTGAGGGAAATTGGGTTTTCCACTAAGCAAAAATATTCATGGAAAGTATCTAATATCCTTGAAAATATTCAGTCTTTCATCTGAAAACCAAAAACATCAAGCCAAAAATTTTTCAGTTTTCAGTTTGCCAAAAACTGAGAATTTTTTGTTTTTTCAATGAAAAGTTGAAATTTTCATTGAGGGGGGGAAATTCCAGTCCTAGAATCACCCACCCTCTCATCTTCCTTTATGATTAGTGATCTCTTCAGTGTGGATGATGTAGTTACATAGAACTCTTGTGTGAGACAACAGCAATCCTATAAATTCTGAGTTCCATGAACCTTAACAAATTCCTTCAGTCTAACAAACTTTGAAATAAAATATATGACTGAGACTTCAGTAAATGATCTCATACAGTTCCACATGTTTTCTCTAATTTGGTGATTATCAGGATATTTGAGTTGTTTATAAATAATAATTTACTCAATTTAAAATCATTTTGTTCCTTTAACTGATTCATTCACAATCTAGTTCTTACAGTGGCAACTCGCTGTAGTGACAATTCTGGTATAACAAAATTAGGTTATGGCACAATGATCAGATAAAGCAGGAGGAAAGATGGATGGATTTATAAGATGAGTTTCTTTGCACATGGATCCCTTGGTAATCAGCAGTAATGGGAAAGAAAATCCAGATTGTAAACAAACGTACACTTCAAACAGATTCACATAAAATATATTTTATATTGTAAAGTTTACAATAAAGTGTCTGTGGTCTTTTAAAGGCAAGAAGAATAACTGTTGCCAAAACCTTAATTTAAGTTGGTTTCAGTGCTTTTGACTTATTTCTAAAATTATTTTTCAAAACAGATTTTGCATAATGTATGTTCAACAGATTATCCCAATATTTTTACAAATACAGTGGTCACTGTTAAAATGTCAGCATCTTTCAACATTGCTTTCTGGGATACCTTAATTTTCCATCCATATGTAAAATAAAAAATAGATTTACATTTATTTTGCATATTAATAGGCCTGGCTAGAAAACAGTAGTTCCATTTTGGGAAACATTTTGAGGTGTTGAAATTTGTTTTGTACTAATGCAGAACAAAAACTAGAGCTTTAGTTTTTATTATTGTTTGTTTGTTTGTTTGTTTATTATTTGTAACACAAAGACCCAACAGAGAGCAGTTCAGAGCAAAGACTTGATTCTGGGTATCCCACATCCCAGATGATTTCCCTAAACGTGTGTGTCCCCCTCCCTCCCTTGTTTTGATGAGAGGTTTTGGTTTTGGTTCTGTCAAACTGACATATTTTGATGAAAAACATTTTGTCAAAAAAATTCCTGACCAGCTTCATCTATTTACAGTGATCAGAGTCTGTGCATGTCTTCCAAGTGATGTATAATCATTAGTCCTTTTAGGGGCATAGGTAAATAAGGAATGGTGTGAAACTTAGACCTGGCCTACACTAGAAAAGTAGGTTGGTTAATTCTGATGATCAGGGGCGAGAAAAATCCGTTGACCAGAGTCCCAGCGTAGACAGTGCTATATTGACGGTAGTCTTCTGTCTACCGCCCCTCGTGGAGGTGGAATACTTATGCCATCTGGAAAATCCCTCCAGTCGGCATAGGTGGTGTCTACTCTGAAGCACTAGAGCTGTAGTGTTTTAAATGTGGACAAGCTCTAACCCGTTAAGGACATAAGATCTCAAAGTTGCACACATTGCAATAGGATCATGCCTTTCATCTATTTAAACACAGTATTTAAAACTTCTTTTCCTTTTTTACCTAAAACCCCTAAATACCTTAGAAGATCTGATATGTTGTCTGTGAAACATGATGATTTCAGGTAAGCTTTAGGAAGGTCAACCAGTACAGTGTGTTTCTGGCCATGAGAGCTTGTAGTCTGCTTGTTGCTGGGTGAATCATTTTATATTCACTTTGCAGCTGTAGAATGGGCATTTCATCATTGCACAGCTTCTCTAGACTTGCTGGAGTTTGTTTACTTTAGATATATGTATTATAAAAGCTGTAGACACCCTTTCTCCCCATAAAACTTCCCCAGACTACCAAATGGTTACAATTATATTAAATCAAGTTGTCTTCAACGTAAACAAGTACCAGCAGAGGGAGATGAGCTATGGTATGTAAAGGAAAGATGGAGATTGAAAAGTCATTAACATTACTTGCTGCCATGTTGCTAGGTGTTGAAGAGCATTAGCAAATGGAGTTTATTTTCAGTGTTTAAACATTTTATTGTTCAGTAAAGAGCCAGGAAATATTTCCCTAAAGATGTTAAGGGATAGCAGGATGGTCATTAATATCAGTGCTCAAAGCAGGAAGAAAAGTCAAAGTCAGGAATCCTTGTAATGTTGGAGTGCAAACACGATCTGAGAGCAAAGCATTCTTCTGAAAATGCAAGAGGGAGTACTTTAGAAAAATCCCAGACAGGCTCTCAAGTTAACTCTTTTCTTCCCACCTTCGCTGCCAAATTGCAGCTCTTTTTTTACATCTTCTGAATGAGTTTACATAATGAAAGGTTACAGAAGCAACATTGGACAAAAATTTTCAAATACCGGTGTCTAAAGTTAGATGCTAAACGGCGTAATTAGGCACCTATGTGAATGCCCTCATTTTCAGAGAGGCTGTGCACCTGCAGCTCTCAAATATTTCATCTATCTCTTCTGAACAGTAAAGCATTAAAAAATATGAAGACTTAACTTTACATACTACTATGTTTGGGCATCTATGAACATCAGCAGCTGGAGTTTGTCGGTTTTTAAACAATGGGAAAAGTTTGTTCATGCCACTAAGAGTTTTAAAGAAGTTGTGTCCCCCCAACAAAGCTACAAAGTATCCTTAGGGTCATTCAGACTGGCACAGTGCATCCCTGTGTGGAATAACAGCTGGTCCTTTGGAGTATGCATTAATAGTTACTTCTTAGTGACAGAATCCCATGCACACAGTATGTTTTGATACTTAAACCACAGTATGAAAGTTTTGAGGCATCATTAATTCAAGACTGTCAATCTGATAATCCCCAAAATGTTTTTTCACCATAACTTGTCCCTTTGTCCTTTCTGGCAAACTCTGCAGGTGCCTGAACTGATACAGTTCAGTCCCTTCTAAGGTCATAACAAAGCGTGGTGATTGGGCAGTCAGAGGAAGTCATTCAGGTTAGTTTGCCTATCTGAAGAGCTTGGGTTTTAAGATTATAGCATCTGATGTTTTGGAGTACTGGCTGCTTTTATTATCATGGAGGTATTTCTGTTCTGTACAAGTTCTTTTACTGCCCTCATTACCATAGTGTCTGAATGTCCTCCAGTTAAGTGATATGACTAAGATCTGTTATATGTGGCATATTCTTTCTCTCATCCTCCTCCCAGAGGGGGAATTGTGTGTGCAGTAAAATGGTTGGTTTACAATATGTACATGCTGCTATGTGTTAATATTAGAGAAGGCAGGTCGAAGAAGTGCACCATACCAGTGGAGAGGAAGGTGGTGAGATTTGTGATGGGCCTTAGTTCCTGTTTGAGTTCAATCCACCGGGTGGGACCAGGTCCCGCAAAAGTTCTGTCTCCTGCACAGATAAGCTTTATGTTTGTGGTAGAAATATGCATTGAGATTGTGGACCTGCCATCCTTGACAACATCTCATTAAAACAGTCACAATCAGTGATGAGCTGCCAAAATCTTAACAACTGGTTCCCTATAAGAAGTTCTGATTTAAGGGGGGTGGGACAGTAGGGGAGGGCACGGGTGGGGGGTGACATACTCATGGGGCTGGGGGCCCCAGCAGAGCCTGGGGAAAATTGCCCCCCCACCAGCGGCCCTGGAGCTTGCAGCCCCCCCCCCCTTACCTTGCCTGCAGCTCAAAGCAGCAGGATGACTCAGGAGCTCAGCTGAGCTGCCCAGCAGGTGGCGGCTGGCCATGCTTCAGCTAGGGGGGGAAACGGGGGAGAGGCCAGGGGAACCTCAGCCTCCCCAGCTGGGAATCCTGGGAGCAACAGGATGGTCCGGCCCACAGACTGGAGTTCTTTGCCCACCCCCTGGCCCTTTAACAATAGGTTCTCCACGGAGGTCTAATTTTAGCAACCAGTTCTTGGGAACTGGTGGGAACCGGCTCCAGCTAACCACTGGTCACAGTATACTGGATGTAAAGCGTAAAGACATTAGAATCGGTATTTAGTACACTGATTTAAACTGTTCTCTTATTCAATCAAAAAGCTTTTCAGTCATTTTTTTAAAATGATGGGGTCTGAAAGGACAGCCACTAGTTAATGTGGTAAAGTTTTATATCTAGTGGAGATCCTACAGAAGCCATTGGTTTACCAGATGCAATAGTCAACACCAAATGGCAGGATAAAGTCACCAACTGGTTGATTCTTCAAAGGGCAAATTTACCAAGTGTGACAGCTCTGCTCAAGCAAAGATGACTGCGCTGGCTGGGCCATCTGAGTAGGTTGGAATATGGATGCATACCCAAGCACATGCTATATGGGGAGCTATCAGAGGGAACAAGAACAACAGGACATCCCAGCTTTCTATAAAGACACGTGCAAGCAAGATATGAAGGAATTTGGAATTGATCCAGATCAATGGGAAATCTTGGCAAATGATCATAACAAGTGGCACCATCATCTCCATCAGGGTATCAAAGTCCATGATAGAAGCTGGATCTTACAGCTTGAAGAGAAAAGAGCCCATAGGAAGCGAGCAGCCCCAACCAAGATACAAACATTTGCAATAACTGCCAAATATCATGCAAATCTCAGATTGGACTAGTCCGTCACATGAGACATTGCAAACCATTTACATCATAGGCTGCAATTCCCACTGTCTATTGCAGACTAAAAGATGCCAATAATGTTGTTTAAGCCACTTTATTTCATCTCCATTCAAAATATAGGAAAAATCTGTATGTGCCAAACTGAAAGGTTTAAAAGTAGTAGAGAAGAAAAGAATTTCAAGATGGGAGGGGGGATGCAAGTGCTTTGGAGGATGGGATTAAAATTCAAAATGATCTGGACAAACTGGAGAAATGCTCTGAAGAAAATAAGATGAAAGGCAATAAGGACAAATGCAAAGTACTCCATTTAGGAAGGAACAATCAGCTGCGCACCTACAAAATAGGAAATGAGTGCCTAGGAAGGAGTACTGTGGAAAAGGATCTGGGGGTCATAGTGGATCACAAGCTAAATATGAGTCAACAGCATAACACTGTTGCAAAAAAAAAAGCAAAAAGCAAACAGTCTGGATATTAGAAGGAGTATTGTAAACAAGACACAAGAATCAGAGGGGTAGCCATGTTAGTCTGGATCTGTAAAAGCAGCAGAGAGTCCTGTGGCACCTTATAGACTAACAGACGTATTGGAGCATGAGCTTTTGTGGGTGAATACCCACTTCGTCGGATGCATGTAGTGTTTTCACACACGAAAGCTCATGCTCCAATATGTCTGTTAGTCTATAAGGTGCCACAGGACTCTTTCCTGCTTTTAAAACACAAGAAGTCATTCTTCTGCTCTACTGCACGCTTACTAGGCCTCAACTGGAGTATTGTTTCCAGTTCTGGGTGCCACATTTCAGGAAAGATGTGGACAAATTGGACGAAGTCCAGAGAACAATAATAAAAATGATTAAAGGTCTAGAAAACATGGCATATGAGGGAAGATTTGAAAAAAAAATAGATTTGTTTAATCTAGAGAAAAGAAGACTGAGAGGGGACATAAGGTTTCAAGTACATAAATGGTTGTTATAAGAAGGAGGGGGGAAAAAACATTCTCCTTAACCTCTGAGGATGGGAAACAAGCAATGGGCTTAAATTGCAGCAAGGGTGTTTTAGTTTGGACATTAGAGGAAACTTCCTAACTGTCAGGGTGGTTAAGCACTGGAATAAATTGCCCAGGGAGGTTGTGGAATCTCCATCACTGGAGATTTTTAAGAATAGGTTAGACACATGTCAGGGATGTTCTAAATAATACTTAGTCCTGCCATGAGTGCAGGGGACTGGACTAGAACACCTCTCGAGGTCCTTTCCAGTCCTATGATTCTGTGACTCTGTCCTAGCAAAGCATGACAAACAATGGGGAGAAAAATAAAATTAACAGCGCTAAGCAATTATTATTTTTATTTCATCACAATGAGTCTGCTTTTTCCACCCATATGTTGAGTAGTATATTACTCTGCAAGTCACCCTGTTGATTTTAGTAGGGCTGAAGTGCTACAGTGTGTGATTTAGAGTAGCAAAATCAGGCTCAATATAAGCATTCTTACGGAAATTAATAAATGCTTTAGGCTATTAAATCTGTTGTACAATTAAGTTGAAAAAGAATTAAACGGATTACAACATTCAGAGCAAAACAAGAAGAGTTGGCATCACTATTGCACACAAGGGATTATAAATGTGAAGGAAGCTAATGGTGGTAAGAATGGAGGGTTGGCACAATTTTTTAGCTGAAAGAACTGGATGGGTTCCTAAATATGAGAAAAGAGAAGGATTTACAAGAACATATAAATAAATCTAAATTAAAATGAGATGTTTGTACTTCAGAGTGGAGCAAGGTAGACAGAGCAGAGCATCCACCCATTGTTGTTCCCTCGCTGCTCCATTTAGCTTTTCAGTTTTCATTGAATAGTCCAACCTATCCCCAGCTTCTCACCCCAGGCCACCCTTTTTCAGTTGGCAGCAGTGAGAAGTTAAGGGTGTGGTACAACTACTTACACCAACTCCCCACTGTAAGCACTGGCAGCTACACTAGGGAACCAAGTTTTGCCTTTTCTATGTTGATGTCTCTGGAGGCATCCCTCAGGGAATTTACAGTGAGAGAGAGAAATCTGTCACAACCACAAGCCTGGGGAAATGTTTACAAAAGTCCGCTATTCCTCTTAGTATTCCAGTGTGATTTATAGGTTTGTGGCATTAACACCCAACACACATCTTCGGGGATATGTAAATTCGATAAATACAAAGTACTTCAGTACAGTATGAAAATAACATACCATCACTGTACGGGACCAGTTTTGACAAGGGTCACTTCAAAGAAAGATTTTAGGAAAATGGAACATGGAAGAGATTTTTGTGCCTTATTTGCTAGGACATTGGGGCATTAGTAAATTAGTATGTTATGGTAACTCGTGTGTGTGTGTCACACACACACACACAAACTGTATTTTGTAATATTTTTTTCTTCCTCCCTGATCCCATAAAAGTTTAAATTATAGGTCAATATTTTTAAAAGTAAAAATAGATAGACAAAATAAATTCTAAAATAAAACTGGACGCATTTTCATAAGAGATTAACAAGACATATATATTGTGTGTGAATATATATTGTTAAAAAATTATATAGAGAGAGATGGAAATAGCACTCACTCTTTTTGCACTGAAGCTTGCTAGAGGGTTTCTTTAAGGATCTTCCAGAAACACATGCAGTAATAATGTATCATACCCTAAAAGTAGCAAGGCTCTGACTTTGATAGACAACTAGCAGAAGGGAATTCCAGTATTCAAGGTCTGATACTGTGAATCTCCTCCTCAGGCGCACACACACTGAACCCTGAGGACTAAGAATTGACAGTTCCCAATGATTGCAGCTTTTGGGAAAGAAGCAATCTTATAGAATGGGAAGACTGGAAAGGACCTTGAGAGGTCTTCTTGTCCAATCCCCTGCACTCAAGGCAGGGCTAAGTATTTTCTAAACCATCCCTGACAGGTGTTTGTCATAAGAGATTAACAAGACATATATATTGTGTGTGAATATATATTGTTAAAAAATTATATATAGAGAGATGGAAATAGCACTCACTCTTTTTGCACTGAACCTTGCTAGAGGGTTTCTTTAAGGATCTTCCAGAAACACATGCAGTAATAATGATACTTGACTATAAGAAGTGAGCATGTAAGTGATACATGACTCATATATAGCCTGTATACTGTGCAAAAACATCTACCGTTGTGTAGGCTACAGGGGCTAGATCCTTAGCTTGTGTAAATCAGTGTAGCTCCACTCAGGGAGCTGATTACACCAACTGAGTATCAGGTTCTCTAGACAAATATTGCCAGTTTGCATTGCTCTTCATACCTGGGGGGTCACAGAGGACAATGCAATAGCATTTTACATCTTCAAATGTCAAGGCAAGTACTTCACATGCATCTATTTACTGGATACACAAACACTTCATGACTAGTGAGAGGTCTGTGAAATAATTACTCCTCTGAGGAGCGTTAGAAACAAACAAAATGGAATGGTTGTTTAGTCAAGTAATTACTTACACTGACTGCCCCCTCCCAGGCACAAACATTGGTGATTCCAAGAAAGCCCAAATTTACTGACCATCAAGTCACCAAATCCCAATCTATTTATTCAGATTTCTGCTGAGTTGGGAGATTCTTTCTTCTTGGTTGGGTAGGAGAGTTCCTGACATTTTTGCCAGTTTGGTTATATTTTGTATATATTTTACAATCTTTGAGCTTCTCTGTAAAAAAAAATATTGATGTATAACCCAAGCCTTCACAAGGCACCCAGTAATGTTCTGCAAATTAGCAATGGTTTTACAGTGCTAGATCATTGTCAATTTAACAAATAAAAAGTAAGCAGTGGTGAAGTGAGTTGTCATCTTTCTAAACCAATAATGGGATTTTGAAGGCTGAGGGTCTGGTTGTAGTGAATGGCCTGTGCCAGCATAGAAATGTGATTGACTGCTTTAGCTTGTATAATATTTGCAACAGGCAGTGGGACAGCTGGGGAAGAGGGGTATATGTTTATTTTTTCAAATTTATGTTACATTAAACAAAAGAGCCTCCTTTCCAAACTCTGGGCAAATGTTTAACAATACTGTTCATAAAATAAACAGACTCTGTAAATTAACCACAGATAACAGTACCTCAGCTGCAACATAAATACCTTGCTAAATTGGACTATAAGTAACAATTGAATCACAGTCCAGAAGAATGTTTAATCTACTGGCTTCTTGTTACATTTATTTGATTTCCTTATTCTGTAAAACATACTACTAAGCAGAGTGTTTCCTACTGTAAGTACTTCCACTGCTTTAGTACTGGGCCCAAATTGGCTTTTGGCTGATATTTCTCTCTGTTGGCTAGCTAACTGTCTTCTTATCCAGTGGATTAGTCTCCATCTGATTTAACAGATTGGTTTCTGGACGATGAATCTGTCTTCCTGACAGACCAATTAGCTGTTGGTTCATCTAACTAGCTGAATTCTGCCTACTCATGCTGTTGGCAGTGGAAAACCAGGAAAACATTGCATTTGTTCATTTAATTAAATGTTTCCTCCAAATTTGTTTTGTTTTTGTAAAGCATGGGTAGTTTATTGATATTCTCTCTTCACATTCTCAACATATGTAACTCATGCCATGAACTCTTGACATATTATTCATATATGCTTACAAATGGGGACAGACATATTGTTTTATGGTACAACACTGAGATTAATTTGTAATAGAGTTCCGTCACTTGATCTTGTCAGACTATTTTGCCAGATAATGTAAGTAATGCAGTTTGAAACCAGCTGGTTGTTGTTTTTTGAAGGCAGTTAAAAAATACTTACGGTTAAATTGGGTGTAAAATTGGTTTCAATTTCACCAGTGGAGATCATCTCAGCCTTTACTTAAATAAATGAGTCTGTGCTCTGTGTATAGAGAATATCTCTTTGCATTAGATGTGTTGTCTTATGCATAAAAAGTTTAATCAAGGTCCCTTCTGCCCACCCCGTTGGCTCTCCAGCTGGTAACTGAAGATCACATTGCACTTTTTCAGAAAGATTATGGAATAAATCCAGCGGCTTGGCCAACATTCCCTCTCTTACGAAAGCAAGTTATAATATCCAAGATTATGCACAAGCTGTTAATGAGGTCATACAATAGAGTTTCTGTTTGCCTTCAACCTTTGCAGTAACCACAGTTAATTCAGTAGTTTTTATAAAGCACTTGGTGATAACTTGGCTATGAATGGCACTGTGTAAAATCAAACTTTATTCAGGTAAGAGAGATCCATGAGTTGGTATAAATATACATATATAACATGGAAAGCAAACTTCTTTTATATATAGTATCTGTTGCTTCTTTTATGGAGACCACCATGCTGAGTGATATGTATTCCATACATCCTGTTAGCTTAGATTTGTATCCCAGTAGTTGCTGAATGTTCTATCCCAGCCAGCCACTGTTAACTAAGTACTTTGACTCTAGGTGAGAAATCATGAGAGACCTCCTGTGAGATGGCACCAGTGTTTGTGTTGCCAGGAAGAGTGCTAAAATAAGTGAGCTGATTATTGCTTTTTGGTATCATGGGCTACAGGCCAGTGGATCAAAAGAGGTAATATTTATTTCAGTTTCCAGAGGGGAGGTTGCCAACCATTTCAGCAATGTTCATTAAATGCTATTTGGCAATAACTTCAAGGGGTAATTCCAGTTGCATCTGATCGACCCTTCCTGTAAAGAATGGGGAGATGAAGTAGTCTTTCTGGGATTGTGAGTATTTTAGCTGTGTTTCATTCCTACCGAGCTAAACTAAGAGTGCCACAGGCAAGCTAATTTACAAGTATGGCAGTCATTGGATAGAGAAGGCGTGCATAAATCTAAGGATGGCAAATGCAATATAAGAGCTAAATATTACTGTTTAAGTAAAGGGGGGAACTGGACAGGGAAATAAGCAAACTCTGCGTTTTATGTATTTAGTTATTGTTAGTTACTAAAGTGTATTTTGACATGAGAACTTAGTGTATCCAAGAAAGCTTTTGGCTACTACTTTTAATAAAAATCTAACTCTTTTGTATTGGCGCCTTTATATTAACTTCTGCTTCAACAGAGATTGGTTTAATTATGCTGACAGTATATTTACGGTACCCTTTCAAAATGTACCTGATTTGGCACCATTTAACTCATTGAAGGTTTTGTTATTGACTTCAACTGGAGCCAGGGGCATGCACAGGAATTCAAATTTGGAGGAGCTCTGTGACCCTGCCACAGCCCCAGGTCCGGAGAAGCTCTACGACCCTGCTGATTATTGCACAGAGGGCATGCCCCTCCTTGTGCACACCCTTCCTTGGAGCAGAGTCACTTCTTAAATTAACAAAAGCAGCTTTGGAAGTGCTTTTGAATGTAACTAGAGTTGGTTGGAAAATTTACTTTTAAATCACGTGTTGATGAAGAATAGAATGTTTCTCCCCTCCCTCCCTCCCTTCCCCCCCGCCCCCCATTTCCAAGCAGCTCTCATGTTCTAATTGGTTTAAAAAACGGAGCCGCAAAGAGCAGGTTGATTTAAGTTGCAGTTTAGAGGCCTTGGAAGTCTTTTTTTTTTATTTGTTCCCTCGCTGCTCCATTTAGCTTTTCAGTTTTCATTGAATAGTCCAACCTATCCCCAGCTTCTCACCCCAGGCCACCCTTTTTCAGTTGGCAGCAGTGAGAAGTTAAGGGTGTGGTACAACTACTTACACCAACTCCCCACTGTAAGCACTGGCAGCTACACTAGGGAACCAAGTTTTGCCTTTTCTATGTTGATGTCTCTGGAGGCATCCCTCAGGGAATTTACAGTGAGAGAGAGAAATCTGTCACAACCACAAGCCTGGGGAAATGTTTACAAAAGTCCGCTATTCCTCTTAGTATTCCAGTGTGATTTATAGGTTTGTGGCATTAACACCCAACACACATCTTCGGGGATATGTAAATTCGATAAATACAAAGTACTTCAGTACAGTATGAAAATAACATACCATCACTGTACGGGACCAGTTTTGACAAGGGTCACTTCAAAGAAAGATTTTAGGAAAATGGAACATGGAAGAGATTTTTGTGCCTTATTTGCTAGGACATTGGGGCATTAGTAAATTAGTATGTTATGGTAACTCGTGTGTGTGTGTCACACACACACACACAAACTGTATTTTGTAATATTTTTTTCTTCCTCCCTGATCCCATAAAAGTTTAAATTATAGGTCAATATTTTTAAAAGTAAAAATAGATAGACAAAATAAATTCTAAAATAAAACTGGACGCATTTTCATAAGAGATTAACAAGACATATATATTGTGTGTGAATATATATTGTTAAAAAATTATATAGAGAGAGATGGAAATAGCACTCACTCTTTTTGCACTGAAGCTTGCTAGAGGGTTTCTTTAAGGATCTTCCAGAAACACATGCAGTAATAATGTATCATACCCTAAAAGTAGCAAGGCTCTGACTTTGATAGACAACTAGCAGAAGGGAATTCCAGTATTCAAGGTCTGATACTGTGAATCTCCTCCTCAGGCGCACACACACTGAACCCTGAGGACTAAGAATTGACAGTTCCCAATGATTACAGCTTTTGGGAAAGAAGCAGTCTTATAGAATGGGAAGACTGGAAAGGACCTTGAGAGGTCTTCTTGTCCAATCCCCTGCACTCAAGGCAGGGCTAAGTATTTTCTAAACCATCCCTGACAGGTGTTTGTCTAACCTGCTCTTAAAACTCTTCAGTGATGGAAATTCCACAGCCTCCTTTATCCTCTTTATAGCTGAGTGCTTAACAACCTAGGACTTTAATGACTAAAACCCTTGAATTGAACCAAACATGAATTAGGGGCTAACGTGCAGCAAAGAGCAACTGTATGATGTGCTTTTTAATTCTCTGTCCTACCTATACTAGAAGGTAGGCAGCTCACCTGAAGAATCTTGATGTCCCACAACAGTAGCCTCAGTAGTGACTTGTAGAATCATAGAAGATTATGGTTGGAAGAGAGATCATCTAGTCCAATCCCCTGCTCAAAGCAGGACCAACACCAACTAAATCATCCCTGCCAGGGCTTTGTCAAGGCAGGCCTTAAAAACCTCTAAGGATGGAGATTCCACCACCTCCATAGGTAACCCATTCCAGTGCTTCACCGCCCTCCTAGCGAATAGTGTTTCCTAATAGCCAACCTACACTTCCCCCCACTGAAACTTGAGACCATTGCTTCTTGTTCTGTCATTTGCCATCACTGAGAACAGCCTAGCTCCATCCTCTTTGGAATCCCCCTTTAGGTAGTTGAAGGCTGCTATCACATCCTCCCTGTCTTCTCTTCTGCAGACTAAATAACCCCAGTTCCCTCAGCCTCTCTCGTAAGTCATGTGTCCCAGGCCCCTAATCATTTTTCTTGCCCTCCACTGGACTCTGTCCAATTTGTCCACATCCTTTCTGTAGTGGAGTGACCAAAACTGGACACAATACTCCAGGTGTAACTCATCAGTGCTGAATAGAGGGGAATAATCACTTCCCTCTATCTGCTGGCCATGCTCTTACTTATACAGCCCAATATGCCATTGACCTTCTTGGCAACAAAGGCACACTGCTGACTGATATCCAGCTCTTGTCCACTCTAATCTCCAGGTCCTTTTCTGCAGAATGGCTGCTTAGCCAGTCATTCCCCAACCTGTAGTGGTGCATGGGATTCTTCCTTCCTAAGCGCAGGACTCTGCACTTGTCCTTGTTGAACCTCATCAGATTTCTTTTAGCCCAATCGTCCAATTTGTCTAGGTCACTCTGGACCCTATTCCTACCCTTCAGTGTATCTACCTCTCCCCTCAGCTAAGGGTCATCTGCAAACTTGCTGAGTAGTCCAACATAGAGATGTGAGAGAGGTGTTTGCATCTGAGAGGAAAAAATATATTTTGACCATACAGGCTGAGAAAAAGCATTACTGGCACTTACTGCTTGAGTAAGGCTGAAATCATCCTTTTATTCCTCGCTAATTATTACATTCTTCTAATTATATACATGTAGTGCTGCACAGCATGAAGAGAAAAAAAGAAGAAAACTGCTTAAATCATTCACCTTCTTTGAGGAGTGAACTGTTGTCAGTGTTGTTTTTCCCCCTCCTATGGACCAATCCCCAAAAAAGAGTACCTTGAAAAGGTTGTTACTATTCTTTCTTTGGGATTTCACTGATGTCAAACAGAGGAGCAGAAAATGATCTTTTAAGTTATGCAAAGGAATAGTACAATATGAAATGCAAGGATTTATTTTGCAACTGCATTCCAAACTGAAACAGCATAACTTTATAAATCTCTGAGATCAAATCAGATTGCTGCACTGTTTTCTGAATTCAGCTTCTCTAATCCCACTGTATCTTGCAATCAGCTAACTAAACTTAGTTGAATGGTGACCTCAGAAAACAAAACAAAAAATCATGACTATTTCCACTTATGTTTTACAAATTTTTCTTTTACTTACAATAAATTTACTGTACAATCATGAAGGTTCATGAATAATTTCCAGACAAAATAACGAGAACTTTTCCTGTTTATAAAAGGTTAGTGAATCAAGGAAACAAACATTATCACGTGATCAACCAGTGCAAATAAATAGTGTTTACAAGCTACCAGCTTGAAAACAAACCAATCACTGAGGTATGTGTGCACATCTATTCACTGAACAAGTGTGATTAATGAACTAACATTTATATTCATGCCTCATTTGTGGATAATTCATGAACAAGGAAAAAAGGTGAAATGTGCCAAGTGATTTATTAGCATAAAATAATTTGCTCAGCTCAAACAAATGTATCATGGTGTGCACCTTCCACCTATACAGTCACGAAAGATAACCGCAGGTAAATTAGGGATCTCCTACATTTAGAAACATCCATGTTTCTTTTTCTGCAGTCTGCCCCATCTCTACCCCTCACCTCACCTGAAAAAGAAAGTATAGGATCTGAAAGCATGGGAAGGTCACTCCTTCCTTTGATCCTGGTGGTTCTGGGAAATCCAAACTAAAGATATAGTTTTAATGTCTTCTCCTTTTGGAATTTAGCCAAAACCAATCCATAAGAGAGACATTTAGTTTGCTTAGTCTGGCTCAGAGTCGCACAGTCTGACTCACTCACTCACGCCCGTCACCCCAATCGGGGTATAGGTCGCCAACCACAGATCTCCAGAGTCCTCTATCCTGGGCCATTCGCTCTAGTTGGTTCCAGGTATAGCCCATTTTTTTGCTATCAGCCTGAAGGTCGCGTCACCAGGTGTTTCTTGGACAGCCTCTTTTCCGCTTGCCTTGGGGGTTCCACCGCAGTGCCTGTCTGGTGATGTTAGTTGGCTGCTTGAGTAGTGTATGTCCTATCCAACCCCACCTTCTCCTTCTGATTTCTTCCTCTGCTGGGAGTTGACGGGTCCTTTCCAAGAGGTGGATGTTACTGATGGTGTCTGGCCAGCGGATCTGGAGAATCCTTCTGAGGCAGCTATTAATGAAGGTCTGGATCCAGACCACACAGTCTGAGCTTGCATGAAAAGTCCCTTGCTGCCTCTGAGTGAGCAAGTGAGCAGGAAACTCTTAGTTTTAAAAATATTGGATGAAATACTGGTCAAACAATGTTTTGTAGAATGTTAGTCATTTAGAATGAAGCCTGCCGAAAAAGTGGACCTTATAACCTGTGGTTAGAAAGGTGGAGGACTCCAGCACTAGAGTACATTAAATCACTTAAGAGCAAAGAAATGACCTGTGGGCAACTGAATGGATGAAAATGGAGGAGCTGTGTGCATTAGGATGGGCAAACTGGTTTGGTTTGGATAAAATAAGAACTGACCTGAACCTCCTCAGATAAGAACTGATCTAAATCAGCATCCAAAGTTTAAACTAAGCCTTTTGCAGAACTTAAAAATATAAATAAATGAATGAGGCAAATTCTCTATAGGCACAACACTGAAGAAAATGGAGTTATGCCAGCAGAGAATTTGGGTCAATATTTTTCAGTTTCACATACCAAAGCACCCTGTGGTCCTGACTGAGACCAGACTCAGAATCATTGAAATGCCACGCAAAAAAGAAGCTGTTCTCAAAATATTTCCAGCCTGGCCAGAGAGAGAGAGAGAAATGCAAATTGCCTGACGGGCGCAAAGCAAAACCCTTGATCCAAATGCTTCTGAATTTAGGAAGAAGTGCCATGCCAGACCATAGTAATGCTTCATCTAGTTTACTGTCCTATCTCCGGCAGTGGCCAATACCTGCTTTAGAGGAAGCTACCAGAACCTTGCAATATGCAGATATGGCATACCTTTCTGGGGAAGTTTTTTCGTAACCCTGATAAGATAGAAGCTGTTTTATGTCCTGAAGTGTGAAGGTTAGTTTTTTTTTGTTTGGTTGGTGTTTTGTTTTTTTTTAATCCGTACTAGCATAACTCTGGGTATTCTTGTTATCCATTTAAATTATTCACTTCTTTTTAAAATCTTGCTAAGCTCCTGGCCTCAGTGATATCTTGTGGCAATTAATTCCACAGAATAGTAGTTTTTTCTGTGGGAAAGTATTTCTTGTTGGTTTTAAATTTGCTGTCTTCCACTTTCATTGAATGTCCTCAAGTTCTTGCATAATTAGAGAGGATGAATAGAAGTTCCTGAAACACCATTAATATTGTAAAAGCAGCAGAGAATCCTGTGGCACCTTATAGACTAACAAACGTTTTGGATCATGAGCTTTCGAGGGTGAATATCCACTTCTGGATCATGAGCTTTCACCCACGAAAGCTCATGATCCAAAACGTTTGTTAGTCTATAAGGTGCCACAGGATTCTCTGCTGCTATTACAGATTCAGACTAACACAGCTACCCCTCTGATACTTGACATTAATATTGTGTGTGTGTGTGTGTGTGTAGAGATAGATAGATAGTGATACAGCATGGCCAAAGGGTAGCAAGAGAGGGTTAGAAGGGAGCCTTATTCCCTGTAGAGGGAAGAAAGTTTGCTATAGATTAATTAGAGCACCTGAAGCCAATTAGAGCACCTGAAGTCAGTCACCTGATATAAACCTCCTGCTTCAATCAGACAGGGGAAGGTGTTGGAGCAGAGAACAGTTTCAAGGAGTAGAAACAGAGTGGACTGGAGTTGGAGCAGAAAGCAGTTTGGAGGAAAGCAGAAGAAAGTTTGGAGAAGTGCTGTGGTGGGCTAAGAAGACCGAGACCCTAGGTAAAAGGACACCTGGCTTGTGCAGAGGGAGGGCGGGAAGCCCCCACAAGCTGAAGGGCAGGAGAGGGAAGTAGCCCAGGGGAAGGAACCACTAGTTCAAGTGATTTACTGCTATCCCTAGGGCCCCTGGGCTGGGACCTGGAGTAGAGGATGGGTCCGGGTCCCTCCCTCTCCATTCCCCTCCTCTAGGATACTAGTGGGGCAGTTAATATCCCAGTTCATGGGCAAGAAACGGCGCCCTGAACCCGCCCAAGAAGAGAGAGCACGAGGCTCATCATAGTAGTGCTGGTAATTTGCCACAATATCCTCTTATTCATCTCTTCTCTAAAGTAAATAGCCCCCATCTTTTCAACCTCTCTCCATTAGAAAGTTTTTCCATGCCTCTAGTCACTCTCATCATGCCTCTCTGAACCTCTTTTGTTTTTGAGATAGGGTGACCAGAACTGAACACCAAATCTGAGGTGAGGGAGCTACCGCTGATTTACATAATGGCAATATAATATTATCGGTATTACTTTAGGGAGGCTGGCATTAGGGTCCAGACCTGAATTTCATAGTTAAGACCATGTCTCTCTAAGGAGGCAAAACAAAACAACACCTAAACATGCAAAAACTCTGGAAACATGTACATGCAACTCTTGATCCAAACTTAACTGTCCATAGCTAATTCTACATATTCATTTCTCTCCCTTTTTATGGACCAAGTTCTCATTCCTGTGCACAGCCCAAGTAACCCACCTGGGCAAGGCACAGAAGATATCAATATAGGTCCAATATGGGGGAAAAGAACCTGCTCTTTCCTAGGCTGTCTCCCCTGTCATTTCTTAGTTACCATAGTAGGTTCAGAGCTACATAGCTGATGCACGTATTTTGTTGTTTCCTTCCACAAATGCTACACGAGCCCTGGCCAAAGGCTCTCTGCCTTCCCTGTCCTCACAAACCTTATGCACAGTGGGGCACAGTGAGCACAGCCCTGTGGAGCCAAGCCCTGCAGAGTGCAAGTGGTGTGGTCCCCAACAGAGGGTCCCAACATCTTGTCTCCACCTCTCACCCCTTTTTCCATGCATCGGAATAATAGCAGTTCATGAATACAGGAAGAGGAAGTGGTGGTAGGGTCTGGACCAATGTAACATACACTACTTATTTTTAATATTATACAGCTGAGAAGTCCATGATATGGGCAACATTAATATCCTCTTTTATTCTGTTATCTCCCGGTCATTGGTCCATATTTTATTGTCTCTTAACAGATTAAGTTAACACTTCCCTCCCTGACCATTTAATTTTTTTGCTATTAATTTGCTGAAAAAAATCACAACTTTCATTCTACAATGCCTCTTGTTCTGTTAGAGGCTACATTTTCCTGCATCACCCTTGTTCTGCTGTTGAACGCTTGTCTTAAGGGCTTTATAGGACCCTGATACATTTATCAATAATTAAGATGGCATTCAGAACCATATTCTTCATTCAAGTCCATACCTCATATTCTTACATTTTATAGGAAATTAGAACCAGAGGTGCCCATGGGAACTTCCTTCCTCATCAATCATCCCTCCAGAAGTATCTATACTCAGATCTATATTTGCCTTGTTTTTGAATAATTGTTTTCTGAAAAAGAATAATCAGTTTTATTAAAACTCTAGGATCCTAACAGCTAATCCTAAATTTTACAGAATAATCTATTTTATATGTCATATACATCATATGGAGGATATTCATAACCTTCAGATAAACTGGATGAGCCTACCCTGCAAGCTTTGAATTGTGCAATCTGGGGCTGAGGTACTAGCAAAATGATGAAAATTGACTGCTGGCAGAGTACAACCTTCAGTGATGTATCTGATCTCCAATTGACTGGGAGTTTGTTCATCAGTTTACTTAATCACAATTATATTGGACAAGTTGGAATAGTCTAGAGAGACTACATTATTTTCCTTGTTAGTAAAAGCTGGCATTTCCACTAAGTATTGTCCAGACTTCTCCATCCACACCATTGTGGCAATTCGATACTTCTGAATGGATGTCCAGAGTCAGAAGTCCCTTTAATCTCTTAGGCTTTGTTTCTGCTAGCTGATGACCACTACAGTCCCAATCCAGCAAAGCTGGTGATCTAAAATGTGAGGTGATTTTTTTCTTTGGCCAACTCCATTATGGAAGCAGCCAGCAATGCCAACTGAATGTCTCCCAGGAAATCCCAGTGCAGTAAGCAAGTTAGTACAGTTGTCACAATTTTCTTTAATATGAGTGTTAGGGGCAGTGCTATAGCAGCAAAGAAGGAGGAGGATATATTCCAGAAGGGAGCCTACAATTCCTTTTTTCTTGTGTCTGCCAAACCATTCAAAACAAAAGGAGGGAGTTAGCAGTGCTAAAAAAGGAGTTTTGTGGATGAAGTAACTGAAGTTGCACTGCTTCACCTGGCTAAGCTCTGAGTGACTCACAAAGACAAAATATATCGCTTTTGAGAATTCTGGGTCAACTTCCTTGCAAACCTCAGATCGTCAAATGAAAAATTGATGGCTCATTGTAATGTAAAAAGGAACATAAAGATGCAAAAACAGATGCCCTTCCTGCAGCCCCCAGTGACCTGGAGCAGTGAACCATGGTCAGTGGGAGCCGCGATCGGCTGAACCTGCAGACGCGATAGGTAAACAAACTGGCCCAGACCGCCAGGGGCTTTCTCTGAACAAGCGGTGGACAGGCTTTGAGAAGCACTGGTTTATATAGATTAAAGTCACACTCTGCACTGTATGAGGGAGAGAGAGAAAAATAGGTACTGTAAGTTTATCTAAGCCAGGTAGTACAAGACTCTGGCTTTCTGAAATACTGATTGTCGCATAATGCCTGGATCTCAATAGCGTTGTATTAGTTATATTTGGGTCTGTATGCTTGTTTTGGATGATATGGGTTTGTTCCTAAAGACTTAGTTTTACATTAAATCTGTAGCCTGGCCATGTGAAAGACTGTTTCATTATTTAGGTTGTGTTTACAATCTACTTTATGCTTGCAAATTGCTATGTACTCTCTGATGAGAGTGCAAATACCAGTACAAAGAACATGAATTATTCCTCAGACAATGGTACTCAGAGTAAGATGGTCAGTGCTATTGCACAGGAAGAAATGACTAGGACAAACACACTTTCATTTATAGGCCAGAATGTGGTTTCACAGCACATACACAAGTGAGATTTTTTTTAAGGACACTCAACATTGTCCTAACCCTGCTCCCGCTGAAGCGATGGTAAAACTCGCATTGAATCAATGAAAGTAACGGTTAAAGACTAGAAATGGATGGACTTGTTAATAAAATAAAAATGGAAATGTTGATGCCATAGTATTGTGAAAAGCTTTCAGGCACAGTTAGGTAGGGAAGTTTATTCCAAGTGTAGGAGTAGCATTGGAGAGGGCATGGAAATAGGCAAGACTGGTATTATTCAGAGAAAAAATGGGGCTCACGTGGCATGAAAGAAGAGCGTGCATGTACCATTGACAGTGCAGCATAGTGCAGATCCTTGAAATCTAGGACACTCTTAAGTTTGGTTTGATAGGAAATTGGAAAAGAGTGGAGGAATTCAATGAGGTATATGATGATGATCTTGCAAAGAAGTAGACTTTAGCTGCTACATTCTCGATATCCTCCATGGGACTTTGGAAGGAGGTGGGAAGGCCAGAGAAGAGGAGGTTACAATAACCAAGGCATAACACATGTTACATACTGTTAATACTGGTATCTATGTTCATTTTAATAACAATACTGTAGAGCAAATAATAGAAAACCTCAATCCTAGTGTACAAAGTCTGCAAAGTAGGCATCTGTTTTTACTAGAAGAAATTTTCTGTGGAAGAATGTGGAGGAGAAGCTATAAAACCAGTTAATCTTATTTGGAAATTCTGCTGTGTTATGTTTGTAATCTGCAAAATTGGCTGAGAAGAGTATTGAGGTGAAGCAGCAGGTCCTATTCCCATCTTAAAGTAACTTTAACTCACCCAGCAAACATTTTTCAACCCTTATTTTATTCTTAGGAGTTTAGACTTTCATTATTTAATACCCCACATATTCCAAGTGCTCTTGGAAAAACTAGGCTCAATAATTCCACTGGCCTTTTTCCCGGTCCGCTACTCTCTAATTATAGCTAACAAGTTTGAAATTACTAAAACTTTTTTATCCCCCTCCTTCCCCCACCAATCTTATAGCAGGGAGAGAGGGAAGCAGGCTGAATGCCTGTCTCCTGATCAACAGGCTGTGGGTGTTTCTTCACGAATTGCCTAAGTCTCTTAAAAAATGAACGAATTAACCAAGGATCATAAATCCTGTCTCTAACTTGTATCTAACTATGTGCTTTGTCATATCCAGCAGGGTGCCCTGGTAAATATGTAAATTATTTAGATTTAGTAATAAACTGTTACCATGCTGATGATTTCCTGTGAAAAACTGCAAGCTGAAAAATAACTGAGCTCCTCTTTTTCTTTGATAGCCTTGCCTATAGGCTGTTTTAGCACCCCATAAATCCTATAATTGTATAGGATTATTTGGCAGCATGTGGTGGTTTCTGCTAAATCACAGTGAGAAGATGATCAGGCTGGTACTGAAAATAAAGTATTAAGAGTGACTTTATAAGATTTATGGAAGGAAAGATTACCACTGGCAGAAACTCAGTCTTTCCCCTAATGACTAGTAAGGAAAAGACTAGAATTCCTTGCTGTGTTAAGACAGCATCTGTCTCATTAGCCTGGGTATAGGATTTAAGGATCTGTTTCATTCACTTATTCCCCAGCTCTTTCTTGTGCCCATCACTGGGATATGGGATGATACGACTGAAATCCAAGTGGGCTCAACTGTCAGGATATTGACTTAGAACTATTTTATTTGCCTTTCAATCACGGTTAAATAAATAGATTTATAGTACATTGGTTGAAATGAAAATGGAAATCTGTCAGGCTCTTAACATTTTTTCCAGCACATTTTCCAGGGATGGCTTCTCTGAGCTGGGCAAAGAAAGGGTTTTAAAATCTATGTGGCATTCTGCCAATTTCACATATGTTTCAGAGTCACATGAAAGAGCTGGTACAAGATCAGGAAGAGTAATATAGCTGCACTACAGCAGGTGCTGTTGTTGGGGAAGAGGGAGTGACTGACTGGAGGCTGCTGTCATCAGATCCAAATCAAAATCATACACTTAAAATAAATAAAAAAATAATATAGATAGAAGCATTTGCCACTGTTATCCATCAGTGGTCTGTCAGCATTAAGACAGAGAAAGAAAAATAAGCCATATGAGCCATTTTCCCCAACAGTGTCAGATGAACTATTTGATTGTTTTAACCCAAGTCAAAACTAGTATAAAACTAAAGTAATTATCAGATTCAGACCTAGCCCCAGATTTCCATATCAGAAATTAAAGAGAAGATTGTAGGTATCTTCAGAAGAGAAGTACTTCACAAGTGACCACAGGGAGCTACTTTGCAAAAACTAATAGATTTATTTTGGCAAAATAAGCAGCATTAAATAATATGGTATGTAAAGTTCTTTTGAACTCAGAGACAGGGAATCATAAAATATAAGTTGGAAAGCTTTCTAAAAGAGGTTGCTGACACTAAAAAGGAAAGAATCAACAATTTAGGTGCTTAGAAATACCATTGGGCATGAAGGATAGATTAGAAAGCCCAGCTATGATTTAGATTTTTAAAAATGAAATTTTATTATTCATTACTTATTCTAAAGTTTTCTCAGTAGCAAGAGGAGGTACAATTATTAATGAAGGAAAATTAAGGCACAGAAGATACAAGTTTGGCTAGCATATAGCACATGGGCTTACAGTGACTACAAAATCTACTGGCAAGGTACTCGAAGGTTTATAAATTTCTACCATAACTCAGGGCTTTAAAATACTCAAAGAAGTGCCTCAAGTGGTTTCAACTATTTGCATTCTCCAATAGATCAGCTCTACTCTGCGCTGGTTAGCCTCAGCTGGAGTATTGTGTCCAGTTCTGGGCACCGCATTTCAAGAAAGATGTGGAGAAATTGGAGAGGGTCCAGAGAAGAGCAACAAGAATGATTAAAGGTCTTGAGAACATGACCTATGAAGGAAGGCTGAAAGAATTGGATTTATTTAGTTTGGAAAAGAGAAGACTGAGAGGGGACATGATAGCAGTTTTCAGGTATCTAAAAGGGTGTCATCAGGAGGAGGGAGAAAACTTGTTCACCTTCGTATCTAAGGATAGAAGAAGAAGCAATGGGCTTAAACTGCAGCAAGAGAGACTTAGACTGGACATTAGGAAAAAGTTCCTAACTGTCAGGGTGGTTAAACACTGGAATAAATTGCCTAGGGAGGTTGTGGAATCTCTGTCTCTGGAGATATTTAAGAGTAGCTTAGATAAAGGTCTATCCGGGATGGTCTAGACAGTATTTGGTCCTGCCGTGAGGGCAGGGGACTGGACTCGAGGTCCCTTCCAGTCCTAGAGTCTATGAATCTATGAATACTTTGAAAAGGGGTGAGCATGCCTGACACCCTCTACCCCAATGAAACTTGGGGAATATGCTGCCCTGAAATTTTGCAATGGGCAATGTGGTTCATTTTAACCATTTATAAATCTAAAATGTCTGTTGACTACTTTATGTAAATGTATACATGAAATGGAATGTCCCAAAAAGATCCACTATTATTGTTTTGTATTATTATTTTATTCAAATAGTCTCCACTAGAAACTCTAAAGACAATGTCCTTAAGTTTCAGTTTTGCTGGCAGTCTGTCACCTCACTACCATAAACAGTGGAACAAAGAGAAGGCACTTTTTTATAAGTCTACATATAGTAGGATATTAATTATATATAATGATTAGAAAATGCTTGCAGTGCAGCTAATGTCTGTGGTTCCTTTCATGAATATTTTCTTCCCAGTGGCTGAAATAAAATATCAAGAGTGGTATGGGAGTTACAGTCAGAACAGCAATCTAAGCTTCTTGTAAAAACATGTTTTCTAAACATTTATGGCTTTTATGGTTTAATTGTAATACTGAATAGCCTAGAGAAGCATTCATTCTGTCACTAGTGTAGCATTTCACTAGTAACTCAGATAGCTTTAACTATCTGAAAATTTCACTTCTCTCGTGTAAGATGAAGAATCTCGTATTTTTTTTTTAAAAAAAACCTCAAACCAACAATCTCAGACTCCCATGTGTGTGTGTTCTGTTTAAGAAACACCATAAAAGGTGGTAAGCCTTAAACTTCAGGAGACCCGACAGTTTTGTAATCCTGAAGAATTCCTTTGAGATTACAGACATTATGGAGATCTAAGAGTGCAGCAGCTTCTAACAGAAAATGATTTTGATCCCCAACAATTTCACCTAAATGAAAAAATTATCTGAAATTTTACAGACAGGGTAGGATTTTTTTTTTTCTGGAAAATTGAGGTACATCAGAAAAGGTGTTCTAGAAGTATATGGGCCCCACTGATCTTATAAACTGCATGGCTGTCAGTGGGAGCTTTTAAATGCAATATTATCCATACACTGTAGTCATAATGTGGGGGGCGGGGGTGACAGACAGGAAACCACAGGGAGATGCAAGCAGGCTTGTGAAAATTAGTAGGGAAGTGTGGTGGTATATAACACACGGAAGCAATACCCTTATTTAGAATTGCCAGGTCCATATGCATCTGGTCTACAATAGAAAATTTAATTTACTCAACTTCCTCCACACCCCTGACCAACATAGTGAAGCTGACCTAAGTCACTGAGTAGACCAGAAATGGGCAAACTACGGCCCCGGGCCGCATGTGGCCTGTGGGATCGTCCTGCCCGGCCCCTAAGCTCCTGGCCCGGGAGACTACCCCTAGCATGTCCCCTGCTGTCCCCCCTCCCCCGCAGACTTAGCTTGCTTGCTCCTCTACTGGTGCAATACTCTGGGCTGTGGGGCTGTGAACTCCTGGGGCCTGACTCAGTCTCTGTGCTGTGTGGTCACGGGGCAGGGGTGTGGATAGGGGTCGGGAGGGAACAGGGGGTTGAATGGAGGCAGGGGTCCTGGACGGGGCAGTCAGGAAGGAGGGGAGGTTAGATGAGGTAGCAGGGGGAAGGTGGGGCAGAGGTTCTGGGGGCAGTCAGGGGACAGGAAGAAGGGGTGGTTGGACAGGGCAGGGGTCCTGGGGGGGGGGCAGTCAAGAATGAGAAGAGGGGTTGGATGGGGCAGCAGGAGTCCGGGAGGGGTCAGAGGACAGGGAATGGGGAGGGGGGTTGATGGGGCAGGAGTCCCGGATGGGGAGCAGATAGTAGATGGGAGCTGGGCCACAACTCCCTCTCCTAACCAGCCCTCCGTACAATTTATGAGACCCAATGTGACCCTCAGGCCAAAAAGTTTGCCCGCCCCTGGAGTAGACAGTGCTAGGTTGAAGGATAAATTCTTCTGTCGACCTGGTTACCACCTCTTGGGTAGGTGGATAAACTTCAGTGATGAGAGAACCCCTCCTGTTGGCATAGGTAGTATCTATAATGAGGTGCTATAGTGCTGCAATCTGTCTTCTCAGGATGAGGTTGCCCCTTTAAAGGAACCCCTTTGCTAGCACGCTTTTCTGGGCTGGCCCTTTAAATGTATCAGAGACAAGCTGGAACTCAAAAGTGGCCATTCTGTAAGTGCCTTCCACATGTCCTCCTCTTCCAGGTGGTAAGGTTTTCTTACCTCCTGATATGCTTTTCCCTTTTTATTCCTGAGGAGATGACACATTCTCACAGGGAGCCTGTGTTCTTGAGAAAGGGGCTTCATCTTGTGTCACAGAAACTGTTGCCACTAAATTTCCATTTCGCATTCCCTCCTGTCTAGACAGCTTTCTTCCCATGCTAGGAGAGAATTAGAAGCATGGAATCAGAAGAGGGAGCCAGGAGTCTGGAATGAGAACGAGGAGATACGCAGTCCCTTGGGGGAGGGGATGGTCTGAGGAAGAGTGAGATCTATCACTGTGCTGCTTGCAATTTCTGCTGGAGACAGCACAATTTGTCAGCTTCACCAAACCTGTGTCACTGAGCAATTTTTAAGCTTTTAAATTATTCTTAAGGAAATTCCCGTGCAAGAACTATGCCATAATTGAGTTACTGTAAGCTTTTACCTATCTATCAGTTACCTAAGTGAAAACATAATTTAAAACAGGGGGATTTTTATTCATTTTTTTTTAAGAGAGAAATTTGTTTTCATAGCTGAGACTACAGCGCTGTTTGGGTTTTTTCAATTAAGTAACCAGTAGATATTTACACCTTAACTTCAGCTGATCAGTGTTTGAGATATGATTTTGTTTGCAAGTGATCCCATGGCCGAACAAAAAACTAAAACTGCTATAAAGATTTGAAACTTTAAAAAAAAAGTCTTCAACTGAAACAGTGAAACAAATTTTACTTGCATGTTTGGAGAGAATGCACTCTGTAGCTGCAGTCCCAACAGCAGATTATTCAGCACAGAGCAATTCTAAAGTCAATTTTCAGCGTTTGCCAGACTTTCCTTTGTTCCTTTAAATCTTCATTGCACTCCTTTCTTTGCATTTCCTCTGGCATCTGGGTTACAGGACTGGCTGGTGGTGACTGAATGCCCTTACTATCTAATGTCTATTGGGTCTATGTCAGTGGTTCCCAAGCCCTCGCCTGTAGATTGCAGGGCACTAGTATTTAGCAGAGAGTTGATTAGTAACATGATGCTGGCTTGTCTGGAATCGAGCTGGTAAACTGAATTAAAAGAAGCTTTTAACTACCTTAAATACTTTGCTAATATGACTTTTCCATGAACTCAATGGCTGTAGCTGTTACAAAGATATTATTCAGTCATCAATGGCAGGGGAAGTGGGCCAACAATCATGAATGGGAGGGATATGGTTGCTCTCAAGATATGGCTCGCTATGGAAAATCTTGTGTAAAATGAGTAAGTCTCAGTTCTGGTCCTTGTGAACAGGTGTCCATGTTACCACCACAACTGGCAGCATCAGCAGAAGGGCTAATGACTGAGGTGACTTGGATTCTGAACTATCCTTAAATGTGACTCTACTGGTCAACAAAGTGAAAGTTTAGTGGAGCAATGTGAGAGCCTACTGCTACTGCCTCTTCTACAAACTGTTTTGAGGATGAACTAAAGGCTGCGCTTTTTACTCCTGTCAAAGCAGTAGTTGTCATGAATTCTAGTATTCACTTTAAGAAAAAATCCTCTTCTGTCTATTGTAATATTATGTATACAAAAAAATCTCAAAAGAATCTTTCTTCCTGAATTTTGGCTCACAATTAGCAAGTCATGTATATATGCCAGGCACCTCATTATGAAATCTTACAGTCGTTCCAAGTCTGACCATAATCTAATTCTAACACTATATCAAGCGGAGTGAGTTTGTTTTTTGTCAAAGCTAACTTACACAGCCCTTATCTGAGCAAAGCAGAGCTTGGTGGAACTAACTTAATTCTATCTTATTCTAGTAAATGATTAGAAAAAAAGTCGTATCGAAATAGTTAAACTCTGGCGGTAGACTTTTCATAAAGTAAGAATCTAGAGAGTAATTTTAATAATCTCTGATTTTTCTCGTTTGCATCCTTTCTCTGATGCATGTAAACTAATTATTTCAACATACAGCACCCCATTATAGTTTCAGGTTGCTCTCCATGTTAATTCTACCCTAACCACATTTTCTACAATGATTCTAGCATAAAATTCATAAAATTCATTCATTCATTCACTCATAGTACAACTGTAAACATACCAGTTTAAGAATGTTATTAAATAGATTTCTTCTTTATTAATTATTTTGCTATGGTTTTTCCATTTTTCCATCTGGATATGTTAATAAATATTACTAATCATTAATTATACTTCCTGCTCTTTGATTTCTGATGACTCTGAATACAATGTAATGGCTGACATACTTCTTGAAATATGCCAAATTTATAGCCAAGTTGATGATATATGTTGTTTTTAAGTACACCAAAAAAGTATGCAATGATCAGACGACTAACATAGTGAACATCAGTAAATGAGATAGGATCTGAGGCTAAAACAGAAAGAACAAGTTAAGAATTACTTAGACAAGTTAGATGTCTTCAAGTTGGCAGAGCCTGGAACTTTATTATACAGAAGAAAAATGTTTCTTTTAACTATTCCAATTTAAATGAAACAAGCATAAAAACAGTTTTCTTACCTTATCAAATCATGTTTAAACTTTCCCTTTTTTTTAGTAGTTTACATTTAACACAGTACTGTACTGTATTTTCTTTCTTTTTTCCCCTCTGCTGCCAGGGGCGGCTCTAAACATTTCACCGCCCCAAGCACGGCGTCATGCCACTGGGGGCACTCTGCTGGTTGCTGGTCCCACGGCTCCGGTGAACCTCCCGCAGGCGTGTGTGACGTTATTAATATAAACTAGGACCATATAGAACATGGGTTTCAACCAAGGTTCTGTAGTGGCACCAAATCTTATGTAAAGGGGGTCATATAAGGTGTCTAAGACCAGGTTACGGGTTATGATTATGCTGTCTGTATGTCTGTATCATTTTTGTAGTTGAAGTTATGAATATTGGCTGTATGCTGTCTGTATTTCAAATTGGTGCTGCAGTTCTGGGAACACCCAGGACAAGTTGGGTTGTCTCAGCTCAGCTTAGCTTGCTTGATGGCCATTAAGGACCATTAACTACACAATTGACCCATTTGAGAGGAGGCGGTACGCCTTGGTGACTCAGGCATGTGTTTACAGGAACTGGCCCATCTGGACTGCAAACTCCATTTATTGTAACTTTCCACAGTAGGAACAAAGGAGTGTTTCTTCACCTTGGAAAGTCTATATAAGGCGAAGGGCCTCGTCTCCTTCTGTCTTCAATCCTGCTTCTACCTTCTGGAGGACTTTTGCTACAAACTGAATGCTCTGCACCTCTGAAAGGACTGAATGACCCACCAGCCGGGAAGTTCTCCAGAGGACTTATTTGAACCTGCAGTTTTATCCATCACTGCTACAAGCCTAAACAAGTACTTTGCCATTATTCTGTATGTAATTGCTTCCATTTACCATTCTATGCTTTTCATCTCTTATCTTTTTCTCTTTATGAATAAACTTAGATTTTAGATTCTAAAGGATTTGGCACAGCGTGATTTGCTGGGTAGATCTGATGTTATATTAACCTGGTCTGGGTGCTTGGTCCTTTGGGATCGAAGAGAACCTTTTTTTACTTGGGGTGTTGGTTTTCATAATACCATTCATCCCCAGGACTATGTGGAATTTCTGGTGGGTGATACTGGAGACTGGAGTGTCTAAGGAAAATTGCTTGTGGAACTTGCGCGTAGCAGTTGGAGTGAAACTGAAGTCATTTTTGTCTGGCTGGTTTGATTTGCCTTAGAGGTGGAAAAACCCCAGCCTTGGGCTGTGACTGCCCTGTTTGAGCAATTGGTCCTGATTTGGCACTCTCAGTTGGGTCCGGCCAGAACCGCGTCGTCAGAGCGTGCCTGCAGCGAGTCCGCTGGTCCTGCGGCGTCTGTGGAGCCGTGGGACCAGTGGACCTTCCGCAGGCAAGCCGCTGAAGGCTACCTGCCTGCTGCCTTCCTGGCAACCGGCAGAGCGCCCCCCGTGGCATGCCGCCCCAAGCACGCACTTGGCGTGCCGGGGCCTGGAGCCACCCCTGTCTGCTGCCACCTGATTGCTCACTTTCAGTTCCAAATGAGGTGTGTGGTTGACTGGTCAATTCGTAACTCTGTTGCTCATAACTCTGAGGTTCTACTGTACTCCTTCCTAGACAGACATTTCCCACTTTGTATGTGTGCAACTGATTGTTCCTTCCTAAGTGGAGTACTTTGCATTTGTCCTTATTGAATTTCATCTGATTTACTTCAGACCATTTCTCCAGTTTATGCAGATAATTTTGAATTTTAATCACTTGCAACCCTTTCCAGCCTGATATCATCTGTAAACTTTGTAAGTGTACTTTCTATGCCGTTATCTAAATCATTGATGAAGCTATTTAATAGAACCAGCCCTATTTTAAAAAAAAAGTGAATAGCGTTTTGGGATGCATTAGCAGGAGTGTTGTAAGCAAGACATGAGAAGTAATTCTTCCATTTTACTCAGCACTGATTAGGCCTCAACTGGAGAATTGTGTCTAGTTTTGGGCACCACAGTTCAGGAAAGATGTGAACAAATTTGAGAAAGTCCAGAGGAGATCAACAAAAATGATTAAAGGTCTAGAAAACATGACCTATGAGGAAAAAGTTGGGTTTGTTTAGTCTAGAGAAGAGAAGACAGAAGGAATGATGGGAGTCTTAAAGTATATAAAAGATTGTTATGAAGAGGAGGGTGATAAATTGTTCTCCCTATCCACTGAGGACAGGACAAGTAGTAACTGACTTAAACTGCAGCAAGGGAGATTTCGGTTGGATATTAGGAAAAAATTCCTAACTGTCAGGGTGGTTAAGCACTGGAACAAATTACCTAGGGAGGTTGTGGAAAATCCATCACTGGAGATTTTTAAGAACAGGTTAGACAAACACCTGTCAGGAATGGACTATATAACACTTGGTACTCCTCAGTGCAGGGGAGTGGACTAGATGACCTATCCAGGTCCCTTCCAGTCCTATATTTCTATGATTTTTCTTCTATAGTACAGCAATCTTCATTCTACAAGTATTACAGTGGTTGCATGACATCATCCACATATATCACAGTTATAGGTAGAATGTTAGAGATCAATACAGAAATCATGCATCATCTGAAGGAACTGCTTGCAGCAGCACCAACTAACGGAACAGGCTAGCTGATACTAGCAACACATGCTGTCCCTAGTGTCACTAGATCATTCAGTTTGGATTGGAATTCACAATCATAGGGAGGCAAATGATGGTGATATGATTCTGAAAAGGAAAGCACATGAGACCAAATTAAAGATATTTGAGAAGGAATACCGAAACCAGCTACAATTTTTAATATAAAAGATCTGGTGTTTAATTCTTAGATCACAAATAGCCAACCAAAAAATATCTCCATGAGAGAATCAGAAAACTGTGGATGAGCCAGGCACCCAAAATTTAGGTTTGGAGGTTACTAAAAGACTGATAATTCCAAGGGCAGACAAAGAGAAAATTACATATCTAACAAAGGTCCCAACACACATAGGGAGATCATAATTTAGCTGTCCAGTTTCCAACAATACTTAATTAATAGCACATGGTGTTTTTTCACAGGACAGGCATCAGCATAGCAACCTTGAAACCTTGTCAATTACACAGGATTGCAATTCTAGTAGATAAAGCAACAGTCTTTCAGAAGTATTTTAGGATATTTGTGATGTTGCAGAGTATGTTATAGAATACAGGAAGCATAAGTGATTTAAAAATTGATGACCAAGTAAATCTCCACATCCCCATACATTTGTAAAACATGTATCCCCCACCCCCATATACCCTAGTTAACCCATTCTGATAACTATTATCCATTGCAGATTCCTTCAAACTGACAGCAAATTGAATAGTAAACTGTTTATGTGCTTCAGTTTAAAAATATATTAAGCTCTAATCCCTGCTGAACCTACATCACTAATCTAGTATTGTTGTATCTATGCTAATCTTAGTACCCAAGCATATACAAATATATAAAAGGTGTACATTCCAAGTGTCATGGTTCAGAGCTATCTGCACCTTTGACCATACTCTAGTTTCTCCGAGTGCAACTCCCTCAGGTGATACACACTGTGCCTTCACCTCTCTCAAGGTAGAATCCCACAATTCTCCCATTTTCAGGCTGGGTCCAAAGATATAGAACCATGTGTACCCATATGTGATTCTTCAGCAGGCCTGACTGGGTTTGAGACCTACAAGTCTGACCTTTGGAGATGTTACCAGTGCCTGAATTTGTGAACCAATTATTATTTAATCTCAAAGCATAACAGACAAAGGGTTTTTAACACAACAGTTTGCATTCATGTGTCTTGCTGAAAGATTAGTTAAACCTCACTTATCCAGACACCCCATATTTCTGGGACAAGGTTCAGGGTTTCCTTTTCCACAATCCCTGTGTCTCTGCTCCACTGTGCTTCAGGGGAAGACATTTTATCAGTCCCATAGTTCTTTGCCTGAATCTGGTCCAACCCGTTTATGCAGTCCATCGGGAGGTAGGGATAGAACATCACAGTTAATAGTCCTGGGTGAATATTAAGGATCTCTTATCTGAACTATTGTCCATCTCATTAGGTAGCTTCCTGACTATGTGGCCATTAAATTAATCCCTGGAAATATTATAATAAACACAATTACAATCCAATAGACAGATGGAACATAGAATAATAAAATATTAGAAACATCTCCTACATCCTTCACACCAAGGGAGAGAGTCATTAGCTATCAGAATTAAAAGGAATTAAGGGGAAATTTAGGCAGAATATCAAGAAAATGTCAGTGACATCCATGAGTCTTTAATCTCCCAAGGCAAA
This sequence comes from Chelonoidis abingdonii, assembly GCF_003597395.2. Lineage (NCBI taxonomy): Eukaryota > Metazoa > Chordata > Testudines > Testudinidae > Chelonoidis > Chelonoidis abingdonii. The sequence continues at coordinate 241,044,240 of NC_133770.1, forward strand.
CTGGTGACGTCCTCAATTGCTTGGGATATTTAAAGCTTCTCTAGACAAAAAGCTAGTAAGTGTGCGATGGAGGCCAATTCAGTATCAGCAGAGATGCCTGAAATACATTTTTAACATGGATTCTATGCTTGGCTAATGCCAAGAACACTTGCAGCCTGATGCTTTCTCAACTCCCTGTGACTGCCATAATGGGCGATTATTAAGTCATTGTAAATATGGGCAATTAACACTTCTAATTTGATAGTGTAATGATGATACATTATTTTTGCTTTTATGCGTGAGGCAGAAGTACATTACTCCTCTGTGGTAGGTGTAGGTTTATGTAAGAAAAGTTTATTTTGAGGTTAGAGAGATGGTTAGGAAGATTGTTTTTTAGCAATTAGTTTTTGGTTTGATGATGATACTGCATTTTTCTTCTTAGGATGACTCTTTTCTGCCATACATTAAGATGTTCAGAAATCTGGTTCAATGAATGTCTGCTCTGAAAATCAAATGTGTATTTTATCCTTTCTTCCTCTAAGTTGGGGAAAAGCCATCAGTAGCTTACCTACAAAGAGACAGACAAAAGTTAAGAAATTTAGTCTTTGTAACTTTTTTCTGTGCACATTTAATCGAATAATTCAGCAGTAATTTATCAGTTTAATAGATTGCAAGTATTCACTGATGATAATTTAATTCTTGCATAAATATTTCTGCTAGCTTTCTCTGATAACTTTCTCTTTTTGCTGGGGAATTGGATGGATGCGCTGTGGCCTTATGGCTAGATAGCTAGGTAAATCAAGATCACATTTGAACACTGGGAACCTGATTTAGTTTTAGTGGGGAAAAGGGCAGAGCACTATGATCTGAAAAAGTTCTACCAAAGGATATTGCTCAATGAAACCATGCCTCACTGTCCAGAAATGTCAAGTATCAGAGGGGTAGCCGTGTTAGTCTGGATCTGTAAAAGCAGCAGAGAATCCTGTGGCACCTTATAGACTAACAGACGTTTTGGAGCATGAGCTTTCGTGGGTGAATACCCACTTCATCAGATGCTCCAAAACGTCTGTTAGTCTATAAAGTGCCACAGGGTTCTCTGCTGCTTGTCCAGAAATGATTTGTGATTCGACTCACTTATTTGAAGCCCCCTCAGCTGTTGTTCTGTGGACGGAAACACGAATAATTGCCTTCTATAGGACACCTGCAAGTGGTCACATCCACTCAGCAAAAGAACAAATGTTTTAAAATATGTTCTATACTGTGGTTTATCAGCATAATTTCACATGATAAATATTGTGCCTGCAGATCTGCTACGAGTCAGCTCTCGACTTTAAATGCTAACAAAATCCTAAAAAGACAAGACACTTGGATGTAAAACCACTTTCAGAAAACTGAGAATTCACTGCTATAGGAGAGAACTTCATATTATAAAATAAGGTTGATGTCAGAAGAATTGTTTAAAAATGCCAGCTTTTTAAAAGATGGGTTTCCTGCATGTATACAGATAGTTTTATGTGCTAGTTTGAGTGATAAAATAAGCACCAAAAAATCAACATGGCATTGAGACAATGAGTTGAATTCTATTCTAGCTTGCATACCAACAAATAACATTTAAATTATAACTGTAGTGACACATTCTGTCCTCTGTTATCTTCAGCTGAACATCTATAACTGAGGATGGATTGTAGCCTGCAAAATCTTTTACTAGTAATGACATACAAGTCAGAAAAATCAAAGTTTTTAAATTTCATTCCAGGTTTGCAATACATTAGATGCTTAGATACAAGATCTTTATACTTGATAGATCAAATTTCTTCTGGAGGTCATTGACAGACAATATTTTAATTAGGGAACTCCATAATAACATTATTACCAGAGTAATGATAAAAAGTAAACTCCCCTGTAAAAGGCCAGATTCTGACACCCCTGTTACTTCAAGTGGTACCTTATTCTTCAAAGCAACCCCTTTGATTTCAACATGTTTGTCTGCAGAGTAAAATACTAGTCAAAGTAAATAAGGGTATTGTGATAAATGAAGGGGGAAGCTCCCTTTTATGGTCACTCACAGCCAGGCTAAACAGGCTTCCACACCTAACGCCGTTCCTGAGTCACCTACAGGAACCCAGCCAGAGGTGGTGAAAGAGACTCCAGACCAGAGTCTATGGCAGCAGGTGTAAATCTAGTTCCTGGAACCCAGCCAGAACCAGCCCATGGATCGGAACTAGCGGAGCAGTCAGCACCAGAGCCTGTGCTTGCAACCCTACCAAAGTCAGGGGAGCCAGCACCAAAGGGTGCCACAGAGCCTGCACCTGCATCAGCAGCTGAACCGGCGCAAAAGGCTCAACAGGAACCTGAAATACCACCTAGTGCACCAGCAGAGAGCAATTCACAGTCAATGGAAACAACCCCATCATCTGCATCACTTCCAGTGGGACTGAGCCCAAGTCCACAACCCAGCGAGGAACTAATGTCTCCAGCATCAAAGGAGCAGTTTCAGGCAGAGCAGGAAGCAAATGAGAGACTCAAGGGAGCTTGGACAGCAGCACAGAGCAACCCACCACCTCTCAGCTCTTCTAATAGGTCCAGGTTTGTTATAGAAGGAGGACTCTTATACAAGGAAATCCTTTCTTATACAAGGAGGACTGGCATCCTCTGAAACAGTTGACACTTCCTACTAAGTATAGGGAAAAGCTCTTGAGCTTAGCCCACGATCACCCTAGTGGCCATGCTGGGGTGAACAGGACTGAAAAATTTTTGGGGAAGTCATTCCACTGGGAGGGAATGGGCAAGGACATTTCTACCTATGTCCGGTCTTGTGAAGTGTGCCAGAAGGTGGGAAAGCCTCAAGACCAGGTCAAGGCCGCTCTCCAGCCACTCCCATCACTGAGGTTCCATTTCAGCATGTAGCTGTGGATATTCTGGGTCCTTTCCCTAAGAAGACACCCAGAGGAAAGCTGTATATACTGACCTTCATGATTTTGCCACCCAATGGCCCTAAGCAGTAGCTCTAAGCAACACCAGGGCCAAAAGCATGAGCCAGGCATTAACAAACCTTTTTGCCGGGGTAGGTTAGCCCTCTGACATCCTTACACGTTCGGGAACTAACTTCCTGGCAGGGACCATGAAAATTCTTTGGGAAGCTCATGGGGTGAACCATTTCATTGCCACCTCTTACCACCATCAAACAAATAACCTAGTGGAGAAGTTTAACGGGACTTTGGGGGCCATAATACGTGAATTCATGAATGAACACTCCAATGATTGGGACCTAGTGTTGCAGCAATTGCTCTTTGTCTACAGGGCTGTACCGCATCTCAGTTGGGGATTTTCACCCTTTGAACTCGTTTATGGCCACGAAGGTAAGGGACCATTACAGTTGGTGAAATAGCAATGGGAGGAGGTTACATCTTCTCCAGGAACTAACATTTTGGATTTTGTAACCAACCTGCAAAACCCCCTCAAGAACTCTCTAGCCTTTGCTTGAGAAAACCTACAGGATGCTCAACAAGAGCAAAAGGCCTGGTATGATAAACATGCCAGAAAGCATTCCTTCAGAGTAGGTGACCAAGTCATGGTCCTGAAAGCACTCCAGACCAATAAGATGGAAGCATCGTGGGAGGGGCCATTTATGGTCCAAAAGTGCCTGGGAGCTGTTAATTATCTCATAGCATTCCCAGACCCTACCCGAAAACCCATAATGTACCATGTTAATTCTCTAAAGCCCTTTTATTCCCGAGAAATCAAGGTTCTCCAGTTTACAGCCCAGGAGAGAGAGGACACTGAGTGGCCTGAAGTCTACTATGAAGGAAAAAGCAATGGCAGCACAGAAGAAGTGAGCCTTTCCATGACCTTTGGGCATAAGCAGTGACAGCAAATCCAGGAGCTGTGCACCAGCTTCGCACCATTGTTCTCAGCCACTCCAGGACGGACAGAACGGGCATACCACTCCATTAACACAGGTGATACTCGCCCAATTAGAGCCCAACCCTACCAGATGGCACCTCAAGCCAAAACCTCAGGAGAAAGGAAGATGAAGGACATGTTACAGATGGGTGTAATGCGCCCCTCTGAGAGTGCATGGGTCTCTCCAGTAGTTCTAATTCCCAAATCATATGGGGAAATCCACTTTTGTGAGGACTACCATAAGCTAAATGCTGTAACTCACCCAGAAAACTATCCAATGCCACGTACAGATGAGCTATTGGAGAAACTGGGACATGCCCAGTTCATCTCCACCTTAGACTTAACTAAGAGGTACTGGCAAGTGCTGCTAGATGACCCAGCCAAGGAAAGGTCAGCCTTCATCTCATGTAGGGTTGTATGAATTTAATGTGCTCCATTTTGGACTGCGAAATGCACCTGCCAACTTCCAGAGACTAGTAGATAACCTTCTGGCTGGATTTGGGAAAGTTGCAGTTGATTACCTTGACAATATGGCTATATTCTCAGATTCATAGGCAGAACATGGAGCACCTCCAAGCTGTCTTCCTAAGGGAGACAGGATTAACCATTAAAGTCAAAAAGTGTCAAATAGGCCTAAACAGGATAATGTACCTTGGACGCCAAGTGGGTCAAGGTACTAGCAACTCCCTACAGGCTCCCTTACAGGATAAATGCTATCCAAAATTGGCCTGTCCCTAAGTCAAAGAAGCAAGTTGAATCCTTCTTGGGCTTGGCCATGTATTACTGACAATTTGTACCACGCTACAGCCAAATTGCCATCCCACTGATAGATCTGACCAGGAAGAAACAGCTAAATGCCATTCACTGGACTCAGAAATGTCAGACAGCCTTTTACCAGCTTAAGGAGGCCCTTACATATGACAATGTACTGAGGGCCCCGGACTTGGACCAACCATTCGTCATAACCACAGATGCGTCCGAGTGTGGTGTAGGAGCAGTTTTAATGAAGGAGGGACCAGATCAACAATTCCATCCTGCCATGTTTCTCAGCAAAAAAACTTTCTGAGAGGGAAAGCCACTAGTCAGTCTCAGAAAAACAATGTTACGCCATTGTGTATGCTCTGGAGAAGCTACGCCCATACATTTGGGGATGGCGGTTCCACCTGCAGACTAACCATGCTGCACTGAAGTGGCTTCACACAGTCAAAGAGACTAACAAAAAACTTCTTCGGTGGAGTTTATCTCTTCAAGACTTTGATTTAAGATACAACACATTTCAGGAGCCTCTAACAAAGGCTCTGATGCACTCTCCCATGAAAGTTTCCCAGAATCAGCTGGATAAAAATGTCCCTGCATTCTATGTTGTAGTTCTTAAAATGTAAAAAGTACTGTTTAGTTCTTCATGTAAACATTAGTAAAATTAGAGATGTGTGTATCATATTAACTCTTGTTTCCTAAACCTCCAGGAAAAAAATCCCAGCCGGTGTGGACCCAACCTGAACCAGGCTGGCCAGCACTGTCTATGATATGGGGGGCATGTGATAAATGAAGGGGGCAGGGGGTAACTCTCTTTTATGGACACCCAGCCAGCCACTTAGCTGTAAAATCCTTCTTGGTAGCTCTTCTCTGCTTGCTTTACCTGTAAAGAGTTAAGTCCCCCAGGTAAACAAAACGGGCACCTGACCAAAAGAGCCAAGGGGAAGGCTAGAACTTTTTAAAATGGGGAAGGAAGCTTCCTCTTTGTGTCTGTGGTTGTTCTCCGGAGAGAGGGGAACAGAGCAAAGTCAGGGCTATGACTACGCTATAAGCAGCTTTAAGCCAGGCCTGAGAAATCATCAGATTGTACCTAGAATTACTGGTTTGAACCCCCCCAGATATATAAGTAAATTAGGAAAGTTTAAATAGATGTGATCAGGTTTATTTCTTTATTTAGGCTTGTGGATCTCCTCTGTGCTAACCCCAGATGCTTTTGTTTGCTCTTAACTTTTAACCTGGACCCCAAGAAAGCTATTCTTAGTACTTTATTTTTGGAATTGCTCTTTTAAAATCTAGCAAAAGCCTAAGTTCCAGATGTATTTTCTTCCTTTTTGTTTCTAATAAAATGTACCTTTTTTGAGAACAGGATTGGATTTTTGGTGTCCTCAGAGGTTTGTGAATGTTGTTTGATTAGCTGGTAACCGCAGCCAATTTCCTTTGTTTTCTTTCTCAGCTCTTCCCCGGAGGGGGATGAAAGGGCTTGAGGGTACCTGCCTGGGTTCAAAGGGGCTTTTTGGTTTGGTTTGGTTTTTTGGTTTGTTTGTTTGGTTTTTGCATTTGGGCTGTAGCAGTGTTTACCGAGCCAAGGTCAGAAAAAAGCTATAACCAAGCCTGGAGTGGCCAGTATTAATTTTGAAAATCCTTACGGGCCCTTTCCTTCTGCACTTGAAGTGCCAGAGTGGGGATTCAACCTTGACAGGTATCAATCTGACTCTACATCTCTTGGGCAGACACGCTTGCCAATGTGGTTTATAATTTATGTTCTAACCAGATCTGTGACTAAAGGTCAATGCAGTTACACCAAGGATGAAGTTAGCCTTTGGTCTTTTGTACGGTATTAGTAATCACTCCTATGTAATGAGAACTAGACTCTCATATGATTATTGGCCTTTTTAATGTTCAGGGTAAATTTCTATATTAACGTGTGTCTACTCTTTCTTTGTGTTCCGTTCCCTTTATGAGGAGAGCAGAAAACTTTGTGCACCAGTTTTTGCTGATACCATGTTTCTCCTCTGAAGCCTGCTCCTGAGCTTGCCCCATTTTCATTTTACAATATCTGTTCTGTCAGTCTAGGAAAAGCTTTTTAGTTAAATGCAAAGAACGGTATAAATGCAACATGGGCATGGCTAAAATACTGTTTTTGAAAAATTACTACACAGAGGCATACAACTATGGCCCCAATCCTCATTCCATTAAAATCAATGACAAAACTGCTATTGACTTAAGTGGGAGCAGAAGTGGAGCCTATTCTTAAGTAAATTTGATTTTCTGTTTGTAGATATCTCCTGATGGAAAATGTTGAACATATTATACGTGTGTTAAAGAAGGAAGCTTTTTTAAAATAGGTACACTAGAGATCAAAAACACCTTGAGTTACCTAATTTCTCTTTTCTGAGTACAGTTTATTTTTTTTAAAAATGAAATATTTTCTCAAATTTCAATAATAATCTTCATTTTGCCCAGATCCTTAGCCCCACTATATCCCTTTGTGATGCTGCAGTAGTGCAGAGAGGACTCCAAACTTCTTTAATTGGGTAACTGGGGATTCCTCCTTCATGAGAGAATCTTTGGCTGGTGTATAACTGGCAGAGTCAGCTTGACAGTTCTCCCCTGTCAGTGGCCACCCTCCATTCCCGCAGCATACTGCACTCCACCAGTCCTCACCAGTGTAATAGTTGCTAGCAGGCCATTACAAGCCAATGCAATTAACTTAAGTATGATGGGGATAGAGCAAGCCACTGGATGCTCCCAGGATTAATGGATGGAAAGGTGCTTTGTTGTCCTCTCCCTTCAGGAGGACTAAATGCTGTTCTGGTGTACCTGGAGATTTGGTCCTTTTCTTAGGGTTATCTTTGTATTTTAAAATGTAAAGCGAGAAACTAGTGGATTAAAAATGAAAGGCATTCACTGATTCAGTTTTTAAATGAAGCATAGTTTACCATTTGGTGGTTGTTTATAATTTAACAAAATGTGGCAGGTTGCTGTTTATAATCAAAAGTCCAGTGTCGAGTTATCGAGTATCTTACTATTTACTACAGTGAGCATAGCTATGTTCTGGAACACAATGTTATTGTCATACATGTAATTCTGAGATAGAAAGAGGTCAGATTCTATTTCAAGAACTCTTCATCTCAAACAGTTAAGCTATGGTTGTGTATGCCTCATGGTTTCCATTTAGGGGTATGTTTTGTATTAAATGCCCAAGTACTGAGGTGGGAATTTTAGCATGAACAAGTAGCTGGGTTTTTTTGTGGTACTATGTAATGTATAGTTTTTATTTTAAAGGACTCTCTAAGTGGCATCATGGTAGTTCCATGCATATGTCCTTGAATTATTTCCATATTACAAGTAATTTATAAGCAAGGAGTGTTCCATCATCCCTGCATATGCTCTGCTTGGGATCTGTGAGTCAAGTGATCATATTTCACACTCTTATCATCAATAATAAAAATTCTGCAGGCCAAATTATGACCTTGTGTATATTCATAAAGCGAAACAGTCTTCAGATGAAGTCCTCAGTTACACTTGCACAATTGTCTTTAGTGGGGTTTCCACAGATGTAACGGAGGCAAGGTTTTGGCTAGTATTTGAAGTTTAATTATTAATATTGAGGCTGTGTTTCTTTTTCAGCTGTACTGGTTCTGCAACACTTTTGGAAAAGTATTTAAAACTTATTTTTTGTCCCTCAAATAAGTAGATATTGTTCTGAATACTATCAGGGAGCAGGACAGTTGAGTAAAAAGTTGCCATATTTGTAAAAAAAAATTTTCAGAGTGAAATCTCATGCCCAGCAAAGTGACTGTAAGTTCTTTATGTTGATAGCAATTATTTTAACTGTTGGTAAAGTAATACACATACCTTTGTGCTGTACAATTAATAAAACAAAAGAATGAGATTTGATAACCTTGATAGTGGCAAAGTTCTTTAAAAAGTAACAGAAGAAAAGAGATTCTGAATATTAAATCTAATTATTGAACACATTAATTAAGAACAATTATCTGCAAAGACACCGAAAATCTCTAAAAATCAATTGAACTGAATAGGAATCTTTCCATTGACTTCAGTGGTCTTTGAATTAGGATCTTACTCTTCTTTGTAAGTATATTTAATAGTAATAGATTTTATATTGCACTTCTGATTTTTAATAATTAAATAGAACTGCTATCTTGTTTAAGCATGTGCATAAGTCCGTGCAGGGGCAGGGTCTAAAACTGATCATTTCAACTTTGTTGGTCCAATAAAAGACATGACTTCACCCACAGTGTCTTGCTAAGATCCTGGGACCAACATGACTATGAGAATACTCCAAATCTCAACTGTGAGTTAGCTATCTGCTCCTACTGAGGTTGCCATTAAAGTGTCAATGTGTTACAACATTTACCACATACTTACCACGGTTATGTCTGATTGCAGTTACTAGGGACAACAGTGGTATTTAAGATACCACGATGTGGGTACATAAATGCTGGCTTAATGTTGTCTCATTTGTGTCTGGGTGTCCGGTTTAGATATCTTGCTCAATTAGGGGGTTATCTATGTAAATCTTTTTCTCTGTCATTTGGAAAGACTATAAGGCACTAGAGGTGGGACTTTTGAAAGCTCACTTAGTGTTGGTCTAACTCTACTCTCGTGGAAGTTAATATGAGTTTGACAAGTGACTTCAGAAGGAGCAGAGTTAGGCCAATGCTGAGTGCTTTTGAAAGTCCCACTCTAGACATTTTCCATGTGTTTTATATTCGTAAGTGTTTCCTTTGAGTTTTCCTCTTTTCACCTATGCATAATCAATTTCCTTGTACTTAAATTAATTGAATTTGCCAGACAAAGTATGAAACAAACATTTAATTCAGACATTATAAATCACACTACCTCTTTAACCATGGAATATTTAACATTTTCACGTCTAAACAGTCACTGAATTTAGCTCTATAACAGCAGTGACCAGCTGTCTAATTCCTTAAGTATTAAATATTACCAACTAATATCCTTGTATGGTCACATTGGATGCAGATTAGTGAAAATCATAATCCTATTTAATTTAACACAGTCCCGGGGATTTTCTTCTCTAAAGGACTTAGTCACATGCATGCTACATAATATTTTGCATAGTTCTTTAATATATAGCCTCTGTCTAGGAACAGGTCTGTGTGCCAGTTTTGATAGCCTTTATTAAATCCTGTTGCACTCTGGGCCAGAGTCCAGATCAGGGCTGCCCAGAGGATTCAGGGGCCTGGGGCAAAGCAGGGGAGCTGCGGCACTTGTACTCACCCGGCGGCGGTCCGGGTCTTCGGTGGCATTTCAGTGGCGGGGGGCCCTTCGGTCACTCCGCTTCTTTGGCAGCACTGAAAGGTCCCCCGCCACCGAAGACCCAGACCACCACTGGGTCAGGGCTTGCAGGGCCCCAGTGGGGCCTGGGGCCTGGGGCAAATTGCCCCACTTGTCCCCCCTTCTAGGCGGCCCTGGTCCAGATGCAGGTATCTTCTGGAAATAGTTCCATGGTGACGTGGAATTTTTTGTGGCTGTCAGTTATGTAACAATTTTTTGAAGTTTGTTACTGCTGCATCCTCCGAGGTCATTTTCATTGAAGTCGAGATCGCTAGGGACTACTGTTAGGGCTGGTCTACACTGTGGGGGGGGATTGATCTAAGATACACAACTTCAGCTACATGAATAGCATAGCTGAAGTCGAAGTATCTTAGATTGATTTACCTTGGGTTCTCACGGCGCGGGATCGATGTCAGCGGCTCCCCTGTCGACTCTGCTACCGCCGTTTGCACCTTAGTGGAGTTCCAGAGTCGATGGGGAGTGAGTTCGGGGATCAATATATCGCGTCTAGATGAGACACGATATATCGATCCCCGAGAAATCGATTGCTAACCTCCGATAAGGCGGGTAGTCTGGACGTACACTTAGTTTCACTCTGAATATAGTCTATTCAGAGATTCCACTGCTTTAGAACTTTCTGTGGATGCATAGGGCCTGACTGTACTCACACTATCAATTTTAGCTTTGGGGATGAGCTAATGATGTCTGAGAATAATGGTAAGGGCCTACGTGGTGCTGAGCATCCCCAAATCTCATTTCCTTCAATGGATGTTGAAATCTTTTGACACACCACAAAATCAGATCCTAGTGTAAGTTGAAGCCACCAAAGCAATCCAGCCCCAACTTCATCTTTCATGTCTCTGAATCCAAGGATATGCCTATTAATTCAGGTCTGAAGTATTTTATATTCTTTCAGATGTTTACTGTCAATAAGTTACTACAGGAAGGTGAGGTATTTGTAAGAAAGTCTTTTTGTTGAAAATTGCCTGGCCAAATCAAAGCAATTTTACTATAGACTTCATATTTTCCTGACAATTTTTTGCTATTAGGATATTGACAGAAGTGTTGTGACAAATGTTGGTGTGGGACATTTTTTGTCAATTTGTGAGCTGAGTTGGTTGGTTGTGTGTGTTTGTAACTCACGGAGTATTACTTCTGGTTCCCTGATTGCCAAGCCTTTCCCAAGTGATCTGAAGGATTGTCATCAGCCATTTTGACTAATTTTCTCTGTTATCTTTTTGTGCCTGTCATTAAGACAGACAAACAAATTAACTTCTCCATGGCAGCAGCAGTGTGTGAAGGAAGAAGACAAACAGGATTTTATGCAATAGTTGCCCTGCCTGGTGTCTTCCTGAGGAATACTAGAGGAAGGTAGTCCATCCACCAGAATTCCAGTGGGGGTTTAGCAGTCTTTCCTGGGATACCCCATAATGAAGGAAGAAGCTTTACTCTCTAGAAAGTGGGGAGAGCAGCTGGAGTTGCCAGCACAGATTTCCATTTGATGTGTTCAGTGTCTAGTAACTCAGACACCATCTGAATATCTGGGGGGAGGAGGTGTATGTTTTCATTGTTGGCTTAACAGACTCTGTAATTATGGACCTGAATCTGTTTTCTGTAGGTTGTACCATTGGGCACCTGGGCAATGGAGGTGTAAGTTGTCCAGGGCTCCTGCTCAGCAGGAAAGGAAGCATGGGTTGATTGGACTTTTAAAAATTACATCTGAAAAGACATGTATAACTTGATCTTTAGCTTTTACCTATCTTTTCAATTGTTGGTTTAATCTATTTTTATTGTAAATTCTTTAGGAAAGGGACAGCGTCTCAAGTTGATACAGCACCTAGAACTAGAAACATTATCCTTAGTAGGGCCAGTGGGTGATGCTGCAATATAAATAATAGACACATTGGCGGGCTAAGAGGGCAATACTTAATGATAATACCACTCGTGATGTGTTGTTCAGGACACTCAAAACTATGCGCCACTGTGTTACCCCTCTGCTTCAGCAGGAGCAAACTTTGCTGGCCATTAGACTATATGTCAGCTCCCTGCCACACAAGTCTGTCTTCCTCACCAGCAAACTCCTCAAAACTCTACCAGTCCTAACCTTGCCCGGTAGGTAACCTACAGTGCACTGCTGATCCCAAGTTCTCCAGAAACATCTCTCTACAGTGTCCAGTTCTCTCCTGGAACACTCACAGAAGTTAAGTTCATTGCTTCTTTAAAAAGTCAACACATGCAGCTCATTACTTCAACTGGAATTTGATAAACACTCTTATTTTAATCACAGCACTGAAATGATTTATAGTAAAAGTAAGACAAGTTCATTAAACAAAAAGTCATAGGCTTAAGTGATACCAAGTGCAAAGAAGAGAGGATAAAAATGGTTACCAACAACCATAAGTGAAAATATGCTTCTAAGACTAACAACTTAACTTTAACAAGTTGCAATCTTTGCCTAAGCAGGCTTCTCAGCTATATTCAGTTCCCAGAGACTTTTTGGTTGAAGGATCCACTTTTCTCAGAGGTATAAGAGCTCTGGTGTATTATATCTGCCCAGTAATGGATAACTATGGGGTTTTCTCCCCTTTCTTTTTAGAGTCCAGTAATCCTTTGAAATGTAGTATTTGACAAGTAAGCCCAAACAAAGCTACTTTTCCCTGCTGGGTATGACACCATGCTGTCTGGTGTAGACTCCATACTGTCTTCTGCCCCACTGGTGATTTTTACAATGTGAATAATCTCTTCCTGCAACTTTCAATACAAATGAATTTACACTGAATTTTGCTACACCTGGTTTGAGGTGTTAACCTCTTTTCTTTGTCTGGAGAATACCTGTTTATCAACTCCCCCTAATACGGTTGGTTTAAATACATTTTAGTCACATATTGCCAGCATAAATCTATAGAAAAGTCCTTTGTGCACACCCCACAAATACACCACACCATGATCTTAGGGAATAGGGTGTTACCAGTTTGTAGGTGATACTTTACATAACACCTTTTTAGACACAGATTATGGCAACAGTGTGTTTAGGTGTAGTGAGTATGACAGGTCTGACAAGGGATGGTGACAGAGTGGTAAAACCCCATTGTGCCTGTGTGTCACAGGAATCAATAATCACAACAGTACATCATCAGACTCATACACACCAGCCTTCTCTTATTATGTGAAGGTTCATCATTGCAATCAATTAATATGAATTTCTCCATGTAACAAAGTAATATCAACTTAATTGAAAATTACAAGTGTTAATTCCAGTTGGTTTAAATTGACTTCTCCACAATTTATAATGTTTTTCTATCAAACTGAGTTAAAGAAATTAAATCAGGAAAATGTATTTTTAAAAAATCTAGTTATTTTGAACTTTCTTGACACTATTTCCACAACTCCATTCCTGCTCTGTCAGAAATGAGGAAACAGTTAAAACGTGACGTAAAGACAGATTACAGATTGTGCTGGTAAAGATATTGCTAAAAGGTGTCGCAATTCTCAAGTTATCAGCATTTATAATTTTGTGAGTCACATAATTTCACTTCTTCCAGATTTCCAAATAATAGCTGAAGTTCTTATATTACATGATTTTTTGCTGTTGTTTTCATTTTAGTAACTCTGCCTTATGATGGCCAGTTCTTACTATTCATTGAACTCCAGTGAGAGTTTCAGCGCTTTAGGTTAGTATTTGCAATGATGTGGCCTCCGACCCCCTGCACACCCAAAAAAATCAAACCGTTCACATTTTCTTCTACAGAACCTTTCTTCTTATTAAACAAATCAAAAATAGATTCAAATGTATCAAAACGTGCTTGCAAATCTGCCCAAGGTAATAAAACCAGACCGTGGATTGCCTGGACAATGATGGAGTTTATGAGGGGAGAACAGATAACTTGTCAGCTTTGCGTACAGTCACGTACAGTATTATGTGCTCTCCTGTTGTTGACGGAGAATACAGTGGGGATGGAAGGACAAGAGAATTTCTCCTTGTCCTTTAGATGTTGCCACAGAATCTGTAAAAACATATTGTCTAGTTCCCTTGTATTTTTTTAAACAAAAAATGAACAAAAAGCTCTTCACAAAATACTATAAATTGGTAACTGTAGTTCCATACAAAAGTCCCTTTAGATTGTTAGTAAATAAGAGTTACCCAGCAAAATTATTACAAAATTGGATATCAGAATGGGTTCTGCTATGACATAAAATAAAGGCAGATAATTCTAAAAAAAAAAACCTTCACAAAAAGAGATGTTTTAAGTCCTCTCTCCCTTCCCCCCTCAAATGATACCTTATACGGGTGAAGGAGCATCTCCAGACCAACACAAAGTGACAGCAACCACACCAGAGGGATTTTTTTGTTTTGTTTTGTTTTTTTTAAAAATCCAGTCTTAGAGCTGTCCCTTCTCTGCCCCCATCTCACTTCCTAGTGATACATTTCTCCAAGAGAAATGTAGAGGGGCCAAGCATATGAGTGCCCCCATTGTCAGTAGCTGCTGTTAGGAGCCAAACAGGCTTGTGTGGAATTTCACTAAAATTTTCCCAGAGTTGACAAATGATCATTTGGGTAATATCTGTACTGTGTGCTCTTATGTCCAATTTATTAAGACAGGCTCATATTCTGTACCTTCTTTCTGAGTGTCTGCTGTAAACTGCCTGGATTTACTGAAAAACACATGGTAATATATTATATCACTGTGCCTTTAAGAAATGTTGTTACTGCATATAAGCTATTGATGAATTTTATAGCTTCCTATTAGTAGAAAGCACTTTATATCAAGTCAGTGACCAGGGCAGGTGCATACTTTTACATATTATATATACTGGACATATAGTATAAGAACAAAACATTGTATGAATTTTCCTTTGCTATATTAGGTTTGGTGAAGCTGTATCAAATATCTTAACTCAGGACTAAGCATAACCCTGCCAAGCATTACTCTGCCTTGTGACTGCTCCCAGGGATGTCATCTTTTCTGCAGAGGGAGAGATAAATGATTATAATGACCCCTTATAAGATCAGGAAGACTGGATGAATCAAGAGAAAATGCACTTCCTCCCCAATTCCTATCTCCATAGAAACTCCTCGACTCTCCTCTGTCTGCTGTCTATACAGATTAGGCAACAGAGTTTTCTGATAATAGAGAGTGAAGTCTGAAGCCTGCATTGTCTAACAGAAGGATATCTTGAAGAGCAGAATTGAGGTATAAAAAAAGAACTTTGCCAAGTTTTTAGCATTGCCTCCCCATCACTTTCAAATGCTTCCTATGGCTTTTCAGGTTTCCAAGAAAAATTCTCATGAGAAGCATAAAGTGTTTGCTGCCAGGCTACCCACAACCATGATGATGCCTTTGTCTACTGGCTTAGCTTCAAAGGATGCAGTGTCATTCAAGGACTAATACATACTGCTAGTGTTGCAATTAACGTCACTGTATAGGAAGATGAGGAATGATCAAGAATAGGCTCAGAAATGCTCATTGAAACATAAAACCTTATTTTCAAATGCGTTTAACAGTTTATGCTGGGAGCGAGATACTACTTTTTGATAGTTCTGCTGTGCAGACAAATACACAAAGAACTTTGATTAAGTGATATGTCTAATAAAACTATTTCTCTAGATTCGGTGGCTAATATAAATGAAAAAAATAAGGGCATATGAGCGTGAAGTAGTTTAACAGTTTTGCATATGGACCTTTAATAATAATTGAAGTAGTAATAGTATTAATAATTCATAGAGTTAAGGCCAGAAGAGAGCATTAAATAATCTAGTCTGGCCGCCTGTGTCTCACAGGCCCTTAATTTCACACTGTTACCCTGTACAGAGCCCAATAACTGGTGTTTAACTAAAGTGTAACTTGTGTTTGGCTAAAGTACATCTTCCAGAAAGGCATCCAATCTTCAGCTGAAGACATCAGGAGATGAAGAATCCACCGTGTCCCTTGGTAGTTTGTTCCAATGGTTTAACACCCTCACTATTAAAAATTTGTGCCTAATTTCAATTTGAATTAGTCTGGCTTCAGCTTTTAGCCATGGGTTCTCATTACGCCTTTCTCTGCTGGACTATTCAAGCCACTACTCAATCTTATTTTAGATAAGCTAAAGTGATTGAATTCTTTAACTCTCTCATTGTAAGGCATTTCTCCATCCCTGGATCCATTTTATGGCTCTTTTCTACACCCTCTCCAATTTTGCAATATCCTTTTAAAAATGTGGACACCAGAACTGTACACAATATTCTGGTATCAGTCTCATCAATGCCATATACAAGGTAAAATCACCTCCTTACTCCTACTCACTACTCTCCTGTTTATACATCCAAGGATTGCATTAGCTCCTTTTCCCCACATCATTTGTGTTCAGTTGCTTGTCCATTATGACCACTAGATCTTTTTCAGAGTCACTCCTTTCTAGGATACAGTCTTCCATTTTGCAGGTAAGGCCTGGGTTCTTTGCTCCTAGATGTGTAATGTTGCATTTGGCTGTATTAAAATACATTGTAGTTGAATGGGCCCAGCTTACCAAATGATCCAGATCACTCTCTCTGACTGCCGTGGTCCTTTACAACTCTGCCAATCTGTGTGTCATCTGCTAATTTTATCAGGAGTGATTTTATATTTACTTCTAAATCTTAAATGAAAATAATGAGTAGCACCAAAGCTAGTAACAATCCCTGTGGAACTCCATTAGAAACACCCTCATATGATGATTTGCCATTGACAACTATTTTTGAGATCTGTCAAATAAAAACTTAGCCATATACAATGTCTTCCATCCCAAAGCCTCTGTCCCAACTCCAGCACTTGCTTTTTTTCCCGATCCCTCACCGCCCAATATGTGAGTGTACCATTCCCCCTCTTCTCCTCCCCTGCTGTTCCTATCCTCAGACTTTCTTCCCAAACATGCACAGACTGCTTCGGTCTGCATGATTGTTCAAGTAAATCCTCCTATCTTTTTCCCATCTGCCACCTGACTGGTATTTTCAGATACCTTCCCTGTCCCAGAGTTCCAACAACAAAGAGTAATGGGATTAAAGACAAAAAGTTGTCTGGGTACTGGTTTTACACTTCATCTGAAAGGCAGTTTTCCTAAAGGCCAATGCTCCAGTACAGGGGTATTATTAACTTAAAGGGAAAAGGGCTACTGGGTGAATACCAACACCACTTCCTCTACTACGTACACACAGTAGGTGTTCCTTGGAGGTCTTTCATTCAAATGTTGACCGAGCCAAACCATGCTTGGCTTGAAAAACTGATTAGAATAAGGATGTGATCCTAACATTTGTCTGTTACACTGAAAGCTAAATTTGCAAATGAAGTTCACGAACTTTTTAGTGAACCTCTTTCTGGTGCCAAAGAAGGATTTATTGTTTTGTGTGGAAACGATATGAAACCTACTACTTTTGCATGGCTTCATCTTGAAACTAGGCAAACTTTGGTGGAGTTTATTCAAATCCTCGTAATTTTGGAGATAGTGTTGTGGGCAAAACGTTTTGAATAGAAGTGATGAGAAAGTAGGCCAAATCACCCTGGAATGCAAGTGCTGAATTTGGGACAGCTTTACTTTTAAATAAACAAATAAACGTATTTTCATCAGAACATTTAACTGTGTCAGATATTGAAGACTTTGTTTATCCAGATGAGCATCTTGCTTAGCACTCAATACTCTACCAAGAGTGAAGCAGAGGATGCAGCTCTCCCAGAAAAATTTAGAGATTTTACTTATTGTTTGG
The DNA here is from genome assembly GCF_003597395.2 of Chelonoidis abingdonii. Classification (NCBI taxonomy): domain Eukaryota; kingdom Metazoa; phylum Chordata; order Testudines; family Testudinidae; genus Chelonoidis; species Chelonoidis abingdonii. Next base: position 241,061,917 of record NC_133770.1, read on the forward strand.
TATCTAAATGCTTTGAATATTGACACACTGCAAACCCAGATGTAAAAATATAGAAGCAGCATTACCAAAAGTAAACTCTCGATTTTAAAAATATAACCAGGCAAGTTTTTTATTCCCTCCGTAGAGGCATGTCCATTCCTGTTAATATTAATTTGTCATAACTTAAACACCTGAAATACATGTTCCTCTAACAGATTCTTTGAGAATCTGTCCCTTTGCCTGGATACCATGTTAGCAGAGTTAAAATGCTTTCTTTGTCTCCCCTCTCATTTATTTCAGGGTAAATAATGAAAAAATTGAGAGTACTGAAATTTGTACAGTGTAAACCAGATCTAGCAGCCTGTTCATATTTGTTTTGAGGCACAGTTTGAGTTTAGGATTCTTTTTCTAATCTTTGTTATATTAGAACAAGTTGTTATCTAGTTGTATCATACATGGATAAGAATTGTTTATGCAAATACATTTATTAGGGAGAAGAAAATGAACTCTTGAGCCTAGGTCGAAGGATTAAATTCACAAAAGCCAGGAGGCTTAGACAGTTTCCAAGGGCAACCTTAATGTTGCCTTCTCTTTGTATACATTATTATAGGGTCTGTCTTTGGGTGATCATGTAACCCTGGGCTATGTGATATGCTTCTCTTCTGTACGTGGTGGTAAATATTATGAGTTCAGTACTGATTCTTGTGTTGGTCTATTTAGTTACCTTCCTCCTCTTGACCACATAACCTACAAACCTACAAATGCCTCCGAGGCAAGCACTTGGAACACAGTATGCTAAAGTCAGTATTGCATATGAGCCTATCTACACATATTAATAAGGAATTCACCGTTACTGCTATAACTCCCTTTCTCTAATTCTCATTGCTGCTTCTCATGAACCCAGTGTTAACTAAATATTATCTTTAAACTCCCATGTTCTCTCTCTTCCTTCGGTGAATGTAATACAGCAAAACAGGAATGTCAGCTTTGTTATCTCTCTCCTTGTTCTTACACAGACCCATTTCAGACACAGTTTGAGCAGCACCCATGTCTGTGACAAAAATAGGACTCATCACTTCTACGTTAAAAATAATTAGCTGGCTAGAAATAATATTCTGTTCTACCAGAATGTCATAGTCTTCTTAGGGTATGGTCAAAGTGCCTCAGGTGGCATATGACCAGGGTTTATCACCGAATTTAATCCACTAGTTGGATCATTAGCTTCCCCGGCCCTTGCTGGGTACTGACAGGGAGCGTGACATGAATGCTGATCTGTGCCTCCCAGTGTCATAGTAAAAGGTAGTTTTATATTTAATATTACATATCAGATTCTTTTTTGTACTTGGTGCTATTATATGTATTTATTGTTAAAAAGTGGCAATAGAAATATTAACCTGATCCTGCCATGCCTCCACATGGATAATTTGTTACATTTTCCCCTAAATACCCTATTCCTGCATTATGTAGGGAAGTCTAGGATTGTGGAAAGGTCCTTGAGAGATGCACAGTTGGGTATATAAAGTAGAGCTGATTAAGTCATAGCTGCCAGGATTTCCAGGTGTCACTTTTGCAGATAAAGTAAATGGCCTTTTCTAATACAGCCTGTGGCCTCTTATCTAATAATAAAGAAATGCTAACATTTCCATCTCAGGATCTTGAGGTAATGTCACTTATCTGGGATGTAGGCCAATATTATTATTCCATTTTACAGACATGTAACTGAGTGTAGATGGGACACAGTTTTCTCAAGGTCATATAGTGACAGAGCGGGAATGAAACCCACGAGTCCTGACTGTCAGTCCTGTGCATTGGCCACAGGACCATCCTGTCCCCAATTTTCTCTACTGTGTTTTCTTTCTTTTCTGTTCCTTGCCTATCCCACTCGGCCTCCCATTGCGTGTTTCCTTCATCATTATCCCTTTGCCTGCCACCTGGGGTCCTTCCTCCCTCCACCTTTCCCATGGAATCTCCTGCTCCAGTGGCGTGGTCTCTACCTCATCACTTCTCTCATTCAATCCCTTCTCTTCCTAAGTGTCTTAAGTCTCTTCTATTCCTGTCTCCCTCACACCATGACCATTTCTGGGATTATCCTGTTCTCCAGGCCTGGAAAGAGCAGTGTTCGCCACCTAACATTCCTCATTTCTTGCCCTACTGAGCTACACTGAGAGACACAATGAGGGAAGCAGAGCTGGTAGAGGAAGCAGTAAGAAGATGGGAGGAGATAGAAGTCTTGAGCCCATAGAAGCTGGAAGGAGGAGCTGAAAGGGAAAGTTGTGGCAATGACCAAACTCAGCTAGTGCGTGACATTTTAGCTATCGGAAGTGAGAGTGAAAGCTGGGGTATATATGGGATTATCACTCCAGTTGAGTGATTGGTATGCAAATAAGGCAGTTTAAAGTTCACCTTTACATTCTCCTGATTCTGTAGATGCTCTGTGCTGATTCTACTGCAATGGACTAGAGCAACGTGAGGACTGCTCTAATTTAAGCCAGTTGGCTGCATTTTTGTCCCTCTGTGGACACTGCAAAGTATCACTGGCCAAGCAAGGTCTTCCCCCAAAATATCTAAACTAACACTGGATTATTGGAGCTTGTTGGCAGAAGCTGCCTGTGGAGAGCTGTTGGAGACAAGAGTTCATGAATTTCAGGAGGGGAGTCCCTTCCATGCCTTGTCACCTAGATTGCAGGGTTCAATTCACGAAAGGGAGCACAACACAAATTGAATTCTATAGAATTTGCACATTTATACCCTTTTTCTCCATATCTAGCAACATATTTTTTAATTTGCTCAGCTTTACCAGTGATAAATTGAAAACCATTTGGAATTAACACATCTTCAATTATTTTTAATTTCTAGTAGCAAGCTAATCAGCAACCAGCTATTGGTCTTTCTTTAACTGGAACTGATCAGTGCTGTTTCATCATGTGAGTACTCTTGCACTTTCCAGGCCAATCTTTTAATTTGCACATAGTGCAGTCAGTTATTAGAAGGCAATTATCCTATAGTGTCTGCTATTCATGCAGGAGTTAACCCCTGATGGCAAGATGGGATTTTCTTTTACATAGGTTTTCTTAAAAGGTTTAGAAAGAAGCAGGTGTTTTTTTTTAAAACAAAGGTATATGTTCTACAATTTTGTCAATTTATGTAAATTGCTATTACCATGGATCACTCCAGGGAAAGTAGTGGTTCAAAGCTCAGTTAAATACCCATGATTATTTTTTCAAGTAATTATTTAGCTCTGAGTCAGTTATTTCTTTTAAAATATTTATGTTGAAAATTGCAGCAGTGTCCAATCAAGGCCTATTTTCAGTACATTATGAATACACTTACTGTTTCACTAATGGAATCGAGCAAATCCTTTTATTAATTTGTCAGATATATTTATAGAATTTGTTAATGATTTTCTTAAGGGAAAGACTGGTATAATTGATTTACAGTTCATTACTCTATTTAAATACCCGTAGCAAAACAATGATTCTTAAAGGTAAAAAATGCTGGCAATGTGGACCTTCTTCCTGGCAGGATTTCTTGTATGCTACCTCTCTAAATGCCAAATTAAATGCTATATGGCCAATTTTCCCTGCGTGTTCTTTCACCATGACAACTAGGTAAATGTGTCCCTTACTTGCAAAACTGTGTATTGACCTGTGCAGTAGAAGAGACTTCAGAAAGATGAAAAGCTCCTTAACTCTTTTTCTCCTAAGGGAAAGTTAGGAGTATTAAGTTATTTCCTCTAATTTTGGACAATCTGGTAGGAAAACTCTACTGAATTAAAATAAAACAGAAAGAAAAGAGCTACTTTTTATGTTGAAAGCATGGAAAGTCTCAGCAAATTCAAAGTGTGATGTAAAGCATACTTTTCCAAGGGTCATTATGAGGGCTGGCTGAAAAATTTCCATCAACGCTGGGTTTTGATAGAGAACTGTTTTTTTCCAACCACCTTTTGTGAAAAGCGTCTGCTTTCCATGGAAAATGTTGCCTTTTCATTGAAAAACTGAACAGGTGAAAAAGTTTGATTTGGAAATACTCTCATGGTGCCATATGTGGCTTGCAGTTTGGGTGCCTTGTGACCCCATTCCCCTATACTGGCTGGAAGTCCCAGCTAGACAGCATCTCCCATGATGCATCACAATCAGGAACTCCCATGAAGCACCAATAACTCAGCAAGAGGGAAACTGTGGTGTATGGGAGGGGAGACCATGGGGATCCTGGCCTGAAGAGGAGAAAGGGGCATGAGTAAGGCTGCGAGTTTGTCACAGAGGTAACGGAAGTCATGCATTCCATGACTTTCCATGACCTCTGTGACTTCTGCAGCTGCCAGTGTGCCTGGTTCAGGGGCAGCTCAGGCACCCCTGCTCCAGTCGCCCTGGCCACTGCTGGGGCAGTCTTGGGCCACCACGTGCCCCGCCCCCCCCCAGCAGTGGCAGAGTTTAAGTGTGGGAGGGGGAGGGGATTGGGGCATGGGACACAGTGAGGTGGGCCAATGGGAGTTGTGGGGACGGTGCCTGCAGGCAGAGGCAGTGTGCACTGCAGAGCTGCCTGGTCATGCCTCTGCCTCACAGCTGAGTGAGGGAGATGTCACCTCTTCTGGGAAGCCCCCTAAATAAGTGCCGCCCGTGCCCGTGCCCCTGCCCCATCCCACACCCAAACTCTGCTGCTGCTGCTGGGGGTGAGGCATGGAGGCAGGTGGGGAGCCTGCCGGCCCTGCCAACCCTCCTCCTGCCAGCACCAGTGGGGGTTCCAGGCCACCTGCCACTGCCCACCCCCAAGACTCCCCCCCACAAGTTTTAGTCAGGGGTATATAGTAAAAGTCATGGACAGGTCACGGGCCATGATTTTTTTTAATTATTTTATTTTTTTACTGCACATGTCCTGTCCATGACTTTTACTAAAAATACGCATGACTGAAACATAGCTTTAGGGATGAATCACCTGAATTACAACTCCATCAGGCACCATGGCACCATTTCCAAATCAAAAATTGCAGGGGGAGGTTGGCTAAAAACTTCTGGTTTTCTACTTTTTCATCAAAAGTCAATGTTTTTCGCAGGAAAAAATACCCATTTTCTGACCAGCTCTAGTAACTATAAAAAAAAATTTTAGTGAATGAGTTGTATTTGCAACATTCTAGAGTATGTCCAGAAAATAATAGTGCTGGTGTAAAATAGCTTGGAAGAGCTACCAAATATAGAACTGATTTTCATTCTTTTTTAATGTTTCACTTCTACATTCTTGCATCTCCTGTAAGCTATACAGATGCACATTTTTCCTTCTATGTATAGCTATGATGTTGCTTTATTGTCCCCATCTTGTATTTTGATAGATGACTGCCTGCTGATAACTGCCATAAATGAGGTATTTACTACCGCATAATTTTCCTTGGCACACAGAGTGCGTATCTTCCATCTTTTTGAAATTAGCACAGAAAGCAAGGAAATAGAGGGGGAGGGGAAAAAGAGTTCTTGCAGAGGACTTTGGTAAATATGATTAAATAAGTCCCGTTCCCCCCCCCCCAATCACGAGAATGGCTAGAGTGTGTTCCACTGGTTCCAGCCATGGATAGGAAACAACCACACAGGGGTTCTATAATGCCAGCTATAACTGTCCACATCCTTAATATTTAGCTGTGACACTGAGTAAATTTCCCACACCTGAAGCAGAGCTCTGTATAAGCTTGAAAGCTTTTCTCTCTCTTCAATAGAAATTGGTCCAATACAACAGTGATTCTCAAACTGTAGGTCAGGACCCCAAAGTGGGTCATGACCCCATTTTAATGGGGTCGCCAAGTTGGCTTAGACTTGCTGGGATCCGGGCCCAAAGCCCAAGGGCTTCAGCCCTGGGTGGCAGGGCTCAGGTTACAGGCCCCCTGCCTGAGGCTGAAACTCTTTGGTTTCACCTTGGTCCCCTGACCTGGGAAGGTGGGGCTTTGGCTTCCCCCCAACCCCCAGGGTGGTGAGGCTTGGGCAGGCTCAGGCTTCAGTCCCCCATCCTGGGGTCCTGTAGTAATTTTTGTTGTCAGAAGGGGGTTGCGGTGCAATGAAGTTTGAGAATCCCTGAAATACAAGATACACCTCTACCTCGATATAATGCTGTCCTCGGGAGCCAAAAAATCTTACTGTGTTACAGGTGAAACCGCGTTATATTGAACTTGCTTTGATCCACCAGAGTGCACAGCCTCCCCCCGCACCCCGCCGAAGCGCTGCTTTACCGCATTATATCTGAATTTGTGTTATATCGGGTTGTGTTATATTGAGGTAGAGGTGTATTACCTCACGCACTTTGTCTCTCTAATATCCTGGGACCTACACAAGTACAACAACTCATCCTTAATAATGAGTTGAGAAACTAGCCCCCGGCATGAAATGCTGTGTCTTAATTTGTGCATTCCAATCAAGGAGGAGCACTGCATGCTAGAATCTATAGTGTCCACAGCTATCACTGTATAGTTTCCCTGAACATGTATACTGAAGATGTTAAACAGGTGGAATACTCATATACTTACGTACACAAAATCCCAAGTACAGGGTCTGCACTCAGGCTGATCTACCCCCACCAAAGCAAAAGAATAAATCATCATTCATCCTGAAATGCTTTCTTATTTTTAACCAGTTCAGGAGTCTTCACAAATAATTATCTGTGGTGGAGATACTACAGGTTAAAGTTCATGTGTAGACTTAACACTGGATTTCACTCTTATGCCTAGACTTACATGTCTGGTCTCAGTCTCTAGTGAATTTTTATGATTCTGTTTTCCCTTTAAAAAATATAAAAGGGAAATGCTGACTGACCCTTAACTGTAGCACTGTGAATGAGCCACTATAATTAATGCCCTAATCTAGTCCTTCCTATTTTTCAGTGTACAAGCCCTGTGGAGTTTGCAGATTGATTCAATTGCAAAGTTAGATTCCTGCTGTGATCTTCTTTTTCAAATCATAGGGCCTTTCTGCCTGGACTGCCAGACATGGAACAATGGGTGCTAATTAAGACCCTTCTTGAAAGGCAACCGTTTACTTCAGCTTTTGAGGCTTTCAGGGGGAATACAGGGAAAAGATGCCTTGTTCTGTTTATGCATATGCAAGCATTTAGTGAGCAAGGCAGCCAACTGTGGGTCGGGAGAACATTACAAAAGCTCAGTGCTTGTAGGGAAGGACTGGATTTCAACCCAGTGAGGATAGTTAACAGACTAGACTGAAGGGGGCCCAGCTGTGTTTTCTGCCAAGATTTGACGTATATTTCACAACAGTGCCTGCTCCTTATCTTTTGCCTGTACTTAAGAGATTCAGCTCTTCTGTCTCCTCCTATTAAAGTGAGCAGTTCTCAAAGTGCAAAAGCAGGGAAAAAAAGTAAAATTTCCTTTACTACATACACATGGAGGATAAAATATTTCTAATAATTGTCGATCAGCCGGGCTATTTGACAATAGGATGCGTGTTTGATTTAAAGCTATTTATACCTTGTAAAGTTTTATTATTGCTTATGCTACACATAACGTACATTTGCAACATCTGTACTATATTTGTAAATAATTTATTAATTTAAATTGTTCAGTTCCATGCTCCATATGCAATAAGGAATCTGTTTCAGTATTTAACCCTTGCTGAGAGCCAAAGCATGTTACAGATTAGATTTGGTTACAGAATGGAAAAACTGAGCCACAAATACATTTATCGATAAACTACATGAGTTCTACTTGCTGCTATTCATCGTGAGATAATTCTACCACTCTTACCTTGAGTAGTACCTCACTATGGAGGTAGTCCCATAGCATTAAACTGGATGACTCGGAGAGTAATTTATAACTCAGTATGACTAAGGATGGCAGAGTCTGGCCCAATATTTGTTCTTGTTGAATATTTCAAATGTTCAAAGTGTTTGAGTCTTGAAAGCTCCTCACATTTGTACCAGAAATGTAGCATTCACAGTTATTCGCTACTCAGCTTTTCATGGTGAAAAGCGTGTCATCCAAGTGTGGGAGCAGAAAATAAATCACATGACTAATCCTGTACCAATGGTGGAGAATAGTCAAGTGAACAGTTCGCACGCTACCCCATAGTTTGACAAATAACCTGTTTGGTGAATACTGAATGCATCCACAGAAATCAGGAATGGCTGGTGAACAATTCAGAAACCAAAATAAAATGCCTATATTCATGAAACTATTACTTCCACAAAGTAATAATATAGCTGGTTCAATACTATTTAACTAAAGCACCAATAAGTAATTGGGAAAACCGTTTCTCGTCACCTTCATCTTTAGAGACCTATCCTGCAAACCCCTTGTCTAATGGAACAACTTGTATGGTAACAATTACCCGCATGAGCAAGGGTTTGCCGGATCAGGCCCCATTCACCAAAGGTCAGGTTGTCCGTAGCCCTTATCCGGCCACACAGGGCATAAAGGAAAGTAAGCGCCACCCTTAATCTCTCTCGTTTAATCATGCAATGGCTGCTCAGATAGTGGTTCCTGCTGTGCGAAGGAGAAAGGAGCAGGAACTACTTTCTTGTTGCTTCCCCATGCAAGCCAAGATGCAGGAAGAGGAGTATGGAAAGGGGTGGGGCATGGCTTTGCCCCCTCACTTACACCTTCCACTCACCAGCCAGGATAGGTGCCAAGCACACAGGAAGAAATAAGCTGCACCCAGCACAAGGGGATTGTTCCTGAGGTAGTACAGCCTTCATGCTGCCCTTACTATAGGCAGAGCCTATTGGCTCATTCTAACCCTTCTGGCAAGGTGATTCTGACAGAAAAAAAAAATAGTTCTATCCAATATGATAACATCTAATCACAGATTTACTCCATCGGCATTGTTTGACTTTTGTATTTGGGGGGGGCAGCTCCAGTCAGGCCAATGGGGCAGCCTTGGGGAGGGGGATTGGCAAATTCTGTGCCTGCCTAAGGTTTGCAATTTGGGAGAGCAACACCTTCCCTGCTCCCCCAAACTTCACTCATAAGAATGGCCATACTTAGTCAAACCGAAGATCCATCTAGCCCACTATCCTGTCTTCTGACAGTGGGCAGTGCCAGGTGCCCCAGAGGGAATGAACAGAACAGGTAATCATCGAGTGATCCATGCCCTGTCACTGATTCCCAGCTTCTGACAAACAGAGGCTAGGGACACCATCCCTGCCCATCCTGGCTAATAGCCATTGATGGACCTATCCTCCAGGAATTGATCTAGTTCTTTTTTGACCCCTGTTATAGTCTTGGCCTTCACAACATCCTCTGGCCAAGTTGACTATGCATTCTATGAAAAAATACTTCCTTTTGTTTGTTTTAAACCTGCCTTTTAATTTCATTTAGTGACCCCTATTTCTTGTGTTATGAAAAGGAGTAAATAAGGAAGTGTTATTTACTTTCTCCACACCAATCATAATTTTATAGACCTCTATCATATCCCCCCTTAGTCATCTGTTTTCCAAGCTGAAAAGACAGTTTTATTAATCTCTCCTCATACAGAAGCTGTTCCATACCCCTAATCATTTTTGTTTCCTTTTTCTGAATGTTTTCCAATTCCAATATATCTTTTTTGAGATGGGGTGACCACATCTGCACACAGTATTCAAGATGTGGGTGTGCCATGGATTTATATAGAGGCAATATGATATTTTCTTATCTATCTCTTTCTTAATGATTCCCAACATTCTGGTCGTGTTTTTGATTGCCGCTTCACATTGAGTGGATGTTTTCAGAGAGCTATCCACAATGATTCCAAGATTTCATTCTTGAGTGGTAACAGCTAATTTAGACCCCATCGTTTTATATGTATGCTGGGATTATGTTTTCCAATATGCACTACTTTACATTTATCAACACTGAATTTTATCTGCCATTTTGTTGCCCAGTCATCCAGTTTTGTGAGATCCTTTTGTAGCTCTTCACAGTCTGCCTGGGACATAGTTTTGTGTCATCTGCAAATTTTGCCACCTCACTGTTTACCCTTTTTCCAGATCATTTATGAATATGTTGAATGGTATTGGTCCCAGTACAGACCCCAGAGGGACACCACTATTTACCTCTATCTATACTGAAAACTAATTCCTACCTTTTGTTTTCTATCTTTTAACCAGTTACCAATCCATGAGAGGCCCTTCCCTCTTACCCCATGACAGCTTACTTTGCTTCAGAGCCTTTGGTGAGGGATCTTGTCAAAGGCTTTCTGAACATTTAAATACACTATATCCACTGGATCCTCCTTGTCCACATGCTTGTTGACCCCCCTCAAAGAATTCTAGTAGATTGGTGAGGAATGATTTCCCTTTACAAAAGCCATGTTGACTCTTCCCTAACAAATTATGTTTGTTTGACAATTCTGTTCTTTACTATAGTTTCAACCAATTTGCCTGATTGGCATCACATTAGCTATCCTCCAGTCATTTGGTACAGAAGCAGATTTAAATGATAGGTTACAAACCACAGTTAGTAGTTCTGCAATTTCAAATTTGAGTTCCTTCAGAACTCTTGGATGAATACCATCTGGTCATGGCGACTTATTACTATTTAACTTATCAGTTTGTTCCAAAACCTCCTCTAAAGACACCTCAATCTGGGACAGTTCCTCAGATTTGTCACCTAAAAAGAATGGCTCAGGTTTAGGAATCTCCCTCACATCCTCAGTCATGAAGATGGATGCAACGAATTAATTCAGTTTTTCCACAATGGCCTTATCATCCTTGAGTGCTTCTTTAGCATCTCGATCATCCAGTAGCCCCACCAGTTGCTTAGCAGGCTGCCTGCTTCTCATGTACTTAAAAAAGCAATAGCAATTTTTTTTTTGAGTCTTTGGCTAGTGTTCTTCAAATTCTTTGTTGGCCTTCCTAATTATATTTGTACACTTCAGTTGCCAGAATTATGCTCCTTTCTATTTTCCACACTAAGATTTAATTTCCACTTTTTAAAGGATGTCTTTTTGCCTCTCACTACTTTTTACTTTGTTGTTTAGCCATGGTGGCTCTTTTTCAGTTCTCTTGCTATGTTTTTTTAATTTGGGGTTTATCTTTAAGTTGAGTCTCTACTGTAGTGTCTTTAAAAAAAAATTCCATGCAGTTTGCAGGGATTTCACTTTTGGCACTGTATCTCTTAATTTCTGTTTAACTAATTTCCTCGTTTTTATGTAGTTCCCTTTTCTGAAATTAAATGCTACCATGTTGAGCTGCTGTGGTGTTTTCCGCAACACAGGGATATTAAATTTAATTATATTATGATCACTATTACTAAGCAGTCCAGCTATATTCCTCTCTTGGACCAGATCCTGTGCTCCACTTAGGACTAAGTCAATAACTGACTCTCCTCCTGTGAATTCCAGGACTAGCTGCTCCAAGGAGTAATTTAAGGTGTCAAGAAACGTTATCTCTTCATGCCGTCCTGAGGTGACATGTACCCAGTCAGTATGGGGATAGTTGAAATCCCCCATTATTATTGAGTTTTTTTAATAGCCTCTCTAATCTCCCTGAGCATTTCTCAGTCACTATCACCATCCTGGTCAGGTGATCAGTAGTATATCCCTATTGCTATATTCTTATTATTCAAGCATTGAATTACTATCCACAGAGATTCTATGGTACAGTTTAGTTCATGTAAGATTTTTATTTCATTTGATTCTATGCTTTTTTTCACATATAATGCCACTCCTTCCTCAGCATGACCTATTCTGTCCTTCCAATATATTTTGTGCCCTGGTATTACTGTGTCCCATTGATTATTCTCATTCCACCAAGTTTCTGTGATTTACTCGTTCATTCTTCTGTCTGTGGCTGCCAACACTGCAATATCTGAGAACCTTCCCAGGTACTTTAAAATAGAAACAACCACCACCACTCAGTCTCTTTATTCTTTCCCAGTCTGTAGGAGAGGTGGCTTGGCTAGCATAAAGTGATTTGGATGTGCGAGCAAGGAAAGGAAAGGTAAATTGAAGAAATTAGCTTTGCATTTAGCTCTCAAAAGGTTATGTGCCTGGCATTCTTATCTCTTGCTAGGATGAGTTCCACAGCCTGGTCCATCCAGCCTGGTCCATCCAGCTCTAAGATTTTGATTGTTTTATACCATTTACCCACCATTTTTTCCCTCTGTAAAGTTGAGGGGAGGTTTAAAAAACGAGGAACCTAATAATTTCACTTTGAAGAGTAACATTCTCTCAGTTTTTAATTTACTTTCTCTTGCTTAAGAGAGAAAGTAATGTTTAAATTCTTTTCCCCCAGTGGAGGAAAAAAAATCAAGCCTTTGACACTCCAGTTCATCTCACTTTTGTATCCCTTCCCTACATCCTTCCTTTTTCCAGTAAAGGAAAAAGTAAGAAAGCACGCAATTCATTTCTCCCACAAAGCAGAATAAAATTCAAAATGAACATCTTATTTAGAATGTTCTTCATTTTAAAGAAACCCCAAATTTGTCCAAAATATAATAAAAATATACTAAAAATTTAATCTAAACTTTCCACACAAAAAAGAAACCAGTTTCAACCACTTCTAATTCTGCTTCCTGTATGTGCAACCCTCCCCATATTGGTTGACAATCCAGCTGTTCCAGTGGAACCTAGCTATTGAGGGAGGTAATTTCTCATGCTGTAATGAGCAATGCTATGGAGGGATCTGAATATCAGGACAGAGACCTTCAAGTGGAATCTGCATTCAATGTTAAACCAGTTTTGAGACAGAGCACTGAGTCGATGTGTTCACAGTATCTGTTGCTAAACAGATAGGCTGCTGTATTTTCTTCCTCGTTGGAAGTTTTTCAGGGTATGTGGCTTTGTTCAAAGACATAAGGAGTTGCAATCCCAAATGCCATGGCCAGGTCTGTTTTGATAGGATAGCAGCCATCTCCTTAGAAGAGGGCTTATTTTTATGTTTTTTTATTTTTTGCTGCCTTGGGCTATTTGGGCATTCACAAGCAAGGAGTTGTCCAAAAGGACTCCCAGCACTGCAGACTGACCTAACTATTGATGGTTAGGAACATTGTAAAGGAAACAAGTTCTGCAAAGCACTTCTCTTTTGTACCAGCATCACCTCAGTCTTTTCTAGGTGCTGTTTTATTTTACACCTTAATTCTGGAGAATGTTGCTGTTTAAATTTGCTCTAAAGGATGCCATGTGCATATTGCTAGTACTTCAGTCCATGTTGTCTCACCTGCTCATCTTTTCATGGCACATCTTGGCACTTCATGTCAACTTAAGTGCTTGGAAACTTGATCATATGCTGAGGTGTTCTGAATGATCCAGATCACCTAGGCCTGGATTTCTTCCGCTCCCTAGATTGTTCACGCTGGTTTTGAGCTAGCTGACAGCAGGCTCATAGGAAAACCTCTGAAAAAATACAGTGAAGTAGATTGCTTTGAAATTGATTGCTGGGGCAATCAGACACAAATGTATTATTTGTACAGCTTGTAACAAAGTGGACTCTTGTGTAGTAAAAACATAGAAGTTGACCAGACATACCATCTCGACTAAGCAGTGATCTGCACCATGATGGAGCACGATATAGTAATAAGACTATTTGTACTGTTGGGGTTATTCCATCCACAATTCCTGTCCTATTATAAGTTAGACACAGTCCAATTTTACAGCATATCCAGGTCTAGATCCTGTAACTTTATTCCTATTTTCTAGTAGTCAATTTTACTATGGTGTTTGGAGGTCAGCATGGTGGAGGATGATGTCCCAGTGATTAGCCTTACTCAAAGCAAGTCTAATCTAAGTGGTAGTGTGACCCCTGTGCACAGTTGGCACTATTTTTGTGTAATGGGTGTGCTGCATAGACCACACAAAGCTTAATATGCTCAGTTTCTCTGATGTAGATAAGTCCCCCTCCAAAAAATTTAAATAAGCCTATCAAAGAAATACTGGTTTATTTTACCTCTGCTTGTTTGAGGAACAGGAATCCCTGAGTTGGTCTCCAAAATGTGTCCTTGCACAGCATCTAGCATAGCTGGGCTCCAGTCCAGATTGGGGCCTATTGGTGTACTGTAAAACATATTCTTTATTGCTACCACATCGTGAGCTGGCTGTCAATGCTGTCTATTTATGGCTAGCTTTTCACAGTGGGGCAATGGAAAGTATGTGTTCGTTGAATATAATAACTTACTCCCCACCAAAACACATAGATGGGCTGTTTATGGGCACTAAGCAGTGTTTTTCTCATTATGATTATCATTGGTGGTATGAATCTGTGCAGATACTTAGATTATTCTATGGCACAGAGGTGAAGAATGTGTGGAGCTTCCAGAGAATCAGGGCTACAGTGCAAAAGCTCTCAGCCAAGTACTGACAATGGAAATGCTTTATTTGAATATGCTTGTAAAACAAAGGCTTATGCACAAGACTCTAATGAGCTAAAGCTCATGATTTGTACAGTGCATGTTTTATCTTGGTCTGTCTGAATCAAGAAGGTTATGTGACAGTCACAACCCAGTGCTTCCCCTCCAACCCAGTCTAGGCAGGAACAACAAAATGTCATGTAGTGTTTATAGATGGTTTTGAAATGTCCTGACTTTATTCAAATGTAACCTTTTTAACCTTATGTTGGTGAATATGCTCTAAAGTAGATGCAAGTTTTTCCATTAAAGTTTATACCCCTACTACTGCTCCTCTGTTCTCAGAAAAAATGACATGACCATGGCGGGGGGGGAGCTAAGAAGGGTGTGTATACCAAATGGGAAAATATTTATTCTCATTTCATTCTCTGAATAATCTGAAGCAGTTGCCGAAAAACATATTCATAACGCATGGCAACCAGTATTTCAATTAGAGATAGTGATTAGTTATTATGTGTGTGTTTACATTTATGGTGGTCTTTGGAAACCTATATATGCCCTGCTTTAATAACCCAAGGGAGGTATAGATTTTAAGCTGTTTGTTCTATAATTTGCCACAGTGGTGCAGAAGACAGTGTTTTGCAATGATGACAAATTGACAGTGCCTTCTGGTTTTTCAGTCCACTTCTCAAAGTGTACACAAATGAAACATCCAGGTGGTGATGCTGCCCACTTTATAACTTTTACCCCACTTGTTAGAGCAGCTGCCTGGGATGTGGGAGAGCCAGATTCAATTCCCCCTCTCCACTGGAGATGAAGAAAGGATTTGAAAGTGACTATTTAAGTATTTAACCAAAGTGGAACATTCATTCAGCCAGAGAGAAAGCAAGAGTGAGTTAGTCTGTAGTTCAGTGCTTAGGGCAACCACCTAGGAGGTGGGAGACCCTGGGTCCAGTCCTCTTGTTCCAATCACTGTTTCTTTATTTATCCACAGTAGAACAGCTTCACCAGGACAGACTGTTTACCAGCTCCCCAATTTTTGCATCATCTGCAAACTTTCAGTTATTATTTTGTTTTCCTCCTGCTCAGTAATGAAAATGTTAAATAGCATAGAGCAGTGATACTCAGCCTGAGGCTCACAAGCCACAAGTGGCTCTTAAATGTGTCTCCTGCAGCTCATTGCACCACAATATTAAAAACACTGGTTAATAATTAAATCATACAATCAGGATGTTTTTACTATGTTATTAACCAATTAAGTTATCAACTTGCACTAAGTTACTAACTTATTTGATGTGAGAATATATATATTAAAAAACTAAATATTTTCCCAGTCATACTGTTTAAATATGAGTATATAGTACTATAGTAAATGAAACAATGAATTCACACAACTGTGGCTCTTTTGGGTAATGTTGATTGCTAATTTGACTCCTGAACTGAGGTCTGAGTACTAATGGCATAAAGCCAAGAACTGATCCCTGTGGGACAGCACTAGAAACACATGCATTCAATTATGATTCCCTATTGTGAGGTTCTGCAGGGATGGGACTGGAACTCATGTCTGCAAGATGGCCGACACTTCTACGCCATTACCCAGCAGTCATGGTAGAGCTGCATGCATTACCACATAGACCCTGTGGTGATACCATCACTGGTAGTACTGCCTTGATAGGCCAGACTGACAGCTTTCCTCTGGGCCCCTGACTGATCCAGGCATCCTGTTTACCCCAGGAGGAATTCCAGGAAGTTTCCATGCAGCAAGATGGACTCCCTTACCAGCTGTAGCAATGGCGCTACCTTTCTGCTTGCTATTAGACTCCTGACCCCAGCTCTGACACTTGGTTGTGATCCCCATTTCCTGACTTTTGATCTGATCTTTAGTGCTGTTCCTGGCCTTTGACTGGCACTGCTCTGATCACTAAGCCTGACTGCCTATGCCAGGGGTCGACAACCGTTCAGAAGTAGTGTGCCGAGTCTTCATTTATTCACTCTAATTTAAGGTTTCATGTGCCAGTAATACACAGCACATGAAACCTTTAACATTTTTTAGAAAGTCTCTCTCTATAAGTCTATATTTTATATAACTAAACTACTGTTGTATGTAAAGTAAAGAAGGTTTTCAAAATCTTTAAGAAGCTTCATTTAAAATTAAATTAAAATGCTGATCTTACGCCGCCAGCCTGCTCAGCCCGCTGCCAGCTTGGGGTTCCATTCACCTAGGCCAGCAGCGGGCTGATCAGGGCCTGTGGCCGGGACCCTGGCTGGCAAGGGGCTGCAGCCAGAACCCCAGACCGGCGGCAGGATGAGGGAAGCTGGCAGTTGGGACCCCAGACCAGCAGCGGGTTGAGGTTCCATCCGCTGGCTCCTGCCAGTCAGGGTATCAGCTGCTGGCCCCACTCAGCCTGCTGACAGTCTGGGGTCCCAGCCCAGCCCACATATAGTGGGTACTTACCTTCTCCCTGGTTCTGGCCCATTCTCTTCCTCTCTCTGCACTGAGCTGAGGGTGGGGGTGCACTGAGTACAGAGCTGGAGGTGAAGGAGCAGGTTGGGGTGCAGGGTCTGGCCAGGAGCTAGAATGAGGGAGGGGGCTCAGGGTTGGGGCAGGAGGTTTGGGTGTGGAGCGCTTACCTGGGCTCCCATTTGGTGCAAGGAGTGCGGGTGGGAATGTTGGAGTGTGTACAGGAGCTCCCGTTTGGTGCTCAGGGTTGGGGGTGGGGATGTGGGAAGTTCAGGAGTCAGGGCAGGGTGTGTGTGAGGAGGGTGCAGGAGTCAGGGCATGGGGCGTGGGGGGGCTGGGTATGTTGAGGGGGGTGCCAGAGTCAGGGCTGGAGTCGTGGGAGAGAGTGCAGGGGGCTGGGGTATGAGGGGGGTGCAGTGGTCAGGGCAGAGGGCTGGGGGGTGGGCTGGGATCGAGGAATGCCCTCAGCCCCCTGCCCTGAGTGGCTCACGGCAGGGGGCTGGAGGGATATGCCCTGATTCCACCCCCCTTCCCCAAGGCCCCGCTCCTTCCTCTTCTCTGCCTCCTTCCCAGTCTGAGTAGCAAGGGCGCTGGTGCTCCTCTTCTCCCCTCCCTCGCAAGGGCTATCAGCGGCAGGGAGGGAGAGGAGGCAGGGTTCAATGCAGCATGCTGGGGGAAGAGGTGGGGGAATGGGAAGCTTGGCTGCCGGCAGAGCCTGCCCCACAACAGCAGCCAGCAGGACCAAGTTTGCTTCTGCCCCTGCCAGAGAGAGCAGTAGGCCGGGGGGCGGAGAAGAACGGTCTAGGCCAGGCAGGATTTTTAATGGCACGCTGCTGCCTGCCAGGGTCCCGGCTATCAGCCCTGCTCAGCCCGCTGCCGGGGTTCAGCAGCGGGCTGAGCGGGGCCAGCAGTGGCCGCAGCGTGCCATTAAAAATCGGTTCATGGGCCGTCTTTGGCATGCATGTCATAGGTTGCGAACTCCTGGCCTACACCCTGGTAGTACACCCATTTACAATTACGTTTGGAAATTTATCAGTTAGTAAGCTTTTAATCCATTTAGTATGTCCCATGTTAATTTAATGTTTTGATTTAAAAAATGTAGAAAGATGTCATGTGGTACCAAATCAAATGCTTTACAGAAAATTAAGTATATTACTTAACACTATTATCTTTATCAACCAAACTTGTAATCCCATAAAAAAGATATCAAGTTAGTCTGACAGGATCTATTTTCCTTAAACCCATGTTGATTGGCATCAAATTACATTACCCTCCTTTAATATTAATAGAGTCCTGTATCAACCGCTCCATTATCTAGCCTGCAATTGACATGAGACTGACAGGCCTATAATTACCTAAATCATCCTTTTTAAATATTGTCACAATGTTAGTTTTCTTCCAGTCTTCTGGAACTTCCCTGGTATTCCAAAACTTATTGAGTAAAAATTAATTACCCAGCAAGCTTCTCAGCCAGCTCTTTTAAAACTCTTAGATGCAAGTTAGCTGGAACTGCTGATTTTAAAATATCTAATTTTAGTAGCTGCTGTTTAACATCCTTCTGAGAGATTAGCAGAATATAAAGAGTGTATAATATGACTACATCATCTCTTTTCCCCAAATACAGAACAGAAAGATTTATTAAATATTTGTGCCTTTTCTGCGTTATTTTTTATCTTATCACTTCCTTCTGCATTATTATTTATCTTATCATTTCCATCTACTAAGGTACCAATACACTAGGATTCTTTTTGTTCTTAATAACCTAAGAAGGCAGTTTTAAAGTATATGTCTACATTGCAACTAGACACCTGCAGCTGGCCTGTGACAGCTTATTTGAGTTCACGGGGCAGTGTAGACATTTGGGTTTGAGCTTGCACCTGGGCTCTAGGATACTATGAGGGGGAAGGGTCCTAGAGCTCAGGCTGCAGCCCAAGCCCTAATGCCTACACCAAAATTAAACAGATCTTTAATCTGAGCCCAAACCAGCTCCTCCACATATAAAATATCCATTTCCTGGGCCTCTTAAAGGCTATTATTTTATAAGGCACCATCGTTTTCCCATAAGCCCAGCTAAATCAGGAAAGAATTCACAAACCCTCACCTCACTAAGTTCTGCCCCATTCCAGTTCAAAACAGTTTGCTGATAGTTACATGTAAATTTCACTGACACTGTGGCCTCTGGAGATTTAGAAATGACTTACCTGATAATTCTCTGTTAGCAGTTTCTCTCCAAATTCATTATTCCTAGGCTAATGCCTACCAGCTGCGGAATTCAGAGGCAGTCCAGTGTTGCTGCTGGACCCTTCAGCTCAAGCCACCAGAAAAGCTCGTCCATAGTTGTAGAAACAAGCCAGTAAGCATCTGTTAGCATTAAGACAACTTCATATAATGTATTAATCATAAGACAACAGATGTCTAAGTATCCCTTTAGAGAAACAAATAATTTCTATTGTGCACATTTACCAGGGTGGGTTGAATTTGGAAAGAAGCCGCTAACAGAAAGAAAATGTATGCTCATGGGAACTAATTCCAAAACCTGCCTTTCAGATATAATGGCAACTGGAAAGGTCAGTCATAGGCTTCTCTAATTTATCATTGTGCTTAAACTTGGCACCTGATAGTCAAAAGAAGGATCCTATGTGTCTGTCTACAAAATGCTCTTAGGGTTTGTAACCACATTTCTAAAGTGCTTGGTTTTATTACTCCAACCAGATCTCCTGGAGAATCTATGGTGTAGCAAGATCACTCGGGCTTTGGGATTATTATAACATTTGTAGCAGAATAGCATCTAGAAGTTAAGGCCCCATTGTGCTGGGAACTGCACAACCAAAGAGACAGTTCCTGCCACAAAACGGTTTCTGTTTCCTCTCTCACCAGAAATGTAAATGTGACCAGACCAATGAAAGAAATATCCTGGTTGAGTTCTGGATACCAAGCTGCATCAGAGGTTAATGGAAAAATCATGCTGAATTACATTTTCTTCTGATGTCCAGACTGTTAATTTCAGGTGTTCCTTGTCTAAATGAAGGAGTTCCTGTAAAAAAAAAAAAAAAAAAAAAAAAACTGTGAGGGTAATTAACCATTGGAACAATTTATCAAGAGTCATGGTGGATCTTCCATCACTGGCAGTGTTTAAAGTGAGATTGGATGCTTTTTCTAAAAGATCTCCTCTAGAAATTATTTTAAGGAAGTTCTATGGCCTGTGTTGTACCCATAGACTAGGTAATCACAATGGTCCCTTCTAGTCTTGGAATCTATGAGTCTCTAGGCAGTATGGTATTCATCCCAGCCTGTGGACCATGCAGTGGAGGAGGGGGTTTGGTACACATACCTCAGTTGTGAAACTAGCATGCTAGATGTCCCTGAAAGTCTGCCTGCCTGCTCCTTCAGACTGGCTAGCATTCAAGTAAGTACTGTAGGAGCAACCTAATACCACTTGGGGTTGCCAGGTGCCTGGTTTTCAACCAGAAAGTCCAGTTGAAAAAGGGTCCTGGAAGTGTCTAGTCAGATGTACAGAATGGACACAAAGTCCAGGTACTGTGGGTTGTGGGGAAGATGCCAGGTCATCAACCCGCGCCAGCTCCTGCTCAGTTCAGGCCGCCTCCTACCTGCATTTCATGGGCAGGCAGGCTCTGTGTCAGGCTGAGCTCTGAAGCAAAGGGAGCTCAGCAAGGGAGAGGGGGGCAGGTAGGTGGAGAGGATCCAGCTATGAGGAAGGAGGAGAGGGGAAAGCAGCAAGGGGCTTTTCTGTGTTGGAGTTGTGGCTCTTTGCCGAGTTGGACCCAACATGCTGGTCTATCTCTGTACCACATACCCAGCTTTGCAAGGGTCAGCTGGCTGGGAGCAGAGAGGACATCATTCACCTTTCATAGAGCCTGTAAGTGCTGCCGCATATGGGGAGCACCACATAAATTTAAGCCAGGTGGTTGCAGGACAGCTCTGCCATGCCTGAGTAGGGGCAGAGGAGTCTGAGAGGGAGGTGATGCAGAGGCAGATCCAGGTGGTTGAAACCAGCAGGCTGCTATTTACCCATTCTGGAGGAAAGAGGAAGAAGAAGATTGTAAATTGCAATTGCACAAAAATGAATAAAAATATTTTAAACTGAAATGGTCAGGAGAAACTGAACTGCCAACTTATTCCACCACCTGAGGCAGAAAATCTGGTGGTCTGAGCTGAAAGGGGAAGCTCAGGCTACTGGAGCTACGGCAAAAACATTGACAGCTTCCAAATTCCATGGGTGGGGTGGTATAACCCGAGAGTAATGAATAAGGAGCTTCCCCCACTCAAGCTCTCCCTCTAGATCCATAAAACACACCACAGTGGGTGGACCACACATTAATCTAACAGAGGACTTACTTACTAATTATGTATCCAAAGTGGTACTAGAAGCTAGCCCTCCCAGCAGGCAAAATTCTAAGTCTGGGATTGATCAGTCACGGAGTCCACAGGGTTGATTTTAAACTCTTTTATAGCCCCACCCCCCAACCTTTTTGCTCTAATTGGCTCAGCTCTTAGAATGGGATGTGACATGTTAGGGGGAGTGCCTACAAAGAAAACTTCCTGTACAGCCTCAGATCAGCTACTGAGGATATCTGGTAACTACCACCAAGTTTCTGGATCTTTCTAACTCAATTTCTCTGCCTTGCTTTCTGTGGCACATGTGTAGAGACACATGATCCCTGTCTCTTTCCCACTGCTTTTCTTTTCTACCCTTCCCCTGGAGAAACAAAGTCAGATGCTGAAGTATTAGGCATATGGGTTATAGATCCATAAAGGCATTAAATTTACGCTTACAAATATCCATTTAACTTTCTGAGATGCAACACCATTTTTAGAAATTCTGTTATTTGATTTAAATGTAATATTAAATACAATTTGGTATCCACTGATTGTAAAAGGGTAAACCAAGGGTGTAAAATACGCAGTAAAAGATTTATACAATGCATACTGAATGGTATTTTTCTGTAATTGGAAATAAAAACTTGATCTTGAATTCAGTCACTTGCTGCTCTGGCTCATCAAATAAAATCAGAGAAAATTCTGATTAATATGTGGGTCCGATATACTAATGTATCACAACTAGATGAAAGCCTCACATTTCAGCTTTTGGTAGCAGTAATCAGTGGTTCATTGTGGAGCAGCAACACCTTTATGTTAACTGTAATATTTAGAAGCCTTTTCTAAAATTGGCAGCAAGCATACCATCTGAAAGAACCCAGAGCAAAAATAACAATAAACTCCACAGTTCTCATTTTGCTCTGAGGGCCTCAGTAGTGCACATATGGTGGTGAACTCCTAACGAATTATAACTGTTTAAAATGCTTGGTGACAATTTGAGGAACTTTTGTGTTGCTCCCTCTTGCTTCTTAGAACTACTTAGATAATCTGGAGCACGTTGTGTGATACCACACCCCATTGTTTGCTGGTCTAATGCAGTCTAACACAGTGTAATGAAAAACATTGCAAGGGCCGTACTCTTCAGCTGAATCATATTTATCAGCCTCTGTCTTAACTGTCTATTACTTGACTCAGATTTACTGTGCAGATTATAGAACCTCTGTTTCATGTGGTCTGGGAGTTCTGGGTTACCACAGTTTTATCACTTTGAATCAATAGACTGCTACAGGAAACTGCTTGTAGAACACGGAGTACATTTGGCTCACTTCATCCTGGGTGTTACTCCATGCGTTTCAAATGGAGATAGGCAGCCAAATTCACTCAAAGCAGCTTGGAATAAGCAGGTGGATCTCTTATAGAAGTTTCTGGGCTAAATTCAGAATTGCTGTAAATAGTAGTTTAAGTTACACATCAGGTGTAAAATGGTCAAGAAATGGCTTTGTGTCTCAAAGTTATGTAATTTTCACCAATGAATCATCCAGTAGAGGTAAAAAAATGTAATTTGCATTCTGAAGAAATAGAATGGTATAACAGAAAAAGAACTATAAGGAATGGTTTGTTTTATATGCTCTCTTTTCTCCTTACCTCTCCTCACCTACTGCTTAAGCCTGCACCATCTCTAACACTTCTGAGCCCTAATTCAGTTTGGTATTCATCAGAAGTGACTTTCATTGATTTATGCCAGGATTGAATTTTTTCCCCACTGAATAACCAATTGCTTTTGCACACTCACAAAATGGCAAATCAGTGTAAGTCACACAACTTTGTAATCCGTTTTAATGCTCATTTGCACTGGACACGTATTTTATGTCATTGCTGAATTTGGATTATTATACAAATTAAACCCATGCAAGACTGGATGGTTTAGAGGACTGGTAATGGATTTAGTACTTGTCACCTATGAAATACTGGTACAATTCTAATCAGACCAACAGTTATCACCACATGATCTGTTATAAAACGAATTTAGTCACCTTTTGGTTCCCAGTGCATGGATATCAACATCACAGTTGACTCTAATTAGCATCCTCGTTGGCTATCCCAGATGAGAGGTCAAGGATTTAAACAGAAAGGGATATTGAACTACCTGGTTTTCCTACTTTCAGATCAGGAATGAGGCACATTGGCAGGGTAATCTGAGGAAACAGGAATGCTGTCTGTGTTATAGCTACTCTTCATCCTCTGGAGCTGCTAATCACACGTTTCACAAGCTTTAAATTAATACTAAAAATTGTTAACCCTACTTCCTTTCCAGCTGTGCATTTTACTATTTCTTTGTCTCTAATTTTGGGGCAAATCTGACAGTTCATGATCGTTCTCCTGTGCAAAGCAAGGATTTTGACCCTCCTCTGGACCTTTGTCCCAGTTTTCATCCTTGGCAGGTAGAGACCTAGGGAACAAGTTGACATTTTAGAGGCTAGTCTGTGAATCAAATATTTTGTTTGTATGTTTTCGTTTGGGTTTGGATGGGTTTTTTAGGTTTTATGAAGCTTTCCAAAATACTTCAGGAGTTGAGTGTGCTACCACACCCCTCCTGAGCCAAACAAGTTGCTTTCCTCATTGAGAAAGCTCACTTCAAAAGAAAATTACAACTTCAGCTGGCCTTTATTTCCAAATGCTTGCATTACTCAGAAAATCTGAGTTCATCCTGTTTTGTGGGATTTCTGATTTATTTTCACAGTCAAGTTTGCTGTGTTTACTGTATGTGTGTCCACTTTCCTCACAAAAAAATCTGCAGTGACCTCCGGTCTCACTTCAGTTTGAAGAAAGAAAATAGTAATGTAAAAAGATACTGCTTCTCTGCTATTACAATGAAAAACATCTGCTGAGGCATTTACGGGCATAAATCTCTCTTATTATGGACATGACTATTAATTAAAATATCAGAGTCTTTTCCAAATAAGGAACTTAATTTTAAAGCTCTATTTGAATGGCATAATCTTAGTAATGAAAGGAAGAATTCTGTTTCTATTTTTCCTTGATATTGCTATAAAGTGGAGATTGCCAGATTGTGTTCCATGGTGATCTTGGTGGTGGTCCAGAGAGCTGGTTGGTCACAGGATGCTGGCTCCTTTTTGTTTCCTGCTGCTAAATTGCATGAAAAGATGTCTACATTAAATATTTTCCTAATATTGCTCTTCGACAAAAGGAAGTGCAGAAGCTGCCAAAGGATCACAAATGGGAGGAGAAGTGGCTTACATGATCACGAATGTGAGCATAAGTGGTTTGAAATTAATCTGTTTTAGAACACTGTTTGTATATCAACAAATCAGTAACATCCAAGAATATAAAAATGTCTTCAAAGTTGGAAGGATACCAAATGTCTATGGCCTGAGCCTGCTTGGTAGTTTGGGAGCAGTGTATGTCACACTGCCGTGCTCAGGGCTGGCTCCAGGCCCCAGCACGCCAAGTGCGTGCTTGGGTCGGCATGCCGCGGGGGGCGCTGTGCCTGTTGCCGGGAGGGTGGCAGGCAGCTCCGTGGACCGCCAACAGGCGTGCCTGCGGAGGGTCTCCTGGTCCTGCTGCGGTCCACGGGACCGGCGAGCGGCAGAGCGCTCCCCGCGGCGTGCCACCGTGCTTGGGGCAGCGAAATGGCTAGAGCTGGCCCTGGCCTTGCTGCAGTAGTGATTTGTTTGGAGATCTTTGTTTGTTTGCCTATATCAGGGTTGGATCTGCCTTATTTCAGTCTTGCATGATTCAGATTGGTCAGTCGAAGAGGCTGCACTGGCTAGGTCTGGACAGAGTGACAGTCTTTTCTCCCCTGTTAGAGGGCAAGTTCTCATGGCACAGGACTTCTAAGGAGATAATAAGTCTTTCCATGGAAGTGTCCTATCTATCTTTCCCCAAAAGGATTTTCCATTCACAACCTGTAAAATGTTTCCTTCCTACTGAATTCCAGTCTGAACATGAGACATGTTTTTTTAGATGCGGACTCTGTCATGTAAGCACTTCCCTAATGATTTATTTAAAAGGATCCTCCCTGTTTTAATAAGTAGGGCTTGCTATGGTGAATAATCAGTGTACTGCTGTGTTTTGGTTAAAAGTGAAAATGTATCCTCTACAGAAAACCCCTTTCTAGACTTCTTTTTTCTTTCTCCAAACCCATATCTAATCGAGAAGCAGAAATAACTATCCAAAATACAGTAAATGTAGTGGGTGTGTCAAACATTTAGCTAATGGATCTGGCCATGGATTTACTGTAACAGCATTTGTTAGAAATTGTGAATGATGCCTATTTTTATTGGAGTGAAGTAACGTTTAACCAGAGGTAATATATATGATAAACTTGCAACACTAGCTAACTGAAAAACACATGGGAACAGCATGTGTGCCAATTCAAATAGAGTTTTATTAAATGCACCTGATTTTAAGCTACCTTTTAGTATCCTATTTAATAGCTTAATGAGAACCAGTTATAACACAAATTTTTGTGTATGTTAGAATTCAGCAAGCTACAGATCTGACATGCATATCAATTTATACAGAAAGCATCAGAAATGAATAATGAGGGTCTTTACTGTAAATAAATATAGGAATTCTACATGGCCTTCTATATCAACACAGTATTTTCACAATCTGCTGAAAACATCTGAAGCAGAAGCTATCAAAGCTTTCACAAGACCTTTTAACATAAAGACTGTGTCATGAATTAAAGAGCTCAAGCTGTTGACTACAAATGAGGACTCTAGAATTACCAATGAAGAATAGTACCTATGAGTGATCATTCTAACATTAACATCTGCAGCCATTGAAATGACCACTTGCTCCTTGAAGGCAGGGGAGCAACCTATTATGGACATGTCCCAGTATCCTCTTTCAGCTGCCATTTCACTAAAGTGCCAGGTGCAAAAGATGTACTTTAAAGGAGACTATGGAAGAGGGTAATGGTCACAGTGATTACAAACTTATAATTGCTTACTCAGTATTTCCTCATTTCAGCCAACTGGCTGCTTCAGTAATTATTTTCCTGTTCTCTGTTGCTGTAAATGATGTGCCTGAAGTTGGGGACTGCAGCTCTTCTTTATAGCTCTAAGCCTCTATTGAAATCTTGGAAATGTAACATTAGTTTTAGTATATCTGATTATGCAATTGCAATCTTAATCCTGGAAACAGCTACACTTTGTAGTGTATAGTAACTTTTAGGTGACATAAAATTTTTCCCCCTTTCATATCCATGTACTTAAAAACCCAGTAGATTTCTTGCTGAGTCTGGTGTGAGAAAAAATTTGACTTCAGACCATTAGTCACATTCTAAGTAACCTTATAGTTCTTAGTTCTGTTTGCAGATACATAGGGGTCATGGGGGTCACATAGCACTATACATATTATAAAGTCAGCTACTGTGTCTGTAGCTATTGATGAATGTAGGATACAATAGAAAAGCATATAATATTCACAAAAGTGTCAGGGTGTTTCAGCACCCCCCCAAATAATTTTTGGGGGGGTGCTGAAATATGAGGATTGACACCTACAACTATGAAATCATTGAATGCTCTTAAAACAACAACAAAAAAGAAAATAAAGTGATTGTCAGGCCTCTTTATGCAATCTTTATTCCCTCAATTGGTTTAGCTGACTGTTATGATACTACTCATGTGAGTAAGGACTATCTGATTGAATAGAGTTTGCAAAATCACAATCAAATTAACTGTATATCTATTTTATGTGGCTTCCAAAAATGTAGATTCAACTTTTTGGATTTTGCATGAAAGCAAAATTCCATGGCATGGATTACTAAGAGCTTTCCTGTCGTTTCAAATTTATATTGAGAGTATACAAGTTAATGAAAGGGGCGAAAGGAAGCAAAACCTACAATTCCCCTTTCTTGGAGCAGAGGAAAGTGAATTGTTTGAAGAGGCCAATTATGGCAGCTGAGATCAATATAGCATTAAAAATCAGAGAGAGAGGGCAAAATGGCAGATGATGACAGATTATCATATGAATTACATCTTTCCTTGAAGGAACAATTATCACAGCACCTGTTAAAAGCTTTATTTAACTATTTCAGTACAGGAAACCTTCTACCAATGAACAAAAACTTCAATAATATTGATTTTAAAAAACAGAGAAAATGTCTGTTGTGGTTAGAAATTGCAGACCAGTGTAACAGATAAACTACTCACTAAAATCTGGCAGATTGCAGGCATGGTGTCTACAAAATTAAACTGATCAAATTGTTTTTCAAAGATTGCGTCCTAGCAAATAATGCTATGAAATTCGTCAATGTTAGCCAGTGATTTGTGTGAACGTATAGAGTAGGCTTTGATTGGAACTACTTACTTGTTACTGTAGAATAATTTGTAATAAGTATTACTTTCAGCAAGTGAATTAAAATACTATACAAATCCCCCACAGCATCTGTAATCACAGATAATGCCCTTTCATAGAGATTCAGTCTAGGCACAAGCTAAAGACAGGGTTCTCTACTGTTTGCGTTTGTGCTGGCCATTGAAACTTTGGATTGCCAAATTAATGAATACCTCCCCAGACAGAGGGAGGTATTCATGAATACCTTCTCTTCTCCACCCATCCCCCTGTTGTTTGACATCCTTAATAATCTTTTGCTCTGTACCTTTTCCATTTCTAATGTGTCTTTTTTGAGATGGGGCAATCAGAACTACACACAGTATTCAAGGTATGGGAGTACCATGGATTTATATAGTGGCATTATAATATTTTCTGTCTTATTATCTACCTCTTACCTAATGGTTACTAAAATTCTGTTAGCTTTTTTTGATTGACGCTGAAACTGAAACATTGAGTGGATGTTTTCAGAGAATTCAATGACTCCAAAATCTTTCTTGAATGGTAACAGCTAGTTTATACACCATCATTTTCTGTATATACTTGGAATTATTTTTTCCAATGTGCATTACTTTGCATTTATTAATGTTGAATTTCATCTGCCATTTTGTTGCCCAGTCACCCAGTTTTGTGAGAGCCCTTTGTAACTCTTCGCTGTCTGCTTTGGACTTAATTACCTTCAGTAAATTTGTATCATCTGCAAACTTTTGCCACCCATTTTTCCAGATCATTTATGAATATGTTGAAAAGCACTGGTCCCAGTTCAGATCCCTTTTGTTTCCTTCTTGTAACCATGACTACTTTCTTTGCATAAGAGCCTTTGGTGAGGGACCTTGTCGAAGGCTTTATAAAAATCCAAGTACACTATATCTTTAAAAAAGGGAAGAAAGAGGATCCGGCAAACTATAGACCAGTCAGCCTCACCTCAGTCCCTGGAAAAATCATGGAGCAGGTCCTCAAGGGATCAATTTTGAAGCACTTAGAGGAGAGAAAAGTGATCAGGAACAGTCAGCATGGATTCACCAAGGGCAAGTCATGCCTGACTAACCTAATTGCCTTCTATGATGAGATAACTGGGTCTGTGGATGAGGGGAAAGCAGTGGATGTGCTATTCCTAGACTTTAGCAAAGCTTTTGATACAGTCTCCCACCATATTCTTGTCAGCAAGTTAAAGTAGTAGGGGCTGGATGAATGGACTATAAAGTGGATAGAAAGCTGGCTAGATCATCGGGCTCAATGGGTACTGATCAATGGCTCCATGCCTATTGGCAGCCGGTATCAAGCGGAATGCCCCAAAGGTTGGTCCTGTGGCCAGTTTTGTTCAATAGTTTCATTAATGATTTGGAGGATGGCGTGGATTGCACCCTCAGCAAGTTTGCAAATGACACGAAACTGGGAGGAGTGGTAGATATGCTGGAAGGTAGAGATAGGATACAGAGGGACCTAGACAAATTAGAGAATTGGGCCAAAAGAAATCTGATGAGGTTCAACAAGGACAAGTGCAGAGTCCTGTACTTAGGACAGAAGAATTCTATGCACTGCTACAGACTAGGGACTGAGTGGCTAAGCAGCAGTTCTGCAGAAAAGGACTGAGGGGTTACCGTGGACAAGAAGCTGGATATGAGTCAACAGTGTGCGCTTGTTGCCAAGAAGGCTAATGGCATTTTGGGCTGTATAAGTAGGAGCATTACCAGCAGATCAAGGGACGTGATCACTCTCCTCTATTCGGCATTGGTGAGGTCTCATCTGGAGTACCGTATCCAGTTTTGGGCCCCACACTACACGAAGGATGTGGAAAAATTGGAAAGAGTCCAATGGAGGGAAACAAAAATGATTAGGGGGCTGGAGTACATGATTTATGAGGAGAGGCTGAGGGAACTGGGATTATTTAGTCTGCAGAAAGGAAAATGAGGTGGGATTTGATAGCTGCTTTCAACTACCTGAAAGGGGTTCCAAAGAGGATGGATCTAGACTGTTCTCAGTGGACCAGATGACGACAAGGAGTAATGGTCTCAAGTTGCAGTGTGGGAGTTAGGTTGGATTATTGGAAAAACTTTTTCACTATGATGGGGTGAACTGGAATGGTTACCTAGGAGGTGGTGGAACCTCCTTCCTACGCAAGGTTTTTAAGGTCAGGCTTGACAAAGCCCTCGCTGGGATGATTTAGTTGGGGATTAGGTCCTGCTTTGAGCAGGGGATTGGACTAGATGACCTCGTGAGGTCCCTTCCAACCCTGATATTCTATGATTCTGTGATGTCCATTGGATCACCCTTGTCCGCATGTTTGTTTGATCAACTCAATTAATTCTAATAGCTTGGTGAGGCGTGATTTCCCTTTACAAAAACCATGTTGACTCCACCAATGAATCACATTCATCTATGTGTCTGATCAAAATTCTGTTCCTTACTATAGGTTCAGTCATTATGCCTGGTACTGAAGTTAGGCAATTTAGCTTCTCCACAATGGCCTTGTCTTCTCTGAGTCCTCCTTTAGCACCTCGATCATCCATTGATTGTTTGGCTTCCTGTTTCTGATGTACTTTAAAAAGTTGCTGTTAGTTTTTGAGTCTT
Source organism: Chelonoidis abingdonii (assembly GCF_003597395.2). Classification (NCBI taxonomy): domain Eukaryota; kingdom Metazoa; phylum Chordata; order Testudines; family Testudinidae; genus Chelonoidis; species Chelonoidis abingdonii. The sequence continues at coordinate 241,091,871 of NC_133770.1, forward strand.
TGGCTAGTTGCTCTTAAAATTCCTTTTTTGACCTGCCTAATTATACTGTTACACTTGGTTTGCCAGAATTTATGCTCCTTTCTATTTTCTTCAGTAGGATTTGACTTCCAATGTTTAAAGGGTGCCTTTTTGCCTCTAACTACCTCTTTTACCTTGTTGTTTAGCCATGGTGGCAGGGTTTTGGTCCTCTTATTAGTCTTTTTAATTTGGGGTATATATTTAATTTGAGCCTCTATTATAGTGTTCTTAAAAAGTTTCCATGCAGCTTGCAGGCATTTCTCTCTTGTAACTATTCCTGTTAATTACCATTTAACTAGTTTTCTCATTTTTGTACAGTTTCCCCTCTCTGAAGTTAACTGCTGCTCTGATGGGTTTCATACCCAAGAGTATTAAATTTTTATATTATAGTCACTATTACCAAGCTTCTGTCTGCCACACACTGTGCCTTCCTTCTACCTGGCAACTGCTTTTAGTTTCTGTCATGTTTTCCCTGCCCTATTATTCTTGAGGAGATGGCACATACTCAAAGATTGCTTGCTTGGGAATTTGAAAACTTTTCTGTGTAACGCTACTCTGTCGAAAATGTATTTTCTGGAAAAACAACTGGATTATTTTCCTCTCCACTAGACATGAATATATTTCAAGATCTTTCTTGATTTTCCCAAATTTATGCTTTTCTTTCCACAAGTTAGACACTTTTTATTTAGAATTTTTGGCTTTTAGAGTTTGCAAAGGCTTAGCTTTCTTCTGTATGCATCTTCTAGGGTGTATAACACCTGGTTTCTAGCATGTGCATCTGACTCTAGTTGCCCAGCTTAATCATTTGAACAGATATCCAATTTTTAAAAAAATCATAAGTAATTTGGGTGGGCTTTGAAGGACAATGGACTTAGGCACTAAGGGATTTAGGCACTTCTAGAAATTTTACCCACCATCTTTAATTTTTTCTTTGCTGGGGATTGCTAAGTTGCAGTCCATTAGTAAACACCTAACAAAAGGTTTCTAAATGATCTCTGCCTCCTGAAGATAGGTACTGGAACATGAGAGTCCGATGCACTGCGGCCAGCGTAACTGAGCCTTTAGTGTGGACTTAGAAATGTGCATTTGGCATGGCATCTTACTAGTACCCAGTACTCCCATTATAAAAGCCAATGAGTCCTATCCCTGGTCTGGAATGAGTTCTCTGTTCTAGGACATATTCATCAGGTAAACTAACAGAGGAAGGAAAACCATCTCTTTCCAAATGTCTGACTTATTTTATTGTGACATAGGACATGAACACTCCTTATGTGGGTTTTAAATTAGCAGGAACATCCAACCGCTTTCTTTTATAATAAAATGTTTTGTGACCACAGCTATGTTTCCCACCCTCATGCAAGCCCATACTGCTACTGAGTTTGGCTATTTAACGTTATGATGTAAAGAATAATTCTGCTGTGTGCAGTGGTCTTTTCAATAGGCAGTCAAAGCCTGGGAAGACTAAAATAATTCCCAATAACTAAGCCCCATAGGTTGATTTTGAAATTAAATCAGAAATTCTCTACTGAATTTACTGACTAATCTTTATGAACCGTCTGCCTGATACAACTTACCCTTTGGTCTAAACACACAGTGCATTTTTAACAAAAACTAGTAGGGTTGGCCTAAATTTTAAAAGGTCCAATATTTCATAGATGTTTCATTTTTTTCTAAGCATGGGACCTGTAGTAATTATGACAATCCAGGATTACAGATGGATACCAAGAATTAACAATACAATTTTTTAAAACTCTCAAACTTTTTAAAATGTCTTATATTCTGTATTTACCATGGTGTGCAATGTATACAATTTTTGTTAGCACTCCTTTGAGATGATGTGCAAAACTCAATCATTGCTTTACTACTCATAGGTCTTTTAATGTCTGATATGGCGTCCATTGCTATAGCGTCTGAATAATGTAGTCATCCCAACGTATGTCAATAAGACCCTTATGCCATAGCCCTCCACTGTATGAGTGTGTATGTAATACTTACCTACAAAACTAATACGAGGAATCAACTATCAATTATAAGATACAATATAACAATACTTCAGTTGCTCAAACAATTTACACACTGAAAAGCTTCTAGTACTTGAATTTTTTTAATGTACTTTTCAAAAAATCAGAAAATATTAGTTGTACAATTTGAGGAAAGGAGGCAAAATGTTTCTTTTTATAAATTATTTTTCTTTCCCTCTCACACATACACAAATAAATAAATTGGGGGTAAGGGGAGGTTTTCTTCAAGTAAGGGTGATGATAACTTTTCCCTTCGCAGATTTCACTCTCTTCAAACCCAAATGCTTGGCAACTGCCAGCACACAAGAGGTACTGAGCACTCAGACAGTCTGATCCCACCAAACTGGACATTAATCATGTCATGAATAGTAAACTAGATTCTGAGGTGATCATTGCTCTCTGTTTCCCACCTGCACTGGAAAAGGCATTAAATGTTACATAATGCCCGTTTCCTAGCAAGCAATGGTGTGACTGAAAATTGGGCCACTCATTTTTTATATGTTCCTACAAAAGATTTTTGGGGATGCTGATCTTATATTATTTTGTGGCATCAACAGGATCCTGGAAAGATTGAAAATTTGTTTAATCTGAAAATTTCTTCTGTATTTTAAACATCTTTTTTTAAAAAAATCTCATTTCTCTACATAGCTATTGATTATGTATGACAATAGAATTTATTCTCTACTAATGCAGAGTAAGCAGCCAGCCATCAGAAGGACCTTGAATTGACTAGCATGCTCGGTATTCCAGTGCTACACTGACATCCTTGATGAATTTACTGTTGATATCAATAGGTCACAAAACAAGGATCACAATAAGATATCAATAGGTCACAAAACAGGGATGCTATCCTATCCTATCAATAGGGATGATATCCTATCAATAGGGATGATATCCTATCCTATCAATAGGATAGGATATCAATAGGTCACAAAACAGGGATGCCTCTCCTGCAGGCATACCATCTGTGAGAAAGAGGCAGATGCAGTCTGACTGAAATTCAGAGAGTTGAGGAGCAGTAGGGTACAGTAGGATGTAGGAGGGATACAGGACAGGAACAGAGGGGGATCAGATGAGGTATCTGTGGGGATAATATATGAAGACTCAAAAGAGACTGGAATTGAAAAAGGAGATCTTTTATTCCATACGGGTTTACATAGAAAACTAATTAACCTCCATCTTTGGAAAAACTTACACACACACACATGCCCCCTGGAGCATACTCAGTACATACAGACTTGGAACTTCTAAGGCTGTGTCTATACAGCAATTAAACACTTGCTGCTGACTCAAGTCAGCTGACTTGGTCTGTAAAAATGTTGTGCAGATGTTTGGGCCCATGCTGAAGTCTGAGCTCTGGGGCCCTGCAAAGGGGGAGGTCCCAAAGCCCAGTCGCCAGCCCAGGCCCAAACATCTACACAGCAGTTTTGAGCCCCACAAGCCCAAGTTAGCTGACCCAGGCTATCTATGGCCATGTCATGCATCTTTTATTCTATTGTAGTCATATCCTAACAGTAAATAGCTTTCCTCACATTGGCCACCAGGTGTCAATAAGCATAACAAAAATACCTACAACGTTACAGCTGGAGGGAAGGGTAACAGGAGCTGGGCGGGGAAGGCAGACTAGAGTTGTGTAGGGAGGGGGTTGTTGGAAGCAAAGGAAGCCTGTGGGGTGGGGGCAGAAGGGTTTATAACCACTAGAGTACTTGAGGACTTGAAACAGAACCCTAGATTCCTGAATCTCAACTTTCTTGTGCTGTCTAAAAAATATTCGTGAACTCCTCTGGAAAATGTGTCCCATCTCCCTTTAATGGCTAGGGCACAGAGAGCATAATAGCCTAGTACTGCTGCTGTTACTCTCTTAGCTCAAACGGTAGAGATTTGTGCTGTGGATTCAAATGTCCCTAACCTGCTGATGATGACCCATGTGTGACATCAATATGATTTTACAGAATGGAATTTGCTTGTTCCCTTTGCTTGTTAAAAAATCTTAGGAAATTATATACAAAAATATTAAAAGACATTAAATTGCAAAGTTACTCAAAAGCTAGAAATGTCACAGTGAAAGTTGCCCGTTTAATCTCATTTGGGACCACTTTTTTTTTCTATTTTTATCAACAGGAATCCTACATCATTAAGTGCACATGATCAATGGCAACCTTAATTCTGACGTTTCCTTGATATTATATTTTTAGTGCTTGACTTTGCAACGTAATGTTCTTTTAATATAGCTTTTTTGTATGTAATCCTAGGATAAAATATATTGCAAATTGCCTGTTTCTTTATCAAAAGTAGTAGCCCAGCCCAGTCCAAATGTCGTTACTCAAGCAAATATGCCATTGAAGTCACTTGACTGAGGAAGGGATGCATGAATAGGCCCTCTTTTATTTATTTGCCATTAATCAGTTTTGGAATAATCTGTGGGTCAAATTCAACCCCCACACAGTGGTAAGACTTAGGTTCCATGAGCAGTAGCCAGTGGAATCCCTAGCAGGATGGTTAGGGAAGGCCAGGGTAGGCTCCAGAGGGATGGGGCACTGGTGGCAATGCAAACACATGGATGCACAGATGTCCCTGGAATAAAGCAGAAATCTTCATGTTTAAGGAGGCAACCCCCCTGCCTCTGCCACTACAGAGGATGTGAGGGAGATTCCCACACCTGAGCCATTCTTTTTAGGTGACAAATCTGATGAACTGTCCCAGATTGAGATGTCAGCAGAGGTGGTTTGGGAACAAATCAATAAATTAAAGAGTAGCAAGTTACCAGGACAATACATGATTCACGCAAGAGTTCTGAAGGAACACAAATATGAAATTGCAGAACAATTAACTGTACTATGTAACCCATCACTTTAATCAGCTTCTGTACAGGATGACTGGAGGATAGCTAATGTGACACCATTTTTTAAAAAATGTTCCCAAGGTGATCCTGGCAATTACAGGCTCATAAACCTAACTTCAGTACCAGGCAAATTGCTGGAAACTATAGTAAAGAACAGAATTCTCAGACACATAAATCAATAGGATTTGTTGGTGGAGTCAACATGGCTTTTGTAAAGGGAAATCATGTCTCACCAATCTATTAGAATTCTTTGAAGAGGTCAAACAAACATGTGGACAAGGGTGATCCAGTGGATATAATGTACCTGAACTTTCAGAAAGCCTTTGACAAGGTCTACAAAAACAACGCGGAGTGTGGTGGCACCTTAAAGACTGACTGACTTATTTAGTCATAAGCTTTTGTGGGTAAAAACCCACTTCTTCAGATGCATGGAGTGAAAATTACAGTTGCAGTCATAAATATAGGTCAGGCTTGACGAAGCACTGACTGGGATGATTTAGTTGGGGATTGATCCTGCTTTGAGCAGGGGGTTGGACTAGATGACCTCCTGAGGTCCCTTCCAACCCTGGTATTCTATGATTCTATAATATACTGACGTGAAGTCAATCTGTTTCCTCACTTCCCCAGGGAGGTATTATAGTTTTAAGAATGCTTGATAAAGATCTTGTAGGTGTTTGTCTCTATCTGAGTGAATGGAGCAAATTCTGTTGTAACTTAGGGCTTGGCTGTAGACAATGGATCGTGTGATGTTTCCTGGATGGAAGCTGGAGGCATGTAGGTAAGTATAGCGGTCAGTAGGTTTCTGGTATAGGGTGGTGTTTATGTGATCATCACTTATTTGCACTGTAGTGTCAAGGAAGTGGATCTCTTGTGTGGCAATATATTTATGCCTGCATCTGTAATTTTCACTCCATACATCTGAAGAAGTGGGTTTTTTACCCATGAAAGCTTAAGCCCAGGTAAATCTGTTAGTCTTTAAGGTGCAACCGGACTCCTCATTGTTTTTGTGGATACAGACTAACACAGCTACCCCTCTGATATTTGACAAGGTCCCTCACCAAAGGTTCTTAAACAAACTAAGCACTCGTGATAAGAGGGAAGGTCCTCCCATGAATCAGTAACTTGTTAAAAGACAGGAAACAAAGGGTAGGACTAGTCAGTTTTCAGAATGGAGAGAGATGAATAGTGGTGTCCCCCAGGAATGTGTACTGGGGCCAGTGCTGTACAACACACAACCCCCCATGCCCAGGGAAATGCTGTGATGGAGACAGTTTCCTGTCACGTACATAGAAATAACTCATGCAGGAGATTATTCAGCTTTACTCAATACTCCTTGCTTAAACCACATACTTATTTTCTCAATAAGGAGTGCTGTACGAGATTCATTTTAAGATACTGAACCAGATCCTTAGCTGCTATAAATTGGCATAGTGCTACTGAAATCAATGGAAATATGTCAATTCATATCAGTTAAGGATGTGGGTCATTATGTTTACAAACACTTCTTGCATTAGACTGTATGTAAAGTTGGATTATCAAGTGAAAGTACTGTAAAATAGCTTGCCTGTGTCATTAAACATAGGTGGAAACTTTTACCATCTAATTTAATTTTATGTAGTGCAATTAATGAAGAGAATCGGTTTACTTAATAGATACATAAAATCAGTGATACATAATCATTGAAATAATGCTATGGTCTTTGATAAAGCTTTCATGTTTGTATCAAAAACCATATGATTTTAATCACTCCTGTTTACTAGAAAAACTGAAGAGACTGAGAGATTTAAAATACAAGAAGTTTTTTGTTTAATTTTTATAATTATGTGGAAATGGCTGTATTTAGAAATTTAGATTGAAGTGTAATATTTAAAACAGTAACAAAGAAATGGCTCACACTTTAGATACAGCTTGCAATCTGATCCTTAAAATAGTCTCTCATTGTAAGATTAATATATAGCAAATATTTGTTGTCAGATGAGACTATTTCCAGTAAATGGTCTTGTCTGCATTAGCAAACTTCAGAGCCATAAATAACCATTGCTGCTACCAGTAGCTGTACTATGATACTTAGGGTATGTCTACACTACAGGATTATTCCAATTTTACAGAAACCAGTTTTTAAAAACAGATTATATAAAGTCAAGTGCACGTGGCCACACTAAGCACATTAATTCGGTGGTGTGCGTCCATGTACCGACACTATTGTTGATTTCCAGAGCGTTGCACTGTGGGTAGCTATCCCATAGCTATCGCATAGTTCCTGTAGTCTCCCCCACCCCTTGGAATTCTGGGTTAAGATCCCAGTGCCTAATGGGGCAAAAACATTGTCACGGGTGGTTCTGGGTACAGCCTCACCCCTCTCTCCGTGAAAGCAGAAGACAACCGTTTTGCACCTTTTTTCCTGGGTGAACTGTGCAAACACCACAGCACAGCAAGCATGGACCC